>NC_137160.1:6190008-6217508 GCF_951394435.1 Stenella coeruleoalba | reverse complement strand
CTAATCCCTATATCTTCTCTGGTGAAACGTCTGTTTAGATCTTTGGCCCATTTTTTAATTGGGTTGCTTGTCTTTTTATTATTGAGTTTTAAGTGTTCTTTGTGTGTTTCTGGTACAAGTGCTTTGTCAGATTTTTTTTTTTTTTTGACAGTGTTGTCAACCAGTCTGTGCCTTATATTTTCATTCTCTTAACAGGGTCTTTCAGAGAGCAGTGGTTTTTGACTTTAATACCTTCCAAATAATCATCTTTTTTCTTTCATGTAGCATGAGTTTTGTATTGTATCTAACGACACGCTATTAATCCCGGGGTCGCATTGATTTTCTCCTTGAAATTTTATAATTTCACATATATTACATTTAGATACAGATTCCTTTTGAGTTACTTTTGTGGAAGGCGTGAGGTGTGTGTCTAGGTTTATTTTTTTGCATATGGACATTCAGTTGTTCCAGCGTTATTTGTTGAAAAGACTATCCTTTCTGTACAGGATGCCCTTTGTCAAAAATCCGTTGAATATATTCATGTGGGTATATTTCTGGGCTCTCTGTTCTGTCTCATTGATCTATATGCTATTCTTTGGCCAATATCATGCTGGGTGATTACTGTAGCTTTATAATAAGTCTTGAAATCAGGTAGCGTGAGTCCTCCAACTTTGTTCACCTTTAGTGAACATTGGCTATTCTAGGCTTTTGCCTTCCCATGTACATTTCAGGATCAGGTTGTCAATAACTACAAAATAGTTTACTGGGTTTTTAATAAGGTTGTGTCATCCTTTCCTTTATATGTGGATGTGTGTAATAAATCCTTTTGGAATTCATTGCCAGAAGTAAAGTTTGCTTCTCTTCAGGACATGGAAGGTCTTTCAATGAAATCCGTCTAAGCCAGAGTCATTACTTTTTTAATATTGGCATCAAGGAAGCAAAAATGAATCATATTTAGAAATCACTATGGTCATTTAATTGACTGTTTTTTGTGTTATTGTATCATAATTCTATTATAGTTAATTATTTTAACACCTCAACCTGCATATAGATACATACGCATATACTCATATATATTCCAGCCCTATTAATGGTAGGTATGATATAGAGTATAACTAAAATTATGAATAGAATAAACATAAATATACAAGTAGAATAAAGCAGAAATTTAAATTAAAATATCAATAAAATGTATTACTTTTTGTTTCTGTGTAATTTTTACAGATAGTATCAGTTTGTTCTCTATGTTAAGTATGAGTTGTTTTCATCATACATGTTGTTTTACTTTTTTTCAAGTGATTCCTTAATAGAATTGAAGAAAATTCTACATGTAAATGCAAAGTCCCTGTAACCTACCAAAGAGAATATTGGCAGGAAAATGTGTAAATGTGTTTTGGGTTAGTGGAGATTCAAAAATTTTATTAGAGCTAGAATCAAAATTTATAATCTTAGCAAAATATATTTACAGATGCATTAAGGTATTAGGGGAAAACACAAGGGCCTAATTTTACTTAGATTGTGTTCATAGATGTACTTTGCAGAAGAAAGAGTTTGAAGACAAATTAACACTGTACAGTAATATTATTTCCTCATGTTCTACATAGAAACTACACAGTTTTTCCTACAATTTAATAGCAGAAAAAATCTCTATTTTTAAATGGTTAAGTACTCTATTTTTAAATGGTTACTTACTCTGGTTTACCTTTTGTAGTTCATGGGGAATATATGTCATATGATGCTGGCTTTTTCCTTTGTACATAAATAGCACTTTTCGTCAATACCCTTGAGCAAGAACAAATAACTACTTTTGAACAAGAGGTGTGTTGAGGGCTTCCCTGGTGGCGCAGTGGTTGAGAGTCCGCCTGCCGATGCAGGGGAAACGGGTTCGTGCCCCGGTCCGGGAAGATCCCACATGCCACGGAGCGGCTGTGCCCGTGAGCCATGGCCGCTGAGCCTGCGCGTCCGGGGCCTGTTGCTCCGAGAGGCCACAACAGTGAGAGGCCCGCGTACCGCAAAAAAAAAAAAGTGTGTTGAGTAGATATCAGGTATATAAAAGAGCAGCAGAACTGAGCATAGGACCTAGAAATCTTGTAAAGTTTTTGGGTTCATAAAGTATCCTACATTTTTTTCTTATTCAAAATGTATTTCAGTCCGGATTGCAAAACTAAAATAATTTTTCCAAAAATGAATTATCTCCGGAAGCCATTTGTAAATTCAAAATGTCACCACCACAGTATCTCTAGAGACCTCATTCACCTCATATTTACTTAGTGAACTCATAGTTATTCTTTAAAGCCCACACCAACCCTCTGAGAAGGGTTCCTGGCTAATTCCAAGTACATTTGGAATTCTAGTGTGTCACGCTCTTAAATTATACACTTAGACATTAGTGTCTACAACTAGACCCTAAGCAGTTGGATAAAAGTGTAAATATGGACAGCATCTTTTTCTTCCCCGAATTAAGCATACTCCTTGAAACTACTTGGTAGGGAATCTTTACAGTATATATTTACTGTGATGTTGCGAGATCCTTTCTTTTGGGGACAGAGCCATGTCTTCAGAGAGGGAGTGCCACATTTGAAATGTAGCTCAGATTTCTGCACCAAGCAAGGGATCAAGACTTCTTATTAAGGTGACACCCTCAGTCTCCTCCATTCTTGCCTTAATTTGATCGTAGATGTTAAGCACCATCTCTGTGGACTGCCTTTCTGTTTCACCTCTAGTGATGCCATGTTCTAGTAACCATTTCCGCAGCTCTTAGTGGGCCATGCCCCTTGGCTGCTCTTCTGACCTTGCTCGATGCAGCAGTAATTGTGAGCCATTGGCTTCTAACAGCTAACCCCCACTACCTGGTCTCTACTGCTCTGCGGGCCCTGTAACCTTCATTACTGTCAACACACTGACTCTGTGACCATCCTTCCTGCTGGCAGACGAAAGCCAACACCATTGGACTTCTCGGTGAATCTGTGAGCCTTCACCAGTGCGTTCCTGTGGAACCTAATTCCGCTAGCAGAGCTTCTGGTCTCAGATGGCGTGTCCATTCTAGAACTCCCACCATGCTGAACCTTTGTCGTCTTCCTCTATGATCAGCTCTGTCCAGTATGAGCCACTGCTTTTCTCAGGCCTTTACTTTCTTGGACCATTCCTAGCTCCAGACATTCTAGTTCAGGGTCTCTGGAAAGCAAATGCCAGGGAAGAGTTAGAAGGGCATGAAATTTATTGTGAGGAATGTCTGTGAAGAACAATAAGGAGAGAGAGTAAGAGAAACCATTAGACCATGAAGGTTTGACATGCCTGAAAGAGGAAGAGGAAAGGGAACTACACAGGGAGAACCTCAGACTGGGGTATAGTTCTGGGAAAGTCTCCAAGAACAGACCAACAGGAAGCCCTTGAGCAAAGGTTGCCCATTAGGGGGGTCCTTTATGGCTGGAAATGGCTCAGGTCTGTCATTCCCCTTGTGGTCAGTCATTAGCTGGGAACAGCACAGGGAGTGTGTGGCTTTGGTGGGAACGTGGCTGTAGATTGCAAATGTCCGAGAGGTGGAGGCTGGACTGTGTATCTAATTGTAAACAAAAATTTTTTTTCATTTTTCCTCACCGGGAGAATTTCATTTTAATATTTTTTAGTAAATTGCACATATTTTGGCTAAAATCTGCTTTACTATTTTTATTGACCAAGAGGAACAGCTGGAGAGGGCAGATGAATAAGAAAAAAATTTTTTAGTTTATTTTATACAATTGAGTGTAAGGGAATAATTACCTACTCAAACAGAAGCACTTACACTTTCTTTCCAGATGACTTTGAAAAGCTCTTTTTTCTTTGAGTTTATTATTGCTAAAGATGAGGGTCTGTTTGTTCATATTGACAGCGTTTAATTCAGGAATATTAAGAAGTCAAATAAAACTCAATAATTTACAGAAAAGTGCAAGCACAGCTGGCAAATGTCATTATTTTTCTCCTCTGCAAAGCAGTATTTTCATGTTTCCTGCTGCCATGTGATTATTGTTGCATCTGAAATGCTGGATAACCATTTAATAGCACATAACGGTGTAGGGTGAGCTTGCTGAATGGAGCTAAAGAAAGGCTACTATTCATTACTATGTGAAATAATTGTGCTTGACAATAGACTCCAAACCTAGAAAGCATCAAGAATATCAAGGCATAAATTAAAAGGAAAAAATAAGGAACCACAAGAAGATCTAACTTTCCTTTTCCCAATTGCCAAAAAGAGAGATTATTCTTGAACCATAAGAGGCCATATTATTGGTTGTTGGTGTCATAACATTACAGCTTATTAAAAGTGAAAGCCCCATGCGTCTATAAATCAGATCTCTAGCTCTGTCACCTATCTATATCTTTTCTCTTGTGATGTTCTTAGATTAGCATTCAAAATTTTTTTTGTACTACTACAAAGGGCCACATTGTCTGACAGACTCACATGGAACTACAGGTCTTACCCAGCAAAAAGACTAATGATTGTAAAGACGAGTGAGGCATCACACCTGAATTTTTCAGCTGCAGCTTTCGGAAGTCCCTTTTTCAGAGTGATGAGAGAAAATGCAAAATGCATATAGTAGGGATTGGTACAAGGAAGCCACTTAGTTTTGGAGTATTTCTGTTTTTATCACTTGGTTGTTATAGAGCTACAAATTCTACGTGATTAACAGCCCATTCTCCTGACAGTGGTGCCCCATAAATCCATAAATTTCAAAGTTATTTCTAATAACCAGCCTAGACTAGACAGGCGTCTCTTCCTAAAAGCATTTATATGTGAGAACTAAGTACAGAGATGTGTCTACATTCTTCACAGTTATAACCCAGCCACTCACTTCCTGTAACATGTTTAGAGAACATCTGGTTTTGGGGCAAAAAGGGCACAAATTGGAGGAGTCAGCAGCCATTCTACAGACCTGCTGCTAGCTCTTCCCTTCCCAGGCTCCAAGGTAAATTATTGTGTATATATGATTGTTACCATAAAAATAAGGTGAAATGATAAAGCAAAAGAGTGAGGAAGAGACAGGACTGATGGTGTATATTTACAGTCACAAATGATTATGTAATTGGACAGTTCCAGACTCATGATATGATTTCCTCGATAAAACTCTTCTTATATATTAGTGGAGGTAATTCATTACAATTTATATTGATGCTGTGTATGCCACATTCTGTTTAGTACTAGAAAGAATATCAAAAAATAACTAGGGCTATCTTATCACAATCACATATATTCAAACGATACTGGAAAACAGTGTGGCATCACAACATTATTATGACAGTAAGGTTTCCTGTTGTAAATTTCAAGCAGATTTACAGTTTACCATGTTTGTTATTTATTTGGGGCAAGAAGGGTTTGGCCCTTGTAATCACAAGCATTATCAAAGTTCAAAGGTGAATCAATGTTTTTTTCTATAATTTTTGGTTTTCTGACACATTTGACTAGTTTTTTTTTAATTAAGAAAAATAAAATGGTGGAAAATATTTAGTTATAATAATACTCTCTGGTCAGAAAACTGCATAGTTAATTCATAAACACAGCTATTTGAGACATTAAAGATAGGTTTCTGTTAATTGAAGAAAATATAGAAAATTATGGACAAGTGCACTGTCTTCATAGAATAAAAATAATCTGCAATCCCATTAAAATATGAAGTAGGGCTTCCCTGGTGGCACAGTGGTTGAGAGTCCGCCTGCCGATGCAGGGGACGCCGGTTCGTGCCCCGGTCCGGGAAGATCCCACATGCCGCGGAGCGGCTGGGCCCGTGAGCCATGGCCGCTGAGGCTGTGCGTCCGGAGCCTGTGCTCCGCAACGGGAGAAGCCACAGTGGTGAGAGCCCCGCGTACCAGAAAAAAATAAAAATAAAATAAAATAAAATATGAAATAGAACGATCATATCTGGAACTGAAAAACTGAACTCTTTAAAGGTCTGTTTCCCTTAAGCAAGGGAAATATTTCTTGCCTCTTTTTATTGACTCTGGATGTTTGACAACCTTCTCCAGACCTCACGAATATAAGAAGTGGTTACACTGAGTAAATCCCTTGCAGTGAGGAAGGGAAATGGAATTGAGTACAACTGAAATATCAATTAAAGCTATAGATCATACAATGCTGATATGTTAGTGTTAGCCATTCTGTATTGATATGTCAAAATGATGCTCTTTTACATGCCATATGCTTTTAAACATTTTAATAATGTAAAACGATATCAAATTCTTTAGTATTCTCAGTATTTTTCCGTATCAAGACAAACATGTATGTACTATGGTATTTACTTGCATACATCAAAATATTCAACACATATTAGTGTATAGTAACATCGTCACGTGGCTCTTTACCATTTAGTCATAGTTTAAATTTAGAATTTAATGAACTCATGAAGTAAATGAAATAAATCTGTATCCATTTGAAATATATTTCTTGCTGTGAACAGGTAGAAAATTACAATTTTCTGTTTAATTATTTTGACAAGAACATATTCAATTCTGGACAAATGCTGTTTCACTTTCTCAATTTTTTCTCTTAGCTGCACAGCTCTTAATCTGCTCTGCACAGTCTTCTTTTAATACGTGTTAATTCAATCAATATTGTCACTATTTTTTGTTTATTTGCTGAGAGTAGATTCTCTCTCAGTTAACTCTGCAGAGATCAGGTTTGTAATATTTTGGGTTTATAGTCCAGTTTAATTCTCAGGGAATGATGTTATTTCTCTTTATTCATTTACTAAAAATAATTTTAGGTGGCGTTCTATGTGTGAGACATTGTACTAGGTATATCATGAACAAACAAAATATTGTCCATACTTTTATGAAACGTAGCAGCACAGAATCTAGTCAATTATCAGATGCTAATATAAACAAAAAATGTTGCAATATTTTTAGAAAAAGAAATATACATGCTGCTAAATATCTACATCAGTGGTTCTAAAGCAAGGGTGATTTGGCTGGCAAAGACTCAGTGATATCCGGTGACAGTTTGACTGTCACAACTGGGATGGGGTGTGGGAATGCTACTGCCCTCTAGTGGAGAGAGGCCTGGGATGCTGTTAAACAATGCACAGGAAGGTCCCACCACAAAAAAGAATTATCCAGCCCAAACTGGCCATAGTGTTGAGGTTGAGAAATGCTAATATAAATTAAGGGAAATTTAGACTATATAAAGGGAAACCTCTCTGAGGAAGTGATAGTGAAGTGAAAATGCAAAATATGAATAGCAATAAAGAAGCATTGCAGAAATGAACTCGGAAATCTAAAAGTTAACATCATTCAGGGCCTCAGCTACTCTAAAGATTCTGAATTAAATCTAACACGAATTGGAAATCCTTTGATGAGTTTCAAAGAGAGAAGTAATGTGATTAATTATGCATTTTTAAAGGATCACACTATAGAGTAAGGTTGTAATGTTACAAGGGATAAAGACATAGCTTATCTTTATAAACGAAGTGATAAATGCAGGTGTTTTGACACTCAGTGGTGGTAATAGAGATGAAACAAAGTGGAAAATTGTTACACATATTTATAAAGAAAACTTGGCAAGTTTTAGCAATGGGTTTGGATGTGCTCAGAGAGATGAAATCAAGAATGACTCCCAAGTTTTTTACTTAATTAAAGTGAAGACATAAAAATAAAAAATACAGCAAGTAGTGCATTTTGTTGAATTGGAACACACTGGAGATGGCAGGAGAGCCATAAAGATGTGCATTTGGGGCATTTTATATTTGCAGTGCTTTTCAAACATACAAGGTGAATGTTGAGGGGTCAGTGGCAAACCTTAGTCTGAAACTCAGAAGAGTCATTGGAACAGAGAACGTGGTACTGAGTCTAAGCTCCTACGGCTTGCAGAATGACAGGCCAATAAATCAAGAGACAAGGTCTTGAGGCAAGGAATAGCAACCTTAATAGGAAAGCCAACAGACTGAGAAGATAACAGACTAGTGTCCCAAAGAACCATCTTACCCGGGTTAGAATTCAGGCTTCTTTTATACTAAAAGGGGTTGGGATGTGACTTGTTGTTGCCAACTTCTTGGAGTCGGCCAGGTCCTGGAGAGGATGTGATAATCCTTTGTTCTTGCAGCTCTGCTTACAATGTTCCTGTTAACCTCCAGCAAGACAGATGTTATTTTCTGTTCTGCAACTTTTTATCTCTATGTGAATGAAAAGTGTTACACCTTTAAAGGTCAAGCCTGGAAGGCAGAGCCCTGAGAGTAGGTATCCTGTATATTTTAAACTATAGGCAACATTCTTTTACAAAGGTGCACAGCCAGCATGACTAGGTACAGGCAACGGAGCACAAAGGTTAGAGCTAAAGGAATAGATCCAATATGGAGTCAGGTTTGTTCTTCTCTTCCAGTTTTAAATATAAGAATGCATGTGGTCACATAGAATGAAGTCAGGAGAGAAGGAGGACGTCTCCATGACAGAGCCCTTAGGATCTTCAGTAATGACAGTCTGTAGAAGGAAGGTAGAATATGGAGAAAATGTAGAGCAGAGAAAGTATGCAGGAGACCACGGCATCCAAAGAAACCCAACAAAATGAGATTTCAAGAAAGCGTGGAGCCTTGTGAACTGTGGTTAGAGAGGTAAGGAAATGGAACACTCACTCCTAAGGAAAAAATGTAGGCATTGCATTTGGAAGTAGGTTTCTTGATAATAACTATGGCCTGCAGAGTTTGGTCAGCAAGGTTGGGAGTTAGACACAATTGAATGAAAGATAAGAAAAACTAGAAAGACTAGCACCAAGCAACATTTTAATAGGTTTGCTTTAAGGTGAGCAGAAAAATGGAACGACACTAGGGAAGCAATGTGGTGGCAAAAAGATTTTATCGCTGAGATTGATTTTCTGTTGTGTTTTGTTTTCATTTTTAATGTTTTACTGAAACATAATAGACATATAACATATTAGTTTCAGGTGTACAACATATTGATTCGATGTTTGTGTTGCAAAATGACCACCACAGTAAGTCTAGAGAACATCTGTCACCACCCCTAGTTATAATGTTTTCTCTTGTGGCAAGAAATTTTAAGGTCTACTCTCATAGCAACTTTCAAATATACAAAGAGTATTATTAACTATAGTCACCATGCTGTACATTACCTCCCCGTGGCTTACTCATTGTGTAATTGGAAGTTTGTATCTTTTGACTCCTCTCATCCATTTTGCCCATACCCCACCCCGCCTCTGGCAACCACTAGTCTGTTCTCTGAATCTATGAGTTTGTCTGTTTGTTTGTATTTTAGATTCCACATATAAGTGAGATCGTACCGTACCATGTTTCTCTGTCTGCTTATTTCACTTAGCATAATGCCCTCAAGGTCCATCCATGTCGTGCAAATGGCAAGATTTCCCTCTTTTGATGACTGAATAATATTCCATTGTGTGTGTGTGTTTGTGTGTGTGTATATATAGATCACATTTTCTTTATCCATTAATCCAAATATGGACATTCTAGGAGCAGAAGAGTGGTTGTTAGAGGCTGGAGGGAGGAGAAAGTGGGGCAAGTGTTACTCAAGGAGTATAAAATTTCTATTATGAAAGATGACTAAGTTCTAGAGATTTGCTGTATGACATCATGCCTGTAGTTACAGATACCGTACTGTACACTTAAAACTGTGAAGAAGGTAGATCTAAGGCTAAGCGTTATTACCATAATAAAAGTCAATAAATAAAATAAAATAGAAAACATTAATAAAAGACAAACTAATACCTACACACTGGCCTCTCAGGTTTCATTCTGGGGTGCTGGAGCAAAACCACTTTTTAATCTTTATTTAACAATCAGAGAACTAAGGCTTAAAGGAGTTGAATGATTTTCCCGAGGTATAAAATGAGCTTCAGTCCATAGGCTTCGACAGGGTATTTTCACTGCCCGAAGAGTCCTCTGTGCTTTACATAGTGATCCCCTTCCCCAAACCTCTGGCCACCACTGACATTTTTCTTTTACTGTCTTCATATTTCTGCTTTTTCTAGAATGCTATAGAGTTGGAACGATACAGTATGTAGCCTTGTTAGACTGGCTTCTTTCACTTAGTAATTGGCATTTAAGGTTCCTCTGTGGCTCTTCAGGGCTTCACGGCTCTTTTCTTTTCAGCACTGAATAATACCCCATTGTCTGACCATAGTGAAGTTTATGTACCCATCCACCTACGGAAGGGCACCTCGGTTGCTTCCAAGTTTTGACAATTATGAATAAAGTTGCCTGAACATCCGTGCGCAGGTTTCTGTACGGACATAAGCTTTCAGCACCTCTGAGTAAACATCAAGGTGTAAGAATGCTGCATAGTATGTTAAGAGTATGCTTAGTTTTGCCAAACTGCTAAAATGTCTTCAGAAGTAACTGCACCATTTTGCATCCCCACCAGCAGTGAATGAGAGTTCCTGTCGCTCCACCTCCTTTGTCAGCACTTGGGGTTGTCAGTGTTGTAGATTTTGGTTGTTCTAATAGGTTTGCTGTAGTATATTTTTAATATAATACACTCATACATACTATCAAGTGACCTACCGGAAAAGCTCTAGCAACTTATACTCCTTCTGGCCCAAGGCACGTTCATGTATTTATAAAGCCTAGAAATTCAATAAGTAAAATACAACATTTTATATTAGTTCAGGTATCTTTGTATACTAATGAGTTCAATTAAATTATGATTTTATATGGGGAATAATGTCAGTTTCTAAGACTTACTAATTTTTGACTTGTACAGACCAAAGCTACCTATATAACTGTGTTAGTCAGGGTTTTCCAAAGAAAAAGAACCAGTAGGAAAAACACACACACGCGCGCGCGCGCGCACACACACACACACACGCACACACAGATTTATTTTAAGTAATTGACTCATGCAATTACGGAGGCCGGCAAATGCAAAATCTGCAGTTCGAATCCAAAGGCAATCTTCTGGCAGAATTCCTTCTTGCTCCACGGAGGTCAGGCTTTTTTTTTTTTCTTTAACATCTTTATTGGGGTATAATTGCTTTACAATGGTGTGTTAGTTTCTGCTTTACAACAAAGTGAATCAGTTATACGTATACATATGTTCTCATATCTCTTCCCTCTTGCGTCTCCCTCCCACCCTCCCTATCCCACCCCTCCAGGCGGTCACAAAGCACCGAGCTGATCTCCCTGTGCTACGCGGCTGCTTCCCACTAGCTATCTACCTTACGTTTGGTAGTGTATATATGTCCATGCCTCTCTCTCGCTTTGTTACAGCTCACCCTTCCCCCTCCCCATATCCTCAAGTCCGTTCTCTAGTAGGTCTGTGTCTTTATTCCTGTCTTACCCCTAGGTTCTTCATGACATTTTTTTTTCTTAAATTCCATATATATGTGTTAGCACACGGTATTTGTCTTTCTCTTGTTCCATTCAGTCCATCAACTGATTGGATGAGTTTACCCACATTAGGGAAGGCCATCTGCTTTATTCAAAGTCCACTGATTTAAATGCTAATCTCATCAAAAAACACCCTCACAGAAACATCAGGAACTCCGTTTGACTGCATTTCTGGGCACCTTGGTTCAGCCAACTTGATACATAAAATTAGTCATCACAATAATATAATGTCAGGGTTTCAGCATTTCACTTTATTTTGCGATTTGCTTTATTACTGACTGTTATATCCAGAGGTGTTCCAAAAACCAATCAATGAGAGCTAACTTTCCATCATTAAACAATAAAAAGCGTTTTCACATCAAATATAAGATAACGGTGCTGCAGACTCTTTTAATCTTTAAAACTGCTTGGAAAAGAGTAATGCTCCTTTTTTTTAAAACTGCAGTAAACACTGTGATGTTTGATTCCATTATCCTATACTGCCCAATTGAAACCAAAAACTAACTTATGAAAAGTAGTTTCAGGAAGTCTGTTTCTTTGGAAAATTTTGAACATGAAATGCATTTTGATCTGCTCAGGTTTTTTTTTTTTTTTCCATTTCCATTTCAAAAGTTTCAGAAGCCTTTTCATGTTTCATCCCCATACCAGGCAGCCTCAGATGTGTTTCATTTTAGAATTGTGAAGATCTTTGAAACCCATTATTCAAAGTAAAATGGAATGAATTGGAGAGTTATCAACCAACATGAAGTGAAAAAAGTATTTCAGAGGAAAACCTATGATGACTTTTATTTTCAAAATTTATTCAAAAGAGACCTAAATGTCACAATCCCACCTACATGCAGGGCCAAGTCCTATGAATTTGAGCTTTTGGTTGTGGAGGGCTCTCCAGCAAAGTGGCCTGAGCTGGCTTGCACCCTACAAGTGGTCATGAAAATTTTATATCAGTGCTTCCTCTTCTCTTCCATCAAAGTGCACCTGTTATTGCAGACATGGTGACCAAAAAACCTCAACAAACTAAACTACACTGAAGTATTTGTTAACAATAATGTTATCAAATGTATATAGCCACCTTTGACAGTGGAAACACCTTGATACGACATAATGCATCTCAAATAATGGTATAATATCTGTCATGCTAATCAAGGAGAGATTTGTCCCCTTTGCTAATAAACAACAGATAAGAGGGCTCCTTAGATATATACAAGCAACAGTTTAGTGGATTCTAAGCTGACAGTCAGAGGGTCTAGATGTGTGTAGTGGCGTGTTGAAGACAGGTATGGATATAAGGAAATTAGCACGGGATGGAGACTTTTTGGAGGAGGTTGTTTGTGTGGCATTTATGGAGGAGGATTGGAGATACAAAGTGGGAGTATGATATTCTGCACAAGATTAGCTCTGGATGTGGAGCAGCTGCAGAAAATAGAAGGAACTATGTCGATGTGAGCTTCTGTGGAACTCAAAAAGACAAGATACCGAGCATCTTTTTGTACATACTATAGCACGATTGGACTGAACCCAGCATGGAAACTGATTCTCATAGATCTTAGGAGTGAATACGTGCCCAACTTCAGCTAAAAGAGACATAATGGGAACTTGGCTGGTTTTCTTTCCTAAATAAAAATAAATAATTGCTCAAAGGAAGAGTTGTTTTGACTTCTCTCCTTTCTGTCACAAACACGGGGCAATGTCTGGATTGGCAGGAGCCAATCGGGATTGGATTCCCGTCCCATGAAGCAGTAACCCCAAGTGAATAAGCAGTAGACAGGGGGAGCCTGATGAAAGACTGGGCCTCTCTCCTGGTACCAAGAAACATTTTCCAGAAACAGCTCACTCCTCATGTATTTTAAAAATGCCAAAATTTTGATCTGTTTGACATCTACAATAGTGAGCAAAATTATTATTCAATATTCATTTTTTCCTTAGGATTCTATACCCCATTTGATTAGAATCTCTCTCTCTCTATATTTATATTTTAGCCTCTGTTCCTATGAAAATGTCTTCTTCCTACATGAGCTTCTCATCTAGTGAGCTCTTTGCCTTTATTACTCCACAAAGCGTATTTTCCATTAAGACATTTAGAATCATCAAATTTGATTGGTAAGAAAACTGAATATCAAATAAGATTCTTATTGATTTTACTGTTTTATCTTTCCTTCCTTCAAGTATCTGCAGAACCATCTTCTTTGTCTAATTATAACTGATCTGAGATTGCATCACTTATTAGATGTGAAATTCAAGGCAAACCACTCATCTGAACTTTGGATTCTTCACATGTCAGATGAGTTATTGTGACAAACAAATGAGGTCAGCCATGTACAGTATTAGAATAGGATGTAGCATACTAAGTTCTGCTATTTTTGTGTAGGATAAAAATTCCTTTAGCAGAAAAAAAATGCCTATAAGTTTTGCTTTGTTCAGTGTTCAACACATTGCTATCATTTATTAATGTGATATTATAATAACCTCTTATATTATAATATTTTTCAGTGTCAGCCACAGTATTATTGTTATATAACGTAAAGCAATAAACTTACATAACTGGAGTTTCAACTATCTTTAATAATAACACATTTCCTGCTCATTGGAATTAAAGTATGCAGAGTTCCTTGGCTATCAATGCTAAAATTAGAGCCTGCTTTATTTTTCCATTACTTTACAAATAATGTCTAACTAGAATATACTTTCTTTTCTCAGAGCATACATTCTTTTGTAGATAATCAGTGAATTTCAATGAGAATTTTAATAAGTCCTAAGTACTGTATTAGATTAGCTTTGCTGGGTGTTTATCATGCCCCATGAGAGGTCGGGGAAGAAAATATGTGGATAGATTCTTATTTACTGTACTTCAGAGTTTGAGGTATATTATGAATTTGATTCATTATTGCTGTTTATATGGGCAGTGCTTTTATATTATCTGTAATATAAGAGACAGTTTCTATTTTGTAGAAAGACTGTTTTTGTAGACAGTTTTTAAATTTGCCCCAATCGGCTAGAGATCCAATAGAGGTGGATAACTTCTTGAATTACCAATTCGTTAGAAAAAAAGTGATTGAAATAATCTTGCAATACAACATCAACAGCAATACAACATCATAAAAAATATGTTCACACAGCTTTATAGATGTGTGCTGTTTTGAATTTTAGTATTAACATTGTTTTTCTATACTTCAGAATCTTATAGTAAATATCATTTAACATATATTGTAAATGACTATTGAAGGGATAGCAACAATGTGCTGTAGAAATTGTGCTGGATAGATGTGTAAAGACTGATTTCTCTGTGAGAAATATGGGCCTGTTAATACGGCAAAATGAGAAAGAACCAAAGACTTGAATGCTCACATGTAAATGCAAACTAATTTTTATTTGCAGAAAATTTTAAATTCATATTAATATATTTAACTAAACCTAACCTTTTATAAATGAAGATAAGTTAATCATCAACCAGTTTACTTTTATGTTATAAAAGAAAAAACTCTTAAGGAACTATAGAAAAAGTCAACTATAAAAACAACGAATTTTAGGGCTCCCCTGGTGGCGCAGTGGTTAAGAATCCTCCTGCCAATGCAGGGGACACGGGTTCGAGCCCTGGTCTGGGAGGATCCCACATGCTGCGGAGCAACTAGGCCCGTGAGCCACAACTACTGAGCCTGCGCGTCTGGAGCTTGTGCTCCGCAACAAGAGAGGCCGCGACAGTGAGAGGCCCGCGCACCGCAATGAAGAGTGGCCCCCGCTCGCCACAACTAGAGAAAGCCCTCGCACAGAAACGAAGACCCAACACAGCCATAAATAAATAAATAAATAAATAAATAAACATGAATTGTAAAGGTTGGGGGAAGTAAATAGGAAAATCAAAAGAGAAAATAATACAGAAGAGAACAGAGTAAACAAAACTAAATTAGACCTTATTTCTCTTTTAAAGGGTTATGTGAACTAAGTACAGCTTTGTAGTGTGATGAGGGGCAGAAATTTACTTCTACCTGTAATAGATCTTCATCGTAAATGTATGGTATTAGCCTAAGATGAATCAAACCGTCTAAGTTCTATTCTTTAGCAGTCCTTTTGCTGACATTACTACAAAGTTGAAAAAGACTAGAGCCTTGGCCAAGGGTATAAGAGATATGGCCAACATTACTAGATCATGATTTGATTCAAGAACTCTGCAGCACCTTTTATTCCACAGTTAATGAAGACATTTATACTGAGGTTAATATTGAGACTTACAAAAAAATATTGCTGTTCCTTTTATAAAGTTAGTAACTGGAAGAAGGAAAGGAGATAATGCAATGTATGATGAGTTTGATAAATGGTGCCTTTAGCTCAGTTTGCTGTTTAGAATGAGGTTATCCGTCATGGGTATTGAACCATATGCAAATGCAAGACATTGGCTTACTCCATTGTTGTAGTATGTGACAAATAACTCCTCACATATGAGGTAATAAGTGCTTCAGCAAAATCACATCCTTAGTTATTATCTGTGTGTGTGTGTGTGTGTGTGTGTGTGTATGTCTGTCCTTGAAACTGTAGACCTTTTCGTCTCTTTCTACTAAAATAAAATAAAAAGTAGTGATAGACATTATAAATATACCCACACTAGGGAAACATAGATAGACATTGCTCAAGAAAGCTAGCATATTGACACAAGTAATTATTGCATCAGAGATGATTGGTTTTTTTCCCTTTAGTCACTTAAAAAAATAAATAAGACCTTCAACCACACCTTTGAGTAGGAAATGCAGTATTCCTGGTTTATACATATTGCATGAGAAATTGCATAATTATATCCTGACCCAGCCACTCTGTGCCCAGAATGCAAATGACAACAAGAAGCACATAGACCCATAATCATATCATGTCATGTGCTATTATATCTACTAATTAGAGTGATAAAACCTCCAGAGTTGCCTTTACTTTACGCTCACAAGAAAATAGAAGATGCTCTGTCATTTCTTTCCCTTTAACGTTTCCTACAGCTCCTCAAATCTAGTAAGGATTTGTTGAATTCATTAGCGTGATTTTTACAATCCATTGCCAATTTGCCTTAGTCATCCTTTTCAGTCTCACCTCTGACCACTCTGCCCCCAGACCTGCAGCCAATTATCCAGGAACAGTTCTGTTTCCCAAGGTTGCAGAACGTGGAGCCCCGCCTGCTTCTCTTCATCCTCTGTTTTTCTCCATCTTCTTACATGACCTAATTCACCTTCAAGAGCTTGGTTAAGTTTATCTCAATCCTTACGGTTCAAAAGAAACAGACTTCTTTTCTCCATTATCCTTGTATCTGAGTTTTTGCACAAAATTTGGCATACAAAAGAGAACTTCCTCAAGCTAGTTTAAGTAAAAAAGGGACATGAGCTAGAAGGACATTGGGTAGCTCGCAGATTCATTTTCAGACCTCGAGAGGGACCAGAACCAGGAATGGCAGATAGCTTTAGCTCTCACGTCCTCTTTCTCTCTCTCTCTCAGGATCCACATGATATTTTGTCTGTCCATCTTTCTGACTCCTTTTCCATGTTTCTTCTTTTGGAAGACCACTTTTCTCTAGGTCTCAAAGCACGTGACCAAACACAGCCTTTGCAAGCATTGAAAACCTTCTAATTTTTGAGCTTACAGTAGATACACAAAAGTCCCTGAGTTTTAATAAAAATTTCACAAGAGTGAGAATCCAATCAATTTGACCTGGGTCAGGTGTCTACACTGGTTGTAAACACTTTGACCAGTTGGTTTGAATCTCAGTACACGTTTAGCCAGATCTTTTAAGTTAGACTTTTGACACAGCAGGTATGGGAAAAAAAAATGCATTGAAAATTTCCAATACACTTTCTAGCTATTACTATCATACCTCTCAATAAGCAACTAAGGTATTTTTCCCCGACAAGTTGTGAGCTGTGTAAAAGTATAGAACATAGCTTATCTAGTTTTTCTTTTTTGTTTTGTTTTGTTTTGTTTTTGATTTTTTTGCCCAGAGCAAACTTATAGTAAGTTTTCAAGAAATGCTAAATGAGTTGGAATGAATACGTGTTGCCCTGAAGATTATGTCAACCAATGTAACATTATGAGAACTTGCTATACTTGTTCTGCCAAGGTGATTTGTGACTTTTATTTGCATTTCAAGTATCTGAATAAATATATTTTTAAAATAGTGCACTAAGACTTCGATAAACTATAGAAGGCTGTGAGGGAAGCAGAAACTAGACTCCAGGATGTGAGATTTCAACACTCAGAGAGTCATTCCAATTTCATTTGTGCTAAAGAAAGCAAAGGGTATCTTAAAGCAACTGATCACTGGGGTTTCGGTTCTCTATTCAGTGTTAACAATACCCCAAACTTAATGACTTGAAAGAACAGCCATGTTATTTTCTCATGATTCTTGAAGTCAGGAATTTGAACAGGGCATAGCATGGACAGCTCTCTCAACTTCATCAGACCTGGGGCCTTAGCCAGATGGTTCAGATGGCTGGGAGCCGACTAGGATGTTTTCATTGGAGTCATATTTCTGAGGACTTGATTTGGGCTGTCAGTTGCATTTCTCCATTTTTCTCCACATGGCTAACTTGGGCTTCCTCACAGCATGGTGGTTTACAGGTATTTGTTCTTTGTCGTTGGCTTCTTGTCAAAGGGAAGCAGGTAGGCCTTTTAAAGAATGGGCCCAGAAACAGCAAATCATAATTTCCAATGCATGGGAAATTGGTTGACACAAGTCACAAGGCCAGTCCAGGATCAAGGGGAGGAGGTGTGGACTCCTTCTCTCTCTATGTGTAGCTACAAGTTGTGTGAGAAGGGAAGAAATGGATAATGGCCATCTTTGGAGACGGCCTAGCAAAGGTAAACATGTAATACAGCCAGAATTCCCAACTTCAACACAATAATAGATGCCATCTGTGGAGATTCAGTGTTTAGTATTTCTGCAAACTCACAGTCTTGCTTCCAGTTTGCTGTATATTTATATACCATTTTTTAACCTTTGCTTCTTTCTTTGGTTTTTTTTTTGCGGTACGCGGGCCTCTCACTGCTGTGGCCTCTCCCGTTGCAGAGCACAGGCTCCGGACGCGCAGGCTCACCGGCCATGGCTCACGGGCCCAGCCGCTCCGCGGCATGTGGGATCTTCCTGGACCGGGGCACGAAGCTGTGTCCCCTGCATCAGCAGGCGGACTGTCAACCACTGCGCCACCAGGGAAGCCCTAATCTTTGCTTCTTTTTACCTTCCCAACATACACACCAAAATGGGCACAAAGGGCTGAAAATTTAAATCTTCAGGCTTTGGAAGCATCCAACAGTCTCAGACTGTTTTTCAAATGTTATCAAGTGAAGTTCATCAACTACCATATACCTCTTGTTCTCCACAGCCATCTGACTTTCCCTAGAAAACAAGGGAAATAATTTAGTGTTTTTTTGTTATCACAGATCGAGAGACTAGGAAACCTAGAGGAGCAGGAGTCATCACACTTAATTGGTGACATAATGACTATTCCAAGGTTATATGGCTAAAAATGCTTATACTTGCAGGTATTTTACTCTTTAATTTTACAATCCTGTGAGAGAGCTCAGGAATTTTCAAAATATCCAAGATGTCAGGTAAATGTGTTTCATGTTCCAATATGTGGAACACATGTTGCAAAACATGTTCCAAAATGTGTTTCATGTTTACCAATACAGATGGCCAGCTGGATTTGGTCCTGGAGTCATAATTTTTTGATTCTTGTTCTACATGATATTTAGTATAAAATGTGTTTCTGTTAAGACTGAGTGCCAATGTGAATAATAGAAGGCAAAACATAGAGTAGCTCAGATAACGGGAGGACAGTTTTCTTGCATGAAGTAAACCATCAGGGCTCAGCAAAACAACAACTTTACCAGGGACCCGGGCTCTATCATTTTGCCCTGCCATCCTGAGCATATGACATTCGTCCTCCTAGTCACAAAATGAATGCTGAACGTCCGGGAGTTGCATCCACTTTTCAGGCTGGAAGAATTAGTTAGAAAGGCTTAACCTGTGGTATGCATGTTTGCATCTTTGATAGGAAAGGAAGCCTATCCCAAGAAACCTTCACTTATACTTACTCATCCAGGTACATCTCTCACGGACAATTTTATTTGAAAAAGGAGCCAGGAAGGGTGGTTATTTTAGTTTTATAATTTCCATGGTAAAGAAAGTTGTGGAGTAAGGATTTTGAATGAGTACTGTTACCTAGTTGGTAGGACATGCACTCCAAGGTTTAGAGAGAGTCTCGTTATTCAACTACAATAACAGAGAACATTTCACGTAGTGTTACTGAATCTTGATGTGTGTGCTCATGCGCTGAGCTCTGAAATAGGACCACAGAGATTTTAGGTCTCCCTCAGCCATTGAGATTTTGGGAGACTATAGACATATATTACTCATATCATAGCATTCAATCTCCTATCCACGGAGCAGAGAGGAGGTTATCAAAAGAAACAAAGCAAGGAATGGGTAGCACTTTATCACAAAATGAAACTTCCCTAGTTAATACCACACGATTAAAAATTGAGGAAACATACATATTTCCACTTACATCTCATTGGTCAGGACTCTGGAACATGACCAACCTAACTGCAAAGGTGTATGGGAAATTAGGTGTTATTCTGCTAGGGATTTTATGACCATAATCAATGATTTAAGAAAGGAAGGAAGGAAAAATGGATTTGAGTATTGAGCTGTCAGTGTCTATCACAATACCTAGTATTTGGGTATGTCTGCATATGCCGAGGGTCACCATTCACTGATTCCGTAACCATTCTTCATCCATATTTATGGTTTGCCTACAGTAAGAACTGTTCGGATGCAGTTACAACAGCAGTGATCAAGAGACACAAATCGTTGCCATTGTAGCACTTACATTATAGTAAGGAGGGGGAGAGAGACAATAAACGCATGAGCAAAAAAAAAAAGTACTGTAAGTTAGATAATGGTGAGCACTGTAAGAATAAAGCTGGAGGGCTTCCCTGGTGGCGCAGTGGTTGGGAGTCCGCCTGCCGATGCAGGGGACGTGGGTTCGTGCCCCGGTCCGGGAAGATCCCACGTGCCGCGGAGCGGCTGGGCCCGTGAGCCATGGCCGCTGAGCCTGCGCGTCCGGAGCCTGTGCTCCGCAACGGGAGAGGCCACAGCAGTGAGAGGCCCGTGTACCGCAAAAAACAAAAACAAACAAAAAACAAAACAAACAAAAAAGAATGAAACTGGATAATTGACTAGAGGACCTCTCTGTTGGTGGAATTGGTTAATTGAAATGAGATTGGTTGGAATGTCTTTCTGAGGGGGGATATTTGAGCTGAAACTTAATATATGAGCGGGACCAGCCATGCCTCAAATCAGAAAAGAGGCCTGTAGGCATTGAGAAGAGTGACAAAGCCCCTAAAAAGTAGCTTATTGTGTGGGAGCAGGTCAGAGGACAGGGTCAAGAAGGTGGCTAGGGATTGTAGGAGATGCAAATTATGCACTGACCCAGGCATCATGGCACTTGTGGGCCGTGGTAAGGACTTCAGATTTTATAATACAGAAATAGGCATCAGTGGAGAATTTAAAACAGAGAAATGATATGATGTGATTTTTATTGGTAGAAACTAGATCATTGTTGGGAATCAGTCAAATCCTATCTTTCATGTTTTATATTGGCTTACTATTCAAGTAGGAATTATGATTTTTTTGGTGACTTTTTCAAATGTTGTAATAAAGACAAATCAAAAACACATTACACCACACTGATTCTGTTTGCCACCAGCTTTGGAAGTCCTGTTAAAACTGATTGATTTCATTATTGTTTTGTAACCTTGACTTTGGCTGAAAGTGTCAACAAAACAAAGTGTCAAAGGCAACAGAATTAAGTTGCTGTGATAGGCATTCTGTGGAAACTATGCAGAAAGCATACTGCCCCTTATTGCCCATTGATATTCAGCCCCACGTTTTCCCTTCTGTAATCTTCCTGAGTCTGGAAGCGCCCAAATTACATTTCCAGTTTTCCTTGATAGCGGAGTGTCAGTCAAGTTCTGCCACTGAAGGGCTGCCTATGAGATTGAAGCAGGGAGAAGGTAGGAGCCACTCTGATTCCACAGATGACCTTAGCGTCTTCGCCAGCTGCAGGAAGGCTTGTGTTGCCACAGAAAGGCAGTGCTGCTACCTCCAAGTCTCCCTCAGCATCACCAGGAGGTGAACCCTGGTTTCTACTCAGCCTTGGGGGTGGCAGTAGTAGCAGAGGTGGGAGCACAGAGGTGGGCTCTGCAAACAAGTGTCCTTCTTCATCTAAGGAGCTTAAGAGAGGTTGGATCCCTGGAAATCACAGAGCTTTCCCTTCCTTTTTAAGTATGTTTGAACATCATCGAACGTCTCCTCTGTGTCATTCAACATCATTAACCTCATTATATTAGTATTTTTGGACACTTACTTTAATGCAGAGTGCATTACTACTTTAGAGATCAGATAAATTAATGTATTGAAACTTGTGAAAAGGTGATCATGAAATAAGATGCTTTTTAGATGACAGAACTGTATATTGCAGTCCTCTGAAAGACATAGGTGATCATATTTTTGTATTTTATGTTATGTTTGGTGTCTTGTGTGCACACATACAAAAGTGAATAGTCATTAAAAGCAGAAGGAAAACAATCTAATAATCATCCAAACAAAAGTAAACAGCTTATAACATTTTCTTTTTTTCCGTAAAAAGACCAAAACATTATGTATAAATCATAGTGGGATAAATGAGATGAAATTAACTACAGTGAAATAGGATATTCCCTATTCATTTAGGCTCAGTTTTTCCTAAATTTATATGTGAGCTGACAAATTATGATAATTCCTATTAAAAAGAACATGCTGAGAAAAAGCTAAATTTCATAAGCAAAATACTCTGATTTTATAGACTTAGCTGCAGGTAAAATGTAAGGGATCAACAGATGCATAAGGCAAAAGATAGAAACCATATGTTTCTATGATATATTTGAAGATATAATTGTGTTGCCAGGTGTGTCTCACCGGGGGAGTGTGGCATTTTGTAGACTATTTTTCTTTTTTTTCTCCATTGCTAAAAATTATTTTTCTACCAGGCAACAGAGTTACTCTACTCTTAACTAGGATCTTTTATAAATCATACAAGTTAGATCTTAATCTTTCCCAATATTAAAACAACCCAGAATAGAATATTCACTGAAACAAATTATGACTGCTTTATTGTAGTAAAAACAAGATACTGTGTAGAATGTACAGTCTTTTCTAAGATATCTTCTTTTTTTTTTTCTTTTGCGGTACGCGGGCCTCTCACTGTTGTGGCCTCTCCCGCTGCAGAGCACAGGCTCCGGACGCGCAGGCCCAGCGGCCATGGCTTACAGGCCCAGCCGCTCCGCGGCATGTGGGATCTTCCCGGACCGGGGCACGAACCTGTGTCCCCTGCATCGGCAGGCGGACTCTCAACCACTGCGCCACCAGAGAAGCCCTAAGATATATTTTTATTAATAATATTTTTGCATGCTGAAAATTGAGTTATTCTAAATTTTATTATTTTTTCATCATTCTTCAGCTTTATGAGGTATGACTGACAAACGTTGTATATGTTTAAGGTGTACAACATAATGATTTCATGTAAATATACATTGTGAAATGATCACCACACCCATGCTAATTGGCATTCATCATCTCACACAGTTACCTTTTTTTCTTCTCATCCTTCCATTTCCCTCCCCTCTGGCAATCAGCTGTTTGTTCTTTATCTGTGAGGCTGTTTCCATTTTGTTATGTTTGTTCATTTGTTTTGTTTTACTAGATTCTACATATAAGTGAAATCACACAGTATTTCTCTTTCTCTTATTTCACTGAGCCTAATACCCTCTAGGTATATCCATTCTGTTGCAGATGACAGGATTTCATTCTTTTTTATGGCTGAGTAGTATTCCATCGTGTGTATATACCACATCTTTATTCATCTCTCGATCATGGACACTTAGGTTGCTTCCATATCTTGGCTATTGTAAATAATGCTGAAATGAACATAGGGGTGCATGTATCTTCTCAAACTAGTGTTTTTATTTTCTTCAGAAAGATACCCAGGAGTGAAATTGCTGGATTGTGTGGTATTTTTAGTACCATAATCATTTCAGTCTTCATTTCAAAGGTCCTACAGTGATGTCACTGTATTAATTGATTATTGCTACACAATAAATGATCATCATCTTAGATGTTTAAAACAACTACAACAACAAAACTACACCAGTAAACATCACTAATATAAATATATAGGTAGATAGCTAGATGATAGCCAGCTGGCTAGTGAAAAAGTAGACAAAATAAGTCAGCAATGAAGACGATATAGAACCATAAACAAAAAGATAGTCAACTGTTGAAACAAAGTGGGCAAAAGAAGTAAACAACTGTTGAGACATATAGGGAAAAAAAACCCAAAATGGTAAATTTAAATCCACAGTATAAAACACCACATTAAATGTGAATAAGATTAAAACCACCCCAAGTAGAAATGCAAAGATTGCCAAATTGAATAAAAAAGGAAGACTCCACTACATATGGCTTATGAGAATGTACTTTATATACAATTACACAAATAGGACATAAGGGTGAGAAGAGAGGCACCATGCTATCCATAATTTAAAGAAGGCTAGAAACCTGCTGTATAAAAAAATAAATAAATAAAATAAAATTCAAAAAATAAAAAAATAAAGAAGGCTAGAGTCGCCACAGTAGCATTAGACAAAACTATTTCAGAGCAAAGAACATCACCAGGGATAAAGAAAGCCATTCCCTAATGATAAAGCTGCCATTTCATCAACAGGACACGACAAGCCTAAATGTTTGTGCACCTAATAAAAAAGCTTTAAGCTTTAATATACGTGAAGCAGACACTCATAGAAATACAGGAAAAAATAGTCAAATCTTCAATTATAATTTATGAGTTCAACACCGTTCTCCCAGTGCTTCATAGAAGTATTGACAGAAGACAGAAAATCAGTTAAGGATTACAAGGCTAGTACAACATTACCAACCAGCTGGACTTAGCTGACGTCATGGAACTCTCCATCCAACAACAGAGAATACACATTCTACCTCACTGTCCCAACAAGTGCCTTTGGACTAAATTGTTCAGAAAGGAAGGAAAGTTAATGGCAGGAAGGGAGAAGAGGGGAACCTTGTATATTTAACTCACTGGGGAGGAGTAGATTCAAAATTGTGGTCACTCTCCCTAGTCTTGAATTTTAAGCATTTGGTGGTTGATAATTACCCAGAAACCCTTTGCTCTGCAAAGCTATTACCCCTTGCTTTGATTTTTTCAGAAGTCTTATAATGGTTGTCCATGCCTCTAAAATTGGTTCCCACAGATTTATTTTTCCATTCTGCTGTTAGAGTGATAATTCTGTAGCATAAACCAGATCATTTCTATCATTCCCTTTCTTAAAACTCATCCATGGGTCTCTGTTTCATTCAACACAAACTTCTCAGCATGATTTTAAGGGTCTTCTCACGCTATTTGTGGTTCATGTTTGAGTTTCACTATTTAATTAAAATTATCTCATGTAGCAGTACTTGCTTTTCTTTCTTCCTGGCATATTTTCTCCTCTTCTTGCTGTATTAGTATTGCCTTGTCTTTCTAATATTACTACTGCTATTAAATTGTTCTTGATCCTGAAATGTGGCTTACGTGTCCCTCCTGTGTGCCCCTGTAGACCTCCTACATACCGCACTGCAGACCCATCACTCCCTCTTGGAATTGCCTATTTACCCACTTGTCTTCTCCACCAATTGTTAGTAGCTAGAGGTTACGGTCTGGTCTTCTTGTTCAGTGATCCTGATGCCCTAGTGCAGGAGGCAGGTACAAAACTTTGAGGTGCATTTTAGCTGTGATGACAGAAACTTCATGAATCTTTCTGACTGAGGTGAGATAGCCATTCATCTGGACAAACATGCTTGAGTATTTTTGATATGTAAGGTGCACCTCAATGGAAGCAGTGAATTTCCCAAATATTTCCAGAGGCTGGTAACTGCAGGACGTCTCTGTGCAAATGTCTGGGAAGGCTGGGGTAGACACAACTTGTCCTTAGACGTTTAAAGGAACACATTCCACAGGTCTCTATTGACCCATAAGTTCTTAACACTCCCTTCAGCTTGACTAAACCTCAGACAGGTTTCTTCCTGCCATTGGAGCCGTTCTCTCTCCTTTACTGGTCCTTACGTATCTTGCCGCAGAGATGCTGCCCCCGCTTTGCTTCGAGCATTGACTTTAGAAAAGTTGTTTTGTGCATCATTTCTTTCATCCTTTGAAATGTTCTTCTTAAAAGCGTCTTGACAGTTTCATAGCCCAGGACTCTCTCAAGAATCTGGGAGTCACCCCATTTGAAAGGAAATCATCAAGGAAGAAGCATCCCCATCTCCCAGGCTCTTTGGGAGGGTGCCTTCAGAGAGGGCACCTTGCTCCAGGTTGAAAACTTACCTGCTGCCACGAAGACACGAGAAGGCTTACTTGCTAAAATCACGTGCAATAGTGCAAGAGTGACCCCTGACATAGATAAAACAATTTTCCACATGGAGAAAAAAACAGGACAATATTCCAAGCCCACGTGTCTTTTTATCTCTTTTGTAGCTCATCCTAGTAGAAATTCTGTTAACCACAGAGGAGAGAAAAGTTGTCTCCTGGGGAAATTTCTGTTTTCTAGCTAGTTAAATAATTCTTGCATAAGCAAGTAGACAACTGGGAAGGAAACACAATATTAATAATAAGCACATATGTATGTTGCTGGATTGCTCTAAATAAGGAATCAGCGGTGTGGAGGTCTTCCCAGAATTGGAGACAGGGAATCAAAGCAGCGACTGTGCATGGAAGGGGTGGGCAGGGTGGGGAGTTTTCTAGCTACCTGAGCTCAAGGACTTAGATTAAGCGCATTCAACTTTTGAACCAACTTGATACAGATGTTTTCTTCCCTTTGTCGGCTCTAAGTTTGGACAAACCTGAAGCATAATTTAAAAAAGGAGAGAAAACTGAGGAAGACTATTTGGTGCCCACATCGTCTTCATTTCCTGCTGAATTGACCCACATCCAGGCTTAACAGTATTCAGCTAAAAATCCTGTGCCCAGAAGTGATGCTTGTCCATGACACAGATAGAACTTAAACTTCTCAAGAGAGTGATTCACAAAACTGGAGAATCAGTGTATTTTAAATTGCAAGTAGAAGTAAAACTGGGTGGACTGTTGAATTCATTCCTGAAATACAAGCTACCAAAAAAAAAAAGTCCAGTTGTACGACATTACCTCAGAGAGGCTAGATTAAGATCGATGAAAATTAGTTGTAAATAGTAAAGGTTTCATGTCATCAGGATTTAAAGAGATATGTGTTCTTTCATGCTTCTTACATAAAAGACATTTCTTTTACCCTGGACCTTGGTGCTTGGACTTTGACAGTGTTGCCGCTTTGATTTGCATTCTAGATATTTCCATAGATCACTGAGCACCAGCAGTGACAGGTACGTTCGCAGTTTAGATATGTTCATTGTCATCTATGAGGTAATTCTCACATCATCCTGGAAAGATAAAAAAGGCCTGACTGTTATCTTTGTTGGCGCCTGTTGCATTTTCCTTTAAGGTGATGCTGCGTATCTCTTTGATATTGCCTTTCGTCTAGATTTACACTTGATTTCTCAAAGGGCAATTCCACAGCCCTCTTTTTTAGGATGTAGTGGATCTGTCTACAGATCTTTAAGTGCTGACATTCTGTTCCTCCATATCAGGAGGGTTGCTGTTTAAAAGAAAACTATGTCCGTCCTTTGCAGAGACTTAGGAAAAATGTCAAATATCCATCCTTTTCAAGAAATATGTGTTCAGGAAATGACAAGTTACTGAACACACCATTTTCAAACCTTGACACCATTGAAAGTTAGGCAATATTTTGCTCACACAAACTTACATTTCTGTAGCATTATTAACTGCTAAGATTACTTTCTCACCACAATGTAGATTTTTTTAAATGTCCTACCATGGTTTCAAACAAGAGGTACAGGAAGCGTATATTTTAAATATCCAACTTTCTTCAAGTTAGTAGAAGTAAAGCAATGAGGAAAAAAGTTGAATAGAAGCTTTAAGTTGTCATGCTCCCTCCAGAGATGCATTGTTACCATGGAGATAGGAGGTAGGTAAATACATAAAAAGACTGACGAATGAAATAAAATCTTACTTCTAAAGGCACATCTAATTTGATGTT
>NC_137160.1:5790008-6185008 GCF_951394435.1 Stenella coeruleoalba | reverse complement strand
TCAGAATTCAGCATGTACTGGGGAAATTCCTAATTATTATGTGTTGCAGGGGAAGGTGGCTTCCTCTAATCTCACGGATGGTTGCTTTCTTAGGCTGTAGATGTTCCATCCTCTGAATGTGAACAGCAAGACCTGTCCCCTAAAAGGAAGAAAAGCACTTTGACTCTCGCCCATTATATGTTCCAATGTTTATAATCCAGAGAAGGCACTACATAGCCATTCTGCATTTGCAGGGGAACGCATGACATACTTCAGAACAATTTTGCCACGTCTGTTTAGAGATTAAAAAATTCTAATCTTCAACGACACTAGGACAAAAACAAATCAAGTGACATCATAGTTATGTCTCGAGGTGAATAAAAAGCCTCAGGAATAAAACCTTGAATACAAAAATGGAGATATTAAGAGACTTAGAAGCTAATGGTGAATATGTTCCATATGTTACACTTCGAACTATAGATCCAATCTGGCGCCTGAACGTAGCCAGGGAACCAAAAAATCAAGAAAGATGTGTCCGTGAGGTTAGCAGCAGAGCTATTGCCTGTAGCAGGCATCTACTTCCATCTATATCGATTTCTAAGAAAAAGAAGCTATCATAGTAACTGAGTGGTTTAATATGATAATAATAACTACTCATTAAAAAGTAATTAAAATGTTTTAAAAGTTATGTCTCCAAATCCCATCCCCAATGGGTAAATTTCATGATTGTACACCCTACCAGCAGTGCTAATTCACCCCTGGTGAATGTCCTTAGGCATGGACATTCACCATGATAATGTCCTTAGGTTATTGATATAACTCCATGTGGCACGCAGCTGTTTTGGGGCAATCTAGTGTACTCATATAACATACATTTAGAGTCTGGGAACAGCATATTTCTGTTGCCAAATACAATCATTAACGCTATGGTTCTTTTATTTTTTAATTGTTATTGTAAATTCTATTTGCTTTTCAGTTTGGACTATTTAATCCTACTTCCACAATGACCATTACCAGTCTACAAGTGCTTGAGGGGATCCAGCTGGAGAATAACAGTTTGTATCAATAATTTTTATGTCATGTGGTGCTGTGTTGCAAAGGATTGTGGACTTCTACATCGGTTTTTAACTAGCATATGTGTATGTTTTTAATAAGCAAGTGCAGATTTTTTTACACATTCAGCAATTTGTAAGTAATCATGTTCTGTGGTAGAATTTTTATTGGTTTTGATTGTAAGGAGATCATTATTGAAATTTACTTAGCTCTACAAAATAATTTCTCCTGACAAATTTTTTTTTTTTAAGATTTCTAAATAATACTGATTTAGATGTCTTCTCTCTAGGAAGATTTGTATTTCACAGAGGTACTTAGTGGTAAAGATACAAAATGCTAAAATACAGACATGAAAAATAATAATAAAAAAACCCAGAAATGGCATCTTATTTTTTCATTTCCACTTAAGAGAAAGCAAAATCTTTGTAGCTTAACCCACTTGGAACATAGCTGCAAATATCACAGTAAATTTTTTTAAAGCTGAAATTGTCACAAACTACAAGTATTAAAGTCCTGGGCCTTTTTTACGAATAAGAGAATTTTAGATCCTCAACGAGAGCCTGTTTGTTGATGTGTACTTATTTTACATTTGTTTATATAAAGAATGGGGGCAATGTATAAGCAAGTAATAGCATATGGAAAGTTCTCTGGCCCATTATGCTAACCTGATTGGTCTCAAAAGCCAAAATTCTGGCAAAAGATCTAACTCGGATGTCTTCATTAACACACTTGCAAATATTTAGTCCTAGGTAACCAAAGCCAAAGTCCATCAGAAGAAAAAGTATTTTGGTAAAGGACTCTCACTGAAACAGAAGGATGGGGATTGTTACCTACATTGTGTAATTGATATAAATCACCTGCTCAGTTTTCTCCAATTGTATGCCTGTCCAAATCCCAGAAGCATTAGACACCACGTCAGGGTGTGCAGCATTCATTTGGGAAACTGGTTAGGAGGAAGCAGAGTGGACACTCATCCTACTGTCCCCGTTTACAAGTCTCGTGTTCTGACACAAATCATTTAATATCTACAAGGCACATTTTGCACTGTTAGTGAGGATGGCCTCACAGCACTATTATGAAAATAAAGCAACCCTCAGTAATGTATGCAAAAACACTGCAATAGGGCTTCCCTGGTGGCACAGTGGTTGAGAATCTGCCTGCTAATGGTCTGGGAAGCCCTGGTCTGGGAAGCCCTGGTCTGGGAAGCCCTGGTCCTGGAGCCCTGGTCTGGGAAGATCCCACATGCCACGGAGCAACTAGGCCCGGGAGCCACAACTACTGAGCCTGCGCGTCTGGAGCCTGTGCTCCGCAACAAGAGAGGCCGCGATAGTGAGAGGCCCGCGCACCATGATGAAGAGGGGCCCCCGCTCGCCACAACTAGAGAAAGCCCTCACACAGAAACGAAGACCCAACACAGCAAAAATAAATAAATAAATTACTAAAACTCCTACCCCCAACATCTAAAAAAAAAGCGCTGGATATTTATAAAACAAACAAACAAACAAAACACTGCAATTGATAAATCTTTATGAAATGTAAGGTATATACTACATTTAATTATTTCCATAAAGTATATGATCTCAATTAAAAAAATAGGACTGGAAAATGAATGCTTTCCTTAAAAGACACACCCTAAATTGTAGAGCAAAATGTATAGCATGAATGACTCAGAATTACAAGGACCCGGTCTCCAGATTTTATGTAACAGTAATGGCTGTCAGAACTGTTCTATTGTTGACTTCTGTCCCAGAATTTCATTAAATTCTCTTTGGTCTTATTATCTGCATTCAGAAGGCAAAACCTTCCTTCATTTCCTCACACGTGGTATGACACTTGGAAAAGGTAGATCGTGACAACCTCTATGCTAGGGTTACATTGATTTTTTCAGACATGCAAAACAGACTTGGCTCCGTCAGAAAGTAGCACCATCATTAGCTGTTGCTATTTTCATTTGACACATTTTGAAATCGACAGTTATACCCGCAGAAAGCCATGAGGGGGACTGAAATCAGGGAAAAGATGTGATTATTTGTATCCGGTCACTAAGTGCATTGATGAGTTTGAAAACTGGTCTTTCACAAAAGAAATTTCTGTTTAATTAAACCTGCCAACCTTATATGATGGAGGTGTATTGCCTCTGTATACATTATTGTAAAGTCCAATTACAGTGTGTTTTCATCAAAGATCATGTTTTCTTTTAAGAAAGAGGAATGATTTCTTTCTCCCCAGAAATGTTCTAAGCGGATTCACTTTGTTATAAAGCAGAAACTAACACATCATTGTAAAGCAATTATACTCCAATAATGTTAAAATAAATAAATAAATTTTTAAAAAAAAATTTTAAAAAAAAGTTCTAAAAACGAATCATCAGCTGGCTCACTTCCTGCCAGTGACATGCAGTTAAGTACTTGGGTCATGTTTGGCTAAGGCGGAACATGACAAATGGGATATTTGTAGGTATTTATATTTCAAAACTTTCCTTTTATCAGGATGTGAACAACTTTTCTGCAGTTTCTTTGCCTAAAGAGGTTTGTCTCTACTCTTCCCACATGGCAGGGTGTGTTTATCTGAAGTGATGCTGTTGCTTTTTACTGGGTAGAACATGTGGTGAGGCTGAGCGGTGCCTGACCCTCCTTCAGGGGCAGAAGGTTCTTCCACTTGATCCCCAGAAGCTGGTTATACTTTCCTGGGCTCTGACGGAAGACGTGTCCTGCCCATCACCCAGCCAGGTTTGAAGCTCTGCTCAGTGGGAGAGATAGGCCTGTTGAGGGTGGAATTTCCAGGCTAGGCACCACCAACGTGGATCATTTGAAGTCTCCTGCCCTAACCAGACATCTCATGAGCACCCAGCAGATGTCCTCGGAAAAGAGCTTGCTGTGTATTCACTGTAAACTTCCTGTGTGTCTGGAGATTCCAGGGATTCTTAAGTGTCAGGAGAGCTCACACGTGACCTGTAAGAATTCGCTAAAATTTTAACGGTCTTCTTACCGGCTTGTATCGCGGTCACCTCTTATTTCTTGCGCTCTGTCAAAGCTGAAACAGTCCTAGCGTTCTTCTGGAGGGGCTCGTCCCTTTTTAAATTTCATTCACCTCTTTGCCTTGTGACCTCAGGATCCTGATGGGCTCAAGAAAAATTATTTTGTAGAGTATCAGATGTTTTTTCTCACAGTTAGGGTGGGAGCAATGCTTTCTTGCAGCTTTTCTACCGCTTAAGCAGAAGCAGAATGGCACCAATGCTTTTGGGTATTTTTGTAAATTATATAATTTTAATATTTTCATTATCTTTATGTTTGATCAAGTTATATCACACTATTTAATTTTAAATTAATTATGAGTTCATTAACATTGAAAATACCCTTATTATTTTTAATATTATGTCATAGATCCCCAACATCATGTTGAGTGGCAGCTCAACTTAATGTAATATAGTAAGAGATAGTTAGAAGGACACTCCAATGCTTGTGAAAATCCCTTGACAACAAACTGACTGTGAACTTGAAAAACTAAATATATATACGCCAGATTTGTAATAAATATTTTCATTGCACATATTCAAAGTTTGTTTCTCAGCTTTGAAATATTTTGAACTACTTTTAGTTTTATAATACACATAATCACATTTATTAAAATAAATTAATCATTCAACTAAAGTCATGTAAATACTGCCATGTTTGACATGAAAATGTTGAATTCTAATTTTAACTATTAGATTCATTCATTTTATCTTGATATAAACTCATGCTCTTAAATGTAAAATTCAAATAATTTGATTGTATAAAGTTTAAGTTGGAGTCAATCATGATATGAAACATTTGTAGAGCTCATACTGAAGATACATTACTATAAACCATAATTTTATATGTATGCATCCCTGTTTCTCAGTGATTTTCCCAATAACATTCTGGAGTTAAGTGGGCTCAGAATTATAACATTCTGGAGTTAAGCAGGCTCAGAAAATATGTGATTTTTACTGATATGAAAGCTGAGGATAAAATATTTTTATTATTTTGACCAGGGTCACAGAGCTAGGAGTTGGAACTCAAATCCCTGGCTCTTCTCGCCACAGAATGTTGCTTGTTTCCTCATTTCCACCTTTGCGTTCAACGGTATCTGCGGGCTAGTTCTGCAGCTACAGCTTTAATATCAGAAGCCCCAGGACTTCTTTGGCTGCACAGAAGTGTGGCCCCTTTCTTAGCATTATTATTAATTTTGCTAGAATTTGGAGGTATACACTGTAAGGTTTGTCTTGAAGTCATTACATATTCGTGTGATCTGGAAAAATATATTGCATGCTACTTAGATCTAGATTTCTCGTATGTAAAATGGAGAGAGATTTAGAAATTAAATTAGATAGCCTGTGACTATTCTCTGTAAACTTTAACAAACACGTTATACCTTTTTTTTAAAAGTGGGGATCATTTTAGAGAATTAAATGACTCTCACAGGCATGATGCTATTACATTTTCCTCTGCTCCTATGCAAACACAGACATGCAAGCACAGGCAAAGAATTAGTCAGAAAAATTAAGATTGGAAATACTAATGAAAACCAAGCAGAAATATTATTACTTCCAACTACAGAGTTCTTCTAAATCAAAGCAATATAATGATGAATAGTTTAATCTGAAGACACCTTAGAATAAAAGTTAGAGACCACGAGTTATTAAAGTAATAAATAATACAAATAAATTAGAAATAAAATTCTGTTCTTGGTTTTTTGCCTGACTCTTACCATTCCATTTGGTTCTTCAATCCACATTATGTTGATGAAAAAATAAAAACAACTGGTTTTTCTTTAGACCTCTTGTGGAATTTCTGGACTAAAATTCTCTCTCATAAGCTCTAATATATTATTCATTATGGAGACATTAAAGGAAAAATCTTAAAAGCTTGAAATATTGTAAGGACTGAATCTTTCTGCTTTCTTAAGTAGGCTTTGGAAACGCAAGGGTGTAACAACACGCATATATACAATCATACTTTAAAAAACTTCTGATCAAAATTTTACTTGGAGGTAATGGAACACAAAATTCTTGTTGACTGATTTCTAGCGATAATCACTAAATTCAAGCTTACATCCATTTGCAGTGTGAATTTAATACTTTTTTGTCATCTACTACATTATAAACACAATTAAAATTAAATGGTTGTTTTTATCACAATAGATTGCAACAATCTAATGATTCATAAAGTTAAATTGAAATTACTTACTACCATTATATTTGCATTTTTTCTGTAAGCCTAAAACTATTCTAAAATTAAAAAGTTTATTTACTAAGTTACTAAATAATAAAACTTCTTTACTAAGTTACTAAAAAAATGTATGGACTTTCTGCCCTTCCAAACAAGACTTACTTCAAGCTAATCATTGACTTTCATCTTTCAAATGTTGACTCCATGTGGATAATGCATATTTTTAGATACAAATTTTATAGCCATGTTTCATTTGCTGGAATGTTAGAAGCAAGTAGTTTCATTACAAGAGTTGTTTTTTTTTTTTGAACTTTTTTTTCTCCCAGAGCTATTATCCTAAATGTGGGTATCGATGGTGCTACCCATGGAGTGGAAGCATTATAGCTACAGAACTTGCGGATATTTTATATAAATCTTTGCTATAATGTCACTCCTGGCAACCAGCTGTGCTGTGATATATCACAATGATGAATCATCAGACATGGTAAAAATCTAAAGGACAGTTATATAAGAACCTGTATTAATAAACATAATTTTCACCAGTGCAAAATGAACATTTGCTTTTACTCTGAAACCTTCTATAGCATTTACTCCAAAGTTTCCAGTACGTGACCATTTTTAGAATCATAATGATTTGCATGTGATATTTCACAGGGAAACAGATTCTTTCTGCAAACATATTTAAGACTGAAACTTAATTGTACAACACATGATTGTTATAGCAGGACCTAATGTAGGTACCTTATAAAATTACACTGGATTTCCAGTCTGGATGGAACAGTGTAAACTCCTTTCTCTCTGCTACTCCCTGCTAAGTGCAAATAAAAACCCAGAAAGTAATTCAAGAGACAACCAAGATACAACTCTGAAATGTGGAAAGAGGAAAGTAAACTGGTTAGAGATATTAGGACTGGATGGACAGCAAGGATACAAGACATCTTGCAAACACTTCCAACCAAGGAAAGCGGCCAAGGCCCAGAATTTCCTGATGTCCCAAACAAGCAACAGAAGATGGACCAGGTTAGCTCGTTCCCACTGCACATCAAACGTGAAGGTTGCCAGCAACACCAAGTGAACCTGGCTGTAGTGGCAACAAGAACTGATCAGAAACACCCTGACAACAGGACTCCAGCATGGAAAGCACCTTCCGTGCTGGACCACTGGGCCTGAGATGCCCTCCTCGCCCAGAGACGACAGTCCATTGGCCAGGGGGATCCCACCACAAGCAGGGCCCTCCTGAGAAGCACCGTTAGTCTCTTGGGCAAGAGATTCTCTTTCCGCAGCTGGAGACAAGCAGCAGGCTGGTCAGAGTTAGCTCATTCTGGCCCTCATGCAGGGTCCAGAGGGAGGCCCAGCAACACAGCGGGATATTAAACCAAGTGAACCAAAATTGCCCCTCCAGGTTTCTGAGTCTGAAGAAAACTCTCATGCATCACTGTTCATCCAGTTAAACTCAGATGCTGCCGTTATCCTGAGACGTTGAGTCAGTTTCCCTCATCAGTCCTTCCTTGGTGCAACAGACGTAACGACAGGCAGCTATCTCCCCAACTGCACTTTGATTTTGGGGAATGAGCATTCCCCATGAAATCCATTAACGGAGTCCTTGAGATGCTCACAACAATTGTACTGTAACTTTAAGGTATTTTAATGTAATTTTACGACTTAAATACACCTCAGTGTTCTCACCAAAAAGACAACCTCTGTGAAATTATTTAAACATTGATTTCTTAAATTTTTAAATATGATAAGACATAATACGATCTGCAGGTAAATAATGTAGCAATTTCATCACTCTGTAGAATTAGCATGCTGTTTTGGAGAAAAACGTTGTCTTAAGATACATATTATGTTTGTTGGAAAATCATATGACTTAAAATGTCAGAGTGTTGAATCATGGTGAGTCTTAATGAGAGAGAACTCGAGGGGTTAATGATGAAGCACTATATATGGGGAAGCCAGATGTCTCAACCACAAAATGCAGAGAAGAGCCAGAGGACATGGACACCCATCCAAAAAGAATCAAGTGGCATCACTGCCAGTGGCTGACGGATCTTTAGAACCAAGAGAAAATCAACCCGTGCATAAAGGGAACGAACACGAAAGCAAAGTGATGAAAATGGTTAAATAAACTTATGTTGAGCAATATAGAATCAAATGGAATTAAAACAGAACGGTTACTTTTAACACATGAAACTCATGGGATTTCCCTTGCTTCCTTCGGTCTCCCTTGCCTTGTTTCTTGCAAACTGGAATTATTTAATTATCTATTAACTGCTAACTCTCGAATACAGGATTCTTGCTATGAACTGAATTCTGTCACCGCCAAAATTCACATGTTGAAGCCCTAATCCCCAGTGTGACTATTTGGAGATGGAAGCTTTTGGAAGGTAATTAAATGAGGGCATACATTTGGGCCACTGATCTGATAGGATTAATGTCCTTATAAGAAGACACAAGAGAGAGAGAGAGCTCAATCTCTCCACTGAGGAAAGGCCACGTAAGCACACAGCAAGCAGGTAAGCTCTGCAATCCAGGAGGAGGACGATCGCCGGAATGCAGCCATCCAGCCTCCAAAACTGCGAGGAAATACATTCTTGTTTTATGAGCCACCGAATCTGTTGTGTTTCGTTATTTCAGCCTGAGCTTACTAAGACAATACTTGTCTGGTCACAAGTCCAAGCTGTGAAAGATGAGAGAAGTAATTTTGAGTGAAAGATGTCATAGTTGAGCACATCAGATTGGCAATGCTTTTATGCAATGTACAGTATGTGTATACATAGTTACAGTGTGATATATACACAATTTACAAAAATGTGGCTACCCAGCGCTTTATCAAAAATACATCTGGAGTTTAGGAGAATATTAGGGGTTGGAGAGAGTTATGGCTGAGGTTGAAAGTTCGCAGTGTCAGGGTAAGTAAGCATGAAGGTGAGTCCTGACCAGAGTGTAGGTGTGTAAGAGGGTTTCTCACACTTTGTCTCTTTACAGGAATGTTTCAACGTCTATCCCTGACCCAGAGCCTAGATAAAGAATATAAAGGGCTAGCCAGTTGTTTATAATGTGCTGTTTGAAGTTCAAAATGCCTTTGGGGCACCAAGGGTTAGCCTGTGTACATCGTTCAGGGATATACAGAGTGAGAAATTCTACCTGGTTTAACCCGTTTCACCACCTGGCTTGGCTAAGTAACCAGTCAAATATTTTTTAAAAATAAATAAATTCACTTGATACTTTTGCCCAAGATCCCCTGAAACCACAATCCTTCACGTGTCTTGATGTTTCATAATGCAAGTGAAAGTATGTCCAGTGTGGCTGAGGAAGGACCCAGCGGCTGCACCTGGACGTCTACGAATCTTGCGCACTCCTGTCTCCTGCTCACTGCATTTTTACACGTTCACCTTGTGGGATCTTGGGATGCCTTTCAATTAATTATCTACCTTCGTATAACCAATGCTTCGGGTCATTGAGTTGGTGATAGAGGAAGAGTCTTGACTAATTTCTCTACCTTTCTCAAGTCCACGTATCCACACATCTCATAATTTATTTTCTCGACACAATGTAATATAATTTGTGAATGTTACTGCACTGAACACAATCACCCCATCTTCCCACTTTATCATGCAGATATTCTTATTTTGCATCCGTAACAAAGTATCCTCTCCTCAAGTGATTATCCATTTTTGGAAGGGATTATTTATACTAGCAATTAGTTTCCACTTTTTCTCTAAGAATGCTTTATTGCCTTTGTAATTCTTTAAGAACTGAAATTTTCCCAGTCAGTGACGTTTATCCAAAGTTTTTCATTTTGTTACTAGAGTCTACTTGAAGAGAGAAGACTTTTATGAAGACCTGAGTTCTAGCTGTATCTTCGTAGCTAAAAGAAGAGTACATGCTATTGTATCTAGTACTGAATATTTGTGAAATAGTCAAAGTGCTCTGAAGAACCCATTATACTTCATAATTTTGAGCGGAGATGACTAGTTCTTGGCAATCCACTCAACAGTTCTGTAAAAACGAGATTGTCCTCTTTCACTGGCACTCATATTAGGCACCAATTATTCCTGGGACCAAGGTTTTACTGTTTGCTGAGCAGGCTATGATCAACAGCAACTGTTTTCCCTTTCTCATGCTAAATTCCCCATTTCCACACATCTTGGGGAGAATCACTGCTATTCTCTTACTTTTCTGTAGTAGTGAACAAAATGGTGAACAAGCTCAGGGAAACTTACAATACTTCTATATAATATTATCGAGGCATCGCTTCTCTATGTTGTGCAAATTCATGCCAAAATCAGAGATAGGCAACTGTTATGGAAGTTCGATCATTTATTTCCAAGACAGATTACCCCTTTGAATATTTTATAATGTTTTCTTTCAAAGGGCTCTTAGATACAATCATATTCACCAAATATGAAGGCAAGATCAGAAGGCAAATGATTTATTTTTACACTTGAATTAAACAATGTTACATAAAAGGTGGCAATAATAAGAGGAAATGCCAGTCGCACTAGAATATATTTAATACATTTTTCTTTTATAGAGATTGTATAGTTTGTTTAGTGAATGCTATGAAGAATGAACTACACATATTTCTGTATTCTTCATCTGTTGCTGTGTAAGAGATTTAGTGGGTTAAGACAAGTTCTTTTTTTTTTAAGTTTTTCTTTTTAATTTTTATTTTATATTGGAGTATAGTTGTTCACAATGTTGTGTTAGTTTCAGGTGTACAGCAAAGTGATTCAGTTATACATATAAATATGTCTATTCTTTTTCAGATTCTTTTCCCATATAGGTTATTACAGAGTATTAAACAGTATTGAGTAGAGTTCCCTGTGCTGTGCAGTAGGTCCTTGTTGATTATTTTATATATAGTAGTAAGTATATGTTAATCCCAAACTCCTTTATCCCACGGTTTCCTTGGGTGAGGAATCCAGGACATTTTAGGCGGCTGACCTGTCAACTCATAAGGCTGACTGTGTAAGCAAACCTCAGCTCTGTCTCTCTGGAGGTCATGTCTCTCCACATTTCAGGATGGCAGTAGACCATGAGAGTCCGTTCTCTGATGGATACAAACATGTCCTTGGTTTTCAGTTTCTCCTGGTTTTTCCTGTTGTAAGAATAGTAGTAACACTTCCAAGCTCTTTACATGCAGGAGCTAAAACTGAAAGTCCCAACAGCTATATGGAATTTTTATTTTAAAATGTTCTACTTCCTAAGCTATTTTTCTCATAATATCATCTGACCTTAGATAATGTCCAAAAATTATGTTAATTTTTTTCAATCTGTTTTTCAAGAGGCTTATGTATTCCTGATTATTTCCAGTGCAGTGAGGCATTCTCTTCCTACTGTTAAGAACATAATGATATTATATTAATTATTGTTTAATAAAATGCCATTGAAAAGTGCAGGCCATTAAGTGGATCAAAGTTTTAAAAAGTTTTTTAAATTCAATGAAAAGTAAGAAATAAAAAATGTTAAATAAAACGACGGGGAAACAATAGTAGCTTTGATTATATTGTATGTTCTGGCAAAATACTAATATCTGAAAAAAATAATATCTGGAATATTTACCATAGTGAATGAGTATGGATGTTAGAAGCAAGTGATCTAGAACAATTGTGGAATATAAAATGCTGGAGGACTTTGAATAGTTTTAGTTTCAAACTAAACAGGAAAAAGAAAGAGAGTTGTGATTGATGAATATTTCTTTAGACAATCACTGTCAGCCTCTTTATTTGTGGTTAAGGAGACAAAAACTATGAAAAATAAACAAATTGTCATCACTGTTGAGAGAGAGAAAATAAATATAGAGCCAACTAATGAAAGGAAATGACAATACTGAAAAACAAGAATACTTGTAATGTTTGAGTTTTATCAAAATTATAAGAATTGTAGCCATAAGTTCTTTTGTAGCCATAAATCTTTGAAAATAAAGACTTTTAGAAATATTACACAGTATGTTGCTAGGAATATTTTTACATAGAAACATTAGTAAGTGTGTGTATAACGTGTATAACTTTTTTAAACAAAAAAATATTTTTTCTTTAAGAAGTTTGTTGTCATTTTCCCTAGTTCATTTCTCTTTTCCTTTAAGGTAATTATGCTATGTCATTCAGTATTAAATGAAACAATTCCATTTATTTCAGAAAATTATACTCTGAGTTACAAACCAATGTAGAGCAAAATAATTCTTCTTTGTATAAATCTTGAATAAATCTTAGGCAAATTTTACATCAATTGTTATTGAAAAGTAGAAATCATATTTTAAGGCCATAGTGCCAGTGTTGTATCAGAGGGTTGGGGAAGAGTCTATACTGGCAGGAAGAATAATTTTTATCACTAATTTCATTAAAAATTGATGCCCAGCGTCCTTGGTTCATGGCATCCTTTGCTCCAACTTCAAGGCTAGAAACGGAGCGTCAAGTCTTTCTCACATCACCTGTCTCTGCTCTCCTTTTCTGCCACCTTCTTCTATTTTTACTAACTCACATCATTAGGCTGGCCCACCCAAATATGCCAGTGTAATCTCACTATTTTAAGTTAGCTCATTAACAAACTTAACTGTCTCTGTAGCAGTATCTGCAATTAATTCCCTTTGTCACACTGTATACAAATGTATTGTCTTCGGATTGCCATAACAAAATACCACAAACTGGGTGACTTAATCAACAGAAATTTTTTTGTCTCCTAATTATGGAAGCTTGAAGTCCAAGAAAAAGTAGTCAGCTGGTGAATTCCTTCTAGGGCTGTGAGGGAGAATCTGTTTCATGTCTCTCCCAGCTTCTGGTGGTCTCAGGTGTTCCAGGACTTGTAGATGGTGTTCTCCCAATGTCTCCACATTGTTTTCCCTCTCTATGTACTTGTGCCCTTTCTATTAGGACACCAGTCATATTGCATTAGGACTTAATCTAATATCCTTATCTTAATCTGATAAACTGCAAAGAACCTCTTTCCAAATAAGGCCACAGTCACAGGTACTGGGAGTTAGGACTTCAACATCTTTGAGGGAACACAATTCTGTCCATAACACACATTCAAAGATGTGATGCCAGAGATCAGGATGCAGATCTTTAGGGTGATTATTCTCTCTACCCAAAGACATCTGAGATATAGGAAGAGAGACAGTCCAGTAAAATTTATAATTTATTTGCATTCTTTATTTATTTTTAATAATAGGTGTTTATATGTTAATAGTAAAATAGTAAATAGTAAATAGGTGTTTATATGTTCCAGCTTGGTCTCTCTGATACTAAAGAAAAGTAAAAGAAGTTGAGTGTGTCAAGAGTTTTCTGGAACGTTTCAGTAGCAGTGCTTTTCCTGAGTGCATGGTAGAAATGGTGTGGGTAACAAGTGGGAGATTCCAGGAAAATAAATACCAGAAAATACCAGAAAATAAATACCAGAAAATAAATACCAGAAAATAAATACCAGAAAATACTATCAGAAGCTCTGTTTCTGTTTCCTGTCCTCCATTCCTTTCCGGGTCAATCTTTCAAAGACTCTGCTTTTATTATGTTAAGGCCATGAATAGGCTAGTTCTTTGCAAATTGCAGTAGTATGTTGACTCCTAGAAATGCAGGAGTATTTTAGTTCTGTTGCATGTTTTAAGAATAATGTAATTATATTTTCTATATAAATGGTCTAATAGAATACAATATCTAAGAGGAATTATAAAGTACTAGAGTTGCTACATCTACTTTTCAGTCTTAGAAATCATTTGATTGAAATATAGAAAAATCTGTTTGATCTAAGTAAGTCCTTTTTCAGCAGATATAATTTTCTGTGTTTCTGGGATGGCGAAATAGATATGTAAATAATCTCCTATCAGGACCAATAAAAATCGGGCAATAAAATATAATCTGATTGTGCTGTTAGCAAAAGTGAGTTTTTTATCATCTCTTAGCAACTACGTAATAAATTATTTTTCACCAGCTTATTAATGAGATGAAAGATAGTCAAGGGTTGCCATGTAGTGTTGTAGTAGCCAATTTTAATGACGGTTACGTTTCCTGTGAAAATTGAAGTCCTCATATCTTTCTCTGGAATTACGAAATCATTTAATATTTTTGAAAAATCACAACAATATCACTTGATAAGAAATAAGTTACAACAATATCTACTTTTCACTATTACCCTAAAAATGACTGGTAGTTTAAATATTTAAGTGAATGTTGCTAATTTTTATTGAGGCACAGACAGATTTAATACTGCTGATGCATGCATTTGGTCTATTAATAATATCTTACTATTTGATTTTTACGATCTTATCGTGCTCTTTCTCTCTTCGTATTTTTATACATATATACACATACAAGTATATATGGACACAGTTACAAACACAGGAATCAAACGAGGGAAAAGAGGATGTTATAAATGCATATTTTTTATGTGTGTTTATAAATGATCGATTGTCAGATATTTCCACCATAAAAGAAATTTTCCTATAAATGTCTTCATTATCACTATGTGAAAACATTCTCCTACAATTGTCCTTTAATTAACTTCTACTTTAAAGAAATCTATCCATGCTTTTCTACCTCTGCATCCCCGAATGGTAGCATGCTAAAGTGCGATGGTTTTTACTCTATTTTAATTTTATTTAATTAACATCAGAGCTCTCCTCTCCCCTATATTATGTAAATGGGATTTGCCCTAGTAAATTAAAGTCAGAAAAGAGCAGAACTGCTTTTTATTGGGAAGCAGGGTGTTGGCCTAGAAGTACCAGTACTGAGCATTAAGGCAAGGTAGAGCATGGTTTTAAAACCACTCTTATAGTAGAAAATTGGTGGGGTTTTGGCACTAACATCTACTAATCTTAGATGTGGAGTAGCCGGTCTCACACGTCCTAGTAACCCAGCCTAGAGCAGGTTAACTCCTTCACTACATCTATGAATGAAAGTAAAAACTACCATGTTTTTCCAAGTGTTGCCATTCAGTTATGACCTTCTCGTTGAGCTTCAGAAACATTTTCTTCTACGTGTCCACAGGATAAGAGACAGACAGCCCAAATTCTATGTGACCAACACTAAACTTATCACTACTGTTCTTCAAACCTGACTTTACCTTCCACCTGGCTTCGCTTCCTATAGGCACTGTTTCGTTAAATGTCTCTGTTAGTTCTATCCAAACAAGCAGAAAAACTTAAAACTATCCACTCAAAAATATATTCAGTGAAACCAAGTATTTAAATTAGATATACTATATGGGTGATATCCTACTGTAAATTAGAGCATTGTGTCTTGAGAGATTCTATTCATATTTCACTCTCTAGTGACCATAAAGGTCACTAGTAAAAAATAAATGTGCAATTTAGTGGTAGACTCTCTTTCCATTACTTAAAACGTACTTAGAGGATCTACTCTTAAGAAAGTGGAATTATTCATCAGCCATGATACCTATGATTTTATTTTTAAACTTTCCACTTGCTCATGTTTTATTTCTCAATTCTTTTTCTCCTGTTCTTAATTTTGTCATTATAAATTCCAAATGCCTTTCTAACTGCAATTCAAATGTGTGAATTATATTACTTTAACATAAAAATTATTCTGGTAAAGAATAGTATTATTCATTCATCTATCATTAATCCCAGGACTATGTGCCAGACACTGTACTAGTTCCTAGGGCCGAAAATGTAGAAAAATCATGATCTTTGTCTTAAAGCTATCAGAGTCTAATAAGAAAAAAAATGTCAGCAAAAATTAACATTGTTGTAATAAAATGGCACAGGAGATGCAAAAGAGGGAATGGTGTCATCCTTTGAAAGGGCTTCACAGTCTACTGTTTCTTGAAGGATGAATTAGCCAGACAGAGAAGCAGAATAATTCCTTTCCAGAAAATGAGAAGAGTGTGCAAGCCAAGAGAACATGAAAAAAAAGTACAGGGCAAAGCAGGTAATTTGGAATGTTTAAATGATAAAGGGCAGAGAAATAGAGCAGATGATAATGTAGAGAACAAAACAAAGGCTAGAGAAATGCCAAGATACGGTCAGCACTGGTAATTAATATGAATATTCTAAAATTATATGAGATCATTATTACTTTAGAACTGTATGTCTCAATCGTGCATATCTAATTTCTGCTTAAGCACTTGATATGACAAAGTGTTAACATTTATATTCTGCAACAGGAGATAGGCCAATAGTGAAAACAAGCGTGATGCCCATCCAGTTTTCAGACTCAGTGAATTGCAAAATCATGATCAAAAGTCTGAATTTCTGCACTAAACACTAGTTTTCATGTATTAAAGAATAATTGAATTACTAAAATTTTTCTTTCCAATAAAATTGTTAACGGGATTCTTTTCAAAATTACATGTAAAATCTGCATTCAACAGAACTAGAAACCTCGTGTACAGTGTTAGTGATGTCGCTAGAATAGGTATGACCGCATAATTGTGGTCATTATTCAGAGAACAGAAATGAAGATGACTCTTTTAGAGCATAATTATTATTTTGCAACCAAACCCTCTTGGCGCTAATTGTGTTTACTGTTTGCTTCGCCAGCACTACTTTTACAATCATTTCAACGTCCATATAGGTTATCAATTGATTATCTGTCTCTCTAATTCTTTTACCTACGTACATTCAATAACCTTTTCTGCTCAACGCCTCTTATTCAGGCAAGGCTTTAGATATTACCAATAACCATATACCTCCAACATTTTAATTTCAAATATCCCTTTTTTTTATGATCTTATCTTTTCAGTTCACATCACACTCATTCCAACAATTGATTACCTCTTGAACTATTTCAGGCTTTACAGTCGTATTTAGTGGAAAGGAGCAGGGAGACAGCAGTCTCTATCATCCTAAGTAACTTCCTTCTCATCTATCATCAGTACTTCCTTTTTAAAAATTATATTCTTCAAAACACAATATTCTAATATTTCACATTTTGAATTAAACAAACAAAAGTTTCTACATTCCAAGACCGTCAGTCAAAATCACATTTCTCTGCTACCTTTCATGGAGAAATACCTCAAGAATTGTCTCTATTCACTGAATCCCCACCACCACTTCTAACTTTCTTCTCATTTTACTCACACTAGGCTTTTATTCATACCTTCCACTGACTCTGTTCTTATCAAAGTCACAAATGGTGTCCATTTCTGACAAATCCATTTCTCTATCTTCAATCTTCCTTTTTCATTCTCAGCAGCATTAGCCATGATTAATTGTTACTTCCTCTTGGCTTCCAGGATAACACACTTGGTTTTCCATGGAATCTGCTGGTGTCTCATTTTAAATCCCTTGGCTACCCCGTTTCTTCCAGAAATTCCAAAATGTTGAGTGGTTTCTTCTCCTCTTTTAAAAATTATTTCTCACTCCCTAGATGATAGCATCCTCATGCATAGATGTCATTTCAATGCTCGTGACTGACACATTCCTGTCCCTACCTTCCTCTTCTCCTCTGGGTTTCAGACTTCTGTGTGTGATTGACTGCTGGGATTCTCACCTTAGAATTCTATAAGTAGCTTAAAATTAACAAATACAAAACTTTTAATTTGCTGTCATCAACATGCCCTTGAAGCCCCCATTTTCCCCATCTCAATAGATGGTACAGCGAGATGATCAAGCCCCAATTCTTGATTTTTTTCGCTCTTAATCTGCACTCAATCCTCAGACCAATACACTGAAAACTACAGAACATTGCTGAAAGAGACTAAAGAAGACATAAATCGATAGAAAGACATCCTGTGTTTGTGGATTAGAAGACTTAATATTAACATGTCTATACTGCCCTAAGCAATCTACAGATTCAATGCAATCCTTATCAAAATCCCCATGGCATTTTTTACAAAATAGAAAAAGAAAGCCTGAAATTCATATCGAACCATAAAAGACCCCAAATAACCAAAACAATCTTGAGAAAGACCAGAAAATGGAGGCATCACACTTCCTAATTTCAAAATATATTAAAAAGCTGTAGTAATCAAAACAAACAGACCAATGGAACAGAATACGAGCACGGAAATAAATCCATGCATTTGTGATCACATGATCCTCAACAAGAATGCTAAGAATATACAGTGAAGAAAGTACAGTCTCTTCAATAAGTGGTGCTGGAAAAACCGGATATCCATAAGCAGAAGAAGAATATTGGACTCCTATCTCAGATCTTATACAAAAATCAACTCGAAATGGATTAAAGATTTAAACCTAATACCTGAAATTTTAGAATTACAAGAAAAGAAAGCATAGGAAAAAATCTTTATGTTATTGGTCTGGACAATGCTTTTTTGGATATGATCCCCAAATCTCTCATAAGTGCAGTAAATTTAACATTTTTTTCAGTCACACATCTCTGCATTCTGATGTTTGCTTCTCATTACAGTAGACATCCAGACAGCTGGAAGCTGTTCCTTCTCCTCCAATTTGGTGCCTGTAGCAACAAGAATGTGAGTCTAGAATATTAATTATGAATTCAATGCAGTCAGTTAAAAAAAAATCAAAGAGCTACTGAAGGAGACAACCAAAACACCTAATCTTATTATTCCCTGACCCATTAGTGTAGTACTCCCAAGTTCGTAGGAAGAGTACCATGATTGCATTTAGACATTTTAAGGATGGAATAAAAATTACCTTTTTAAAAAGGTGTTTATTGTTATATTGTAAAATAGACATACAATAAAATTTACCTTTTTAACCATTCTTAGGTGTACAGTTCAGTGGCAATAAGTACATTCGCATGGTTCTGCAACCATCGCCACCATCCATATCGGGAACTTTTTCATCTTCCCTGTCTGAAACCCCATACCCATTAAACAACAGCTCCACATTGCCCTCTCCTATCCCCTGGCAACCACCATCTTACTTTCTGTCTCTATGAATTTGACTACTTTTAGAACCTCATGTGAGTGGAATCACACACCATTTGTCTTATTGTGACTGGTCTATTGCACGTAGCCTCATGTCCTCAAGATGCTTCCATGTTACAGCCGGTATCAGAATTTTCTTCCTTTTTTAAGGCTGAATAATATTCCATTGTAATCAATTCATCCATAAGTGCACAATTGGGTTGATTTCACCTTTACTATTTTGAATAAAGCTTTTATAAACATGAACATATAAATATGTTTGACTTCCTTTTCAGTTCTTTTCGGTATATACTTAGAAGTAGAACTGCTGGATTACATGGTAATTCTATGTTTAATTCTTCTGAGGAGTTGCCATACTGTTTTCCATAGTGGCTGCACCATTTTACATTCCCACTAACAATGCACAGGGATTCCAATTTCTCTATATCCTCTCCAATGGTTTTTATTATTTTTTTAAAATAATCATCTTAATGTGTGTGCAGATACTCTTAAAATTTTGTCTAAACAGTCCTAACAACAAGGTAAATGCAATTCTACTAAAGAAAAAAATTATCTTGTAACTTAACTTGCCAATTCCCAGCTTGTGTTCCCATATAGACAACAATATGGTACCATAATTGTGCAGTATGATAAAGGTGCTGTGTGAGGCTACAATGGCAATCACAGTACAGTATGTTAGCTTATCAAATAAAATCCTGGACACATTAAATTTATATAGTTTTACATATTTAATAATTAACAAAATAGAATTCTCATCAGCCATAGTGAATTTGTGTAAAAGGGCGTTGTGTGTATTTCGGGGGTCCCATGACCACCCAATAGTTTGGTGATCGCCTGGACGGAGTCATAGGACTTAACAAGTTCAACTCATGGATGAGATTTATTCGAGCAAAGGATACAGGGCAGGAACAATAGGAAAAAAAAAAAGAAATATATATATATATATAGAGAGAGAGAGAGAGAGAGAGGGAGAAGATGATAGAATGGTCATTCCCAGGCTTCTAAGGCTTCCTTCTCTCTGTAAGGACCACAGGACTTGCTTTTCTTTCCAATCACAAACAACAAAGACCCACACAAGATACCTGTACCCAAGGAAGCCCACTCAAGTCTTGAGATCCATAACTCTTAAATGGGGCTAGTCACATAGCTCTAGCTATATGACCAGTCTTTGTGCAGACCCCAAACTAGGGACCAGGTGTGTATCACGAATTTTCATGTTTAAACAATGTGGCTAGAGTGGTACATCTCAATCACTGCCTCAAGTATATAGAATAACATCCCTAGTCAGTGAGTCTGTGAACTTTTCTGTAGTTTAATTCTCAGGATTTGACCAATGGTCATTGCTGTGGCTACAGATACAAGCAAAAATTAAGTAAAACAGGGCCTCCCTGGTGGCGCAGTGGTTGAGAGTCCGCCTGCCGATGCAGGGGACGCGGGTTCATGCCCCGGTCCGGGAAGATCCCACGTGCCACGGAGCGGCTGTGCCCGTGAGCCATGGCCGCTGAGCCTGCGCGTCCGGAGCCTGTGCTCCACAGCGGGAGAGGCCGCAACGGTGAGAGGCCCGCGTACCGCAAAAAAAAAAAAAAAAATTAAGTAAAACAGATCTGCTGTGTTAACTCTTTCCTAGCAAGGTATGAATAAATAAAGGAATAAATGAGTATCTAAGTAGGGAAATAAATGCATAGAAAGATATTAGGTGGAAAAATAAACAATTTTTAAAAAATGTTGTCTCAGTAAGAAAGTTCTCATCTATCACTAATTTAAATTGCATATATAACCCTTTCACAAAAAAATTTCTCCTATGAACAACCTAAAAAAGAAACGCATGTGTATAGCACCTTGTTTGAACTGTGTAAATAGCAGTGCTATTTACTTCACTAAATCAGAATTTGCTCTTTGCCAGTGCACAACATTTAAAAACATATTATTGACAAAATTTTTAAAACAGATTATCTTCAGGAAGGAGTATATAATATGCAATGTTCATTTGATAGAATGGATATTAGTTGTCTATTGTCATATAAAAAGTACTTCAAAACTTAGCAGTTTAAAACAACAAATACTTATCCTCTCATAGCTAGTAAGAGTCAGGAATCTGGACAGCTTAGCCGGTGCCTCTGGAGGAAGGCCCCTTATGAGACTGCAGACAAGCTGTTGGCTGGGCTGCAGTTATGAGAAACCTCAACCTGTGGGAAGAGGATCCACTTTTAAGCTCATTCTCCTGGCTGTTAGCAGTCTCTTATAACACAGGCCTGTCCACAGGGCTGCCTCTCACCAGGGCAGATAACCTCCCTGGGATGAGAGATATGAAAGAGGGGGAGAAAGAGGAGAGTGCACATACAGTATGGAAGCCACAGTTTTCTCAAAACCATCGTCTTTGTACAACCCACCCTCAGAAGTCACATCCCATCCCTTCTTCCTTATGCTATTAACAAGAAGCAAGTAACTAAACCCATCCTGTATTCAACAGGAAGGGAGTACACAAGGGTTATCAGCTCCAGGATCGGGGTTTCATTAGGGCCACCTTTGAGGTTGCTTCCACACAATGGAGAACATCCCCACCGAATTCTTGGCTTTTTCTTTTCCTATGTTGCTTGTATGCTGGGGTGAGCGGGGGCTTTTGTATTCCTAAAGGCCAGTATCTAAATTTAATGAAAACTCTGATCAGATAAATATTAGATGCTAAAAAAAAATCATTCTGATTGATCACTGCCAGATAACTGAACGGTGTTTCAGCCAGGAAGAACCGTACCTAGAACTTCGTCCACTCTGTCTTTGAGCTTCTTAGCCCAACACTGAAACCTTAAGTGACCTCAGATATTAGACTTTGACTTTATCTCTTTAGGGAAAGATCTGAAGACACAACTAATAAAAATGCCTGCAGCTCATTTCCAGCTAATTATAATGAGATTATGTAAAGGAGAGCGTCAGCATCTAATATCCTATACAGGTAATGATGCAAGTTAAATGGGAATGTGAGATAATTATATCCAGTGATATAATTAAAAAGAACATCATTTAAGTTCATAACTCCCAACATAGATATGAACATGACAATCACTGGGAGTGCAGAATTTTAAAACCGCAAATACTTAATCCCGCACAAATGCACTAAGTCAGAGTTTCTGGGGTGTCCTCTCTATGAATGATAAATGTCACAGGTGATTCAAACGTGCAATGCCTGTTGCAAAGCCCCTGAGCTAAATAATGGCCTTATGTGGTTTCTGTTGAAAACCTTTTTTTTTTTGTCCCTCTGGTTTTTATTTTTAATTTTTAATATATATTTATTTTTTAAAATCAAAATGTAGTTGATTTACAATGTGTGTTAGTTTCAGGCATACAGCAAAGAGATTCAGATATATATATATATGAATATATATATACACACACGTATATATATATATATATACACACATATATATATATATTCGTTTTCCGATTCTTTTCCCATGTAGGTTACTACAAAATATTGAGTGTAGTTCCCTGTGCTATACAGTAGGTCGTTGTTGTTTATTTTATACATAGCAGTGTGTACATGTTACTTATCCCATGAAGACTGAAGGAGGGAAGAGCAGTCAGGTATCCTGCCCAGTCTGACCTCCTCTCAGTTGTCTCATAGATTGCACATTCAGGATCACACAGCTCACTGTTGAAGACGTGACCCTTTTCTCTCCCTCCTGACACGCACTCTCAGGCACTGTGGGGTTGAGCCTTGTACCACATTTCTCCACCAACATGGGTACGTGGCTGCGAAGTTTTGACCTATCCAAGTGATTTGCCAAAACCTCTTGCGTGAAATCCACGTGAGCAAGAGAATGACGTCGTAAAGTTTAATCCTGGAGGCAGCTGTGGGGAGGAAGGGTGAGAGTCAGGGAACGACGAAGGGAGGGACTCCGGGTAAAAGTCTGTTACAGAAAGTCACAAAGCCAGAGAGACTTGGATTGGGTGGGGTTAGGGAGACAAGTACAGCTTTACTAAAGAATCAGAGTGGCTTGGACCAGGGCATTATTAGAGGAAAGAGCAAAACTTGGTAAATTCGAAGCATATTTTCATCATAGATTCGACATGACTTGCTAATGGATTAAATGCAAATGTTTGAGAGAAAGAAATCATGAATAATGCCTCAAATTAAATATAAGTATTTTAGTGAAGTATTTTGAACAAGAGACTCTTGGGCAGGGGAGAAAAGAATAAAATATGTTTGTTCTTTAAAAATTTGAGGTGTCTATTGGAAATTCGTTTGCTATTGTCAATTAAGCAGTTAGACACTCAATATCTGGAATTTTATGGCGAGTTCAAGGATGTAGATAGATACATGTATAGACACGATATAGACTAAACATCGACAGGGATGTATATACGGTAGGATACAGAATAGAGATGTCGATGGAAGAAAGCATCTTGTTAGAGATAAGGAGGCTCTGTGTTCATTGGCTGACTCATAAATTACAATATTTTCTTTTTTTTGGCAATTTGTCAACACCCGGGGAACGGTATATACGTACATATACATACGTATTTATCTTTGTCACCCTCCTCTTCCACCACCCCCATCCCCTCCTCACGCCACCCTTCCTGACTCATGGAGATCCAGCCATTTGTTTAGCCTCTCGTTTCTTCATTGGAGCAAACTCATTTCTGCCTGACGATCTTTGCATTAGCTCGTCCTTCTGACCTGGAATATTCTTCTCCCTCATCTTCTCATACTGCTATGTTCCTCCAACAATCTATACTGAATTTTATTTCATTACTGTTGAATTTTATACTATAAACATCATAGTATTTTCAATTCCAATTTTATACTATAGCATGATGGTGGTCATCTCTCCTTTTATTCTTCTTCTAGCCTCTGTCATTCCCAGACAAGGAAGTGGCTTTCTCATCCATCTTTCAGTGTTATTTAAACCTCGTAGCTGTCAATATGTAGCGATTTTCCTGTAGATCTTGTTTTAAGTTGAGTTATACAATCTAGGTAAGAGTGATTCAAGATTATGAATGAAAACTGTGTCTTCACTCACATTTCATTAAACCACCAAGAAGCCCTGTTGGCAGATAGAGGTTCTGAGAATATTACTGCAACATCCAGAGATGCCTTAATTATTGAAACCTCAAGCTGAAGTCATTATAGAGATTCACACTCACAGTACAAAGGGTGGTAAACCTGAATAATTGATAAAGTTACACATTGCACTGTTATTTACTGCTATAAACAGATACTTCAATTTTAAGATATGGCTTTTATCCGTTTCTTTTGAAAAAACAAAACAAAACACTGAGTGCTTTCAGAAGGTGCTAATGATTTAAGATTAAGATTTCACATTAATTGTCATTAAAATGTTAATGACATTACAGCAATACGTAAGATGAGTTCAGAAAGCATGATCTAAATGCCTTCTGATAACCATTCTGAAAAGTTCTGAAAAATTCAAATGAATCATACTTCAGATCATTGTTTCCAGTAAAATTTTCCATGTGATGCAATATTCACTAACTGAACGGTATATTATGTAACAGTTAGCCACTTATAACTATTGAGCACTTGAAATGTAGCCAGTGAGGCAGAGAAATTGACTTGATTTCATTTTTTTAATTACTTAGAATTTAAATGGCCACATGGAGTTCCTGGCTACTGTATTAGTACAACTTTTAAAAAATTATTCCATATTATTTATTAATTTTATTTATTTTTTGGCCATGCCCCATGGCATGCAGGATCTTAGTTCCCAGACCAGGGGTCGAACCCGTGCCCCCTGCATTGGAAGCGTGGATCTTAACACTGGACCACCAGGGAAGTCCCAAGTACAACTTTAGAATTTTTGAATATCAAGACAAAATTCTTCAGAAAACTACACTTCTACTTAATTGTTATATTTGATCTTTAACATCAAAGCAATTGAAACTCTGATTCTTTTCAGTTTCTACCTCCATCATGCAAAATATTGGGGGAGAGTTTTATTAGATTTTCAAGAAATTTATTTTCAAGAACTCTTTTGAAATCTTAAACGTAAGACTTTCAGACTTTCCTTGGAATGACAAAGTTATATTTTACAAATTATATATAAATAAGCTTTAAATTGGAAAGGGTGTGCTAAGATGTCAGGGTTTTCCAACAGAAGGTGCTGAGGAAAAGACAACCTTAGAAAAACAGGGAGATATATGCATTTTCTATTATAATAAAGTTATGATTTTAAAAAAAGCTAATATACAAAATTCACAATGTTCAAGTAAACCCAAAACAAAACAAAATACGTTCCTTTACAGGACTTTGAAAATTAAAAAAATGGTCCTGAGGGGAGAAATAAGTAAAATTAAGATAAATAATCAAAGGTATCTCCCCATTTTCAAGAGAAAGTTTTAATTATTAAACAGTTTTTGTCAGGATAGTCAGAAATCCCATTTCTTAAAATAAAACTCTACAGACTACAAATTATAGCTATACCAACTATATTTTTAAAAATATTTCTAAGTTAAATGATGCATAAAATTTAAGAGCGGGACACATGGGAATCAGTTATTAGCTTTAAAATAGTAGAATTTTAAAAATCCCTTGGTTAAATTGAAAACTTGGATGCATTTTGCTAAAAATATCGCATTGATTTCCAGATGGTGAGTTTGGCAAAAATTCTTGAATCATAAGAGATAATAAAAGTAGCTGCTCTTCACAGAACACATTGATATATCATTAGCTTGTTCTGAGCACCAAAAAAAAACCCACAGATTTTTGGAGGGTCAACCTTTTGTATTTAAATGTCCTGGATATTTTAATCTTTGATGAATGTAGATACTCTTTTATAAACTATTATTTTGAAATTGGCTTTCTGACACATTTCAATATAAAACAGAAAAGTTCTTTACCTTTTATATGTAAAAGGTATGTAGATTTATATGTATAAATTTATATGTATATATGTAGATTTATATGTATAAATCTACATTCATAAACTTAATGTTGTATTTTATTACAAAGAAAACATAATGAATAGATACCTGTATTAATGAACTAAATGAGGACAGAAATCATCTTTGAAATTATCATGGATGACCTGCCATGAGAAATGAGTCTAGCTTGGATGAAGTCAGCTTTCTAAGATTGGCTCACAATTTCTGAGAGCTCCCAGGGTGCTGTTGGTGCTTCTCAGATTCCATATGGTGATGGGAGAGCTGTAGCAGCGTCAACTCACATCCGTCCAGGTTCAGATCTGTGTGAAAGCATCACAGCCTCTGCAAGTCTCACGGCTGTCTGTCGGCTCGGGAGGTCTTAGCCTGAGTTAATCACTATGACCAGGGAAAATATACAGCCATTCAGAAACGTGCCACATCTACTGCCAGGCATGAAGTCAGCCGCTGGAGTCACTAGACAAGGAAGAAAATCTCACATAGAGTCAGAAGCTTCCAGAAGCAACGGTGATAGACACATTAAAGTTCTGACATTCAGAGCATCTCTTAGCTCCATCTTCCTGAAGATGCATGTCTGAGTCCCAGACAGAGAGAAGTTGGTAACTGAAAATGGTTTAATTAAATGTGTAAAACATTACTAATGACACATTTATTACTGTCCTAGGGCTTTCCAAGAGAGCATAAAAGAAAAGGGAAGTGAGTTTTAACAGAAACTCTCAGGCAGCTTTGGAATCAACAGAGCTACACTGTGGGGGGGGACCCATGGTGTCACCCTGGTGTCAGATGCAGCATTTGGCAAGGTGGGGATGGCATCCAGTAAGACCACAACAGTACTCAAGTGAGAAGCTATGGCATTCTAGGAAGTAACTGTAATACCCAAGGAGATTTGATTTGTCTTTAGACTTTATTTTTTAAAGCAGTTATGGGTTCACAGCAAGGCTGAGCAGGAAGTACAGAGTTCCTGCACACCCCCTGCCCCCAGGCATGCATAGCCTCCCCTACCATCAGCTTCCCCCCCAGTGTTACATTTATGACAATTGTTGAATCACATGGTACAACATTATCACATTAGGGTTCACACTTACATTCTGTGGGTTTTGACCAATGTATAATAATATCGATATGTATCCACCATTATGGTATCATAAAGAACTTATCTGATTATTGAGAAGAATAAATTGAGCACGTTAGATTCACCCCATCCTCTGACCCCCGACTTCTTTTAGTGGTTGATCTGCCAGCAGGAAGCACAAAGTGTATGTTCCCCTCTGCTCCTCTATGTCATAAATTTCCACAGGAAGCCTCTCCTTCTATTGAGATACGTGTACAGTGGAACATTGTCTTGGCAAGAAGTCTCTCCAGTTCTAAATTCAGCATTAGAAAGCCCATTGCTCACAGATAAAATCCACACCTCGATCACTAGTAAAAGTGGTATTTTATTTGCCCATCCCCTATGCTCTATATCTATCCTCCAATTGCTTCCAGTTTTCAGCAAATACTGGGTGCTATTCATTGGGCCCCCAGTTAATATTCCCATCTATGTTCTCGCCAGATCCAGCCTTAGGGTTACTAAGCTCATTCAGGGAGCTCAGGGCTTCTGAATCCTAATTGTGAAATAATCAGGAGACATGCTTCTCTATTTTGGTGGATCTAATCTATTTTTTAGACCTAGAGTTTGGGGTAATTATATAAGCATAATAGAACTCTAGTGAGTCACCCAACAATTATTATTCCAGGGAAACAATCATCAACTAATAGCTATCAAATCACTCTTATCATCAGTCAAGCAGTATGGTTTAATACAAAAATATATGTGCCTTACCTCTGGGTGCCTTACCCACCCACACCCAGTGATTGAATGCAGAGTGCGCTACCAGCATTGCCAGCCTATAGCAATCAGCCACAGTACTGTTCTCTAAGAACTCACAATTCTGCAACTGTGTTCGTCAAAGATGTGGGAAAGGGACGGTCTTAGTTAGGATGTGAAGTTTTCATTGCACGTAAGAAATTCATTCTAGTGTTCCAGTGCTCCAAAGTTTTTGGGTTCTTTTCATTATGACAAGAATTTTGAGTATTGTGGAAATCATTAGAACCCTCCCAATGACTTAATTTAGACATAGAATCTAGAATCTCTGGTAAGTGTACTTGCACTACTAAATCCAGACCCTCTATACTTACATTATCCTCTCATTGATATAAGTACGTTAAAATGACTCTGACTGTTGGACTGGCATGGGAAGTCTAGTACTGTACTGAGTTTCATTTCTCTGAATCCTTTTCGTCTTCCTGTATTTCACCATTTTCAGTCTTCAAGCTCTGACTTGTCCATCTTCAATGCACTAAATTTTTATGAGACCTTGTAAGACTGTGAACTGAACTGAGATTGTATCTCGGCTACCTGCAAAATCAAAATCTGAGTTTGTTTTTTAAGAATCTTTGCCATAGATCAAAAAGATAAGAGATTATTTCAATGGTCACAGAAAGGTTCCTGGTTTTGTTCTATTACACAAGCTAGGGATTTAAGATTTTGAGGGTTTCATTCTCTTTCTTTTTTAAGCTGTTTAGTTCTGGTTTAATATGGCATCTCCACCCTTAAGAACAGAATCTCCACCCTAAGTTCTTGAATTCCCCAAGCCCTTGATACTGGGTCTTTGGATCAGTCAGGGTCCCAACAGATAAAGGAACATTCAAAAGGGGCCAAGGAGGGAAGTTTAATTAAGGGTATTTTAAAAGTTGGGAGCAGAATTAATTGTTCCATCCCAGGGCTAGTAAGAGAAGAAAAGCTGTTAGAACCTGGACCTAGTTAGACAGCACCCCACCTCACCCCTCCACCAAATCCATGCCCTGCCCAGAGTCTCGAGATGTGACCTTATTTGTAAATCGGGCCATTGCGGATGTAATTAATGAAGTTAAAATGAAGTCACGCTGGAGTAGGTGGCTTCTTAATCCGTATGACTAGTGTCCTTATAAGAAGAGAAGGGACAGAGACAGAAACACACAGAGAGAACATGTGATGAGAGAGGCAGAAATTGCAGTGGTGAATCCACAAACCAAGGAACACCAAGGATTGCTGGCCGCACTAGGAACTGAGAGCTGCATGTAACAGACTCTTTCTCAGAGATGCCTAGGAGCAAATCATTGCTGACACCTGGATTTCTGACTTTCCGTGGAAGTGTGGGAGAATAAGTTTCTGTTGTTTTAAGCCACTCTTTGTGCCACTTTGTTATAGCAGCTGCAGAAACCAATCGCCACACACAGGATCAGAGAAGGAAGCAGCGATAGATCTAGGAGTGGTCCCCCAGACGGAAACTGTGGCCTTGGTAGGGACATAGTCATACATCCTGTAGCCTGGCAGGGAGGGAGCCAGGAACAAATACCCCACTTTTCTGTGGCCCAGTGTTCTGCTGGTGCCCACCTGTGTGCAAATGCAAGCAGAAGCTTGAGGGCAAAGGAGTGCACTGATGCAGTCCTTGGAGGTCAGCCCTCCAGGTACCAAGCAGGTGAGGAAGGATGGAGGATGGACCTGGGGGAGCAAAGGCAGAGTCCAGTGCATTCTCCCAAACCCTGGTCTTTTAAGGAGTAGTTTATGCCAAATGATACTTAATTAGCTATTTTTCCATTTTGTGCTATTCAGGATACTGAGTAACTCTGAATTAAGGGCAAGGAGGGAGAATCTGGCTCAGAAAATGAGCAGGCATGAATGTGGTGAAGGGACCACAGTCACTGCGAAACTCACGCCCGGTGAAAATCCGCTCCCCGTATGATGCCGGACACTGGCTTCCACCTTTTCTACAACTGCTGCTTGATACTGAAATTGAAATTTCTTGTGACTATCACCTCTACCCAAATGCAGGTTAAAAATACTCTCTTCCTCGTTTGCTGTCTTCCTGCTTCCCTTCCCACTGCCATCTTTTTTGCATTATTATCTTCTCCACATTTCTTTTCCAGAGTAAGATATTTGCCTGATCAAATATAGGTCACACCACTTTGCTCCCGCCACAAGTAACAGGGAATGCAATTTGGGGGCTTTTTCAATATCCATAGTACGGGAGAGTTTCCTGCCCTACCCAAACTTTAAAAAGAGATTTGGTGGGCTTCCCTGTTGGCGCAGTGGTTGAGAGTCCGCCGGACACGGGTTCGTGCCCGGTCCGGGAAGATCCCACATGCCGCGGAGCGGCTGGGCCCGTGAGCCATGGCCGCTGAGCCTGCGCGTCCGGAGCCTGTGCTCCGCAGCGGGAGAGGCCGCAGCAGTGAGAGGCCTGCGTACCGAAAAAAAAAAAAAAAAAAGATTTGGTGACTGGGCATAGTACAAAAGATTACACTCCTTCCAATTCTTGTAAGGAATTATTATGCAAGCCTCCACATGTATTATTCATATCCTTCTTTTACAATAGATTAATTCTCAATTAATGTAGAAAATTTCATCCCGAATGAATTAATTATTACATAATGAATTTTAAGCAAGAAATATTAAATAAATTATTTCTGATTTTCAAAACTATGCTACTCGCATAAATGCCTTGTATCCTTGGAATTATGTTAAGAGTTCAAGATTCTGTGAAATTGTTTGTTTTAACAACTTATAAAATAAATTGGCTAAAAAGTGAGAAAATTTGAAAATAACAGTTAAAATGTGAATAAAATGTTTCATTAAAACATTATTATGCCTGACCTAACAAAATTATAATTTAAAACTTAGAGATAAAATTTCAGTTACACAAAAACTTAGATGATTTTTATATTTTGCTATTTTTGTTCCCTAAAATTTGAGATTGTGAGTCTCCTGTGGAATCGCTTCACACTCGTGTGACTTCAGATAGCTCTGAAACACTTATCCCCAACATCTAAGATGAGAGGGGGCTCAAACACGTGGTGGAACCCAAGTTCCCAAATTTTCGAAAGCGTCAATTTGAAGAGCATTTACTCACAAGGAGAATGTTCTTTCCTCAAAAGAGTGAGCACAGCGCTAAGGCTAAGACCATGCCGCTGCCTTCTGGTAACCATACACCTCCACCATCAAGAAAGCCTAGGCACTCCCCAACCCCTGCCTCTGAAACTGGCATCCTTATCGCTCACCATGGACTCTCTAGAATTCATTAAGACCTTAGGCCAGTTCAGGGCAGTCATCATGGAAACTCAGACTTCCAGATCTCCACCAATCACCCATGAATACGCCTTAATGCTTCATATACCTCTATTTTGGACCTTTCTTTCTCCATCTCTCTACAATCTCTGAAAACGTGTACCTTCTAGAATTCAAGGGCAATGTCAGCAAAAGCCCCGTATCCTAATCCTATTCCCTGAATGCCCCCTTCTCCTTTCACTCTAGTGATAACCTGGCTTTGCACTTCAGATGCTGTTTCCCCTGAGGTCTCCTAACCCTGGCTGCTCTTCTTTCCAAGATCTTGTGTCTCCCTGGACCAGGAGGTGAGGTAGGGGTTTCCTAGCTTCTCCTGAAGGCTCTCATAAAACTCACTCTCCTAAGTCCTCTGAAATATCACCATCATCATCATCATTATTTCACCAACTACTTTTATTGTTGCTATCGCCTCTTTAACTCTTGGGTCATGGCCTTTCATTTCTGGATAATTCTAGCACCAGACTTACTGTCCATTTCTCGAAAATTACTTCTGCTTTACTTCTTGGTTATTTCCATCTCTATGTAGATGGTCTTTCCTGCACTCTGACCTCTCACATCTTTGCACTCGTCTCCTCTATCAACCTTGCCCTCCGCCTCACTTCCAAGTCCATGTCTCAGAATTAGCTGTTGTCTGTAACCTGCAAAGCATTGCCTAATTGCCTCCCAACCACCTACATTCCAGCTAACTTCCACTCGATTCTCGCTCCTAACAAGGCTTCTACCCCAACAAGACGTCTCACTCATTAATCCTACCATCTTTCCATCGTTCTTCATCCCCATGTAGGTGAAGATTCTAGTTTCAATTTCAAGTCAAGCTCTTGGCAAAAATCTTCAGACCCCACCTGTATCATTGAAACTGAAGGTGGGGAGAGAACCATGAAATCAGTCTGCCTGATCTCACTTTAAAACTAACGGCCATGGACCTATATGGTCTTTTAATGCTACTTAGAAATTACATTATATGTTTTGATTTTATTTGTTCTCCTCCTCTTCTTCACAGTTGTTCAAATCTACTCGACTTTCTTCAAACCTCAATACCTTTTCACCCGTGTTCATTCTCAGCTGGTGACCTTGCTTCTTTCTTCACTGAGAAAATCAAAGCAATAAAAAAGAAATCCCATAGCTTCTCACCACCATGTCTGACTATCTACCAACATCTGGCTGAACACATTCCCTACGTGCCTCCAAAGGTAGATGGGATATTCCTGTTTCTTTCTAAAGATTATTTCTTCACTACATATTAAACCTGAATCCTTTCTTAGATTCATTGTTCCAGCAATTTCATCTCTTTTTCCCACATCTTCAAATTTTGTTTCTATTGAATCATTCTTATCAGTATAAAAATATGCTACTTATTTAGTTTTCTTCTTTTTTTTTTTTGCAGTACACGGGCCTCTCACTGTTGTGGCCTCTCCCGTTGCGGAGCACAGGCTCCGGACGCGCAGGCTCAGCGGCCATGGCTCACAGGCCCAGCCGCTCCGCGGCATATGGGATCCTCCCGGACCGGGGCACGAACCCGTGTCCCCTGCATCGGCAGGCGGACTCTCAACCACTGCGCCACCAGGGAAGCCCAGCAAATATTTTCAAAAAGTGTTCTATATTCTCTTTTTCCAATTTCCTTTCTCCTAGACTTTTTAAACCCACCACTCAACAAAACTATTCTTACCAAGATCGTCAATAATATTAAAGCAGCTAAAATTAATGGCCTGTTCTTAGTTCCAATTTATTTGGCCTAAAGACAGAAACAGGCACAGCTGATCTCTTCGTCCTCTTGGACGTACTGTCTTCTCTGGGCTGCCAGAATATGACACTTTCTTGGGGTTTTTTTTTCCCCTGATTTCTCTTCCTCAGTTTATGTAATGGTTTCTTCTTTTATACTTAATATTGTAGTGCCCCAGAGCTTAGTTTTAATATCTCTTTTCTCTCTGTGTATACTCCTTCCGTATTTCATCCAGTTCATGTGTTACAAATACTCCATGCTAGTGTCTCAAAATTACACCTCTGCCTGGTGTATATGAGTTTGCAGAGAACGTTTGCATCCTGCAAACTCATATATCCAACCCAATGCTTGACATATACACAGATATCTCAAACTCAGTGTGACCCCAACTAAATTCCTGATCTTCTTTTAATTTTTCACCCCAGGCTTTCACAGTTCAGTTGTTGGCAACTCAGTTCTTATCATTGTTTGCCTAACTTGTTAGAGCCATCTTTGATCCCCTTTTCTCCTGTGCAACCATCAACCCATCAAAGGAGAACTTTTGAAAGATGTACAGAACAATTTTCAGAATTGACATAGAATCTGAGCAATCTCAACTGTATGGTTTGCGACCTGTTGACACGAGCCACTCTCACCTATTGTCCAGATCCACTGTAATCACCTCCTCACTGCCGCTCTTCTCATGTCCACTGTCTATTCCTCACCAAGAACCAAGTGAGTCTTTCAAAGCAGGACTCTGGTCATGTCACTTCTCTGCTTGAAACTCTCCTAGGCCTCCCTCTTTAATTCAGGGGCAAACTTAAACCCTTTGCAAGGCCTATTCAGTCCTCCACAGTCTCGCCCCAAACTTCTCTGATCTCTTTCCTTCTCAGGACCCCCTCATTCTCTTTGGCCACACCCACACCAGCTTTCTGGTCATTCCCCAAACACAAGGCTATTCTGCCCTTTAGGTGGGTTGCACTGGCTTGTTCCTCTGCCTGAAACCACCTTTGCCTAGACATCCTCGGTCAAATGTCACTTTCTGAATGAGCGCCCCCTAAGCATTCTAGATAATATGATAACCTTTGCCTCCTCTCCCTTGGTTTTCCTGGGCCTCCTTACCCAACTCTACCTGATCATTATTCCACACACGTATCATGAAACAACACACTATATAACCTATATAGTTATAGTTTATTAGGCCTATTTTTAATTGATTGATGTCTCTCTGCTAGAATATTACTTAAAAAGGTAGGGATTTTTGCCCATTTTATTCACTGATGAAACCCAAGATCTGAAAAGTGCCTTTTGCCTTATAGTGCTCAGTAAATATTCTGAATTCATGTATCACACATCATGGGTTGAGACAAAATTTAACATATTGAACCGCAGTGAAGAGAAAATGCCAATCTTAGTGTGCTTCCTTTTAGCAACGTAAGTATCCATGAGGGACTAGAAGAGGGTTCTATTTCTCATCACAGAAAAAGATAATTCATTCTGATAGTAGACTCATGGCTAAAAAGCACCGTATAATTTACATGCCCGGAAGGCACTCTCTTTTCAGTTAAATTAATAAGAGTTAATTTTATACTAGTAAAAAAGAAAGAGTACTCAACTATTATGCCACTGAATTGTCACAGAACCTCATCCTCACTGTCATGAATGTTTCAAAATTCTCCTCAGCTTAAGCAACCTGTTGCATCATAATCGCCTGCGTATTGCTTTACCTAAGATCTTCAATCCAGTCGCATTTCATGACATGTTAAGATGTCATAGACAATGTCTCAGAATTTTGCATTTTTGTTATCTTCGTTTTAAAAAAACCAAGCTAACAAACGTATAATCAGATCAGAAAGCCCTTTCCAAAGCCATTGCTTTATTGTGCAAGGAAAAACTCTCCAGAAGACTTATTAAATTTGGAGGCCTAATTCATATGGAAATGCTATTTATTATTTCAAGGAAGTGATTTGCATCTCCCTAGATTGTAAACCCTTGGAAGTTGGAGCCGCACTTAAGAGATCCTGCCTCCCTGCCAAGGGTTCTTACTGCAGTGGTGTGTGCCCAGTGGGCACAGGGAAAGGTGCTGATGACGGTAACGTCATAAAGAAAAATTACATTGTCTTCAAGACAGTATCTACAGTAACTGCACATTCTATTCCTATTAGTGCATTGTATCTTGAAAAAGGATTTGTCTCAATAAGCCTGTAGCACTAATTTACTTGAATTGATTATATATATCACAGTTTAAATGGCTTTCATCTGACCCATTTTATCTATTTATTTTTTTAACATCTTTATTGGAGTATAATTGCTTTACAATGTTGTGTTCGTTTCTGACGCATTTTAAGTTCATTGCTTTATAATTTCTTTATGAGACAGGATAAATAGGAGTAGGCAAGAGGATTCTCTTCTGTTACACTGTGACTTTTATGTGTTGAAGCATATTTTCCATGTGCCAAAGTCAGTTAGGTCTATTTTTCACATCTAAGGAATTCTAAAGAAAAAATTCATTTAAACGTGGTAAATTAATCTACTGATCTTATTGGCGTACACACACACACACACACACACGCACACAGAGACAAAGTTGATGATGCTATTAATAGCATTGCCTTTTTTCTTTTTTAATATTTGAATTTTATTTTACTTTTTTATACAGCAGGTTCTAATTAGTCATCCATTTTATACACATCAGTGTATACATGTCAATCCCAATCTCCCAATTCATCACACCACCATCCCCACCCCCCGGCGGCTTTCCGCTCTTGGTGTCCATACGTTTCTGCTCTACAGCTGTGTCTCAACTTCTGCCCTGCAAAACGGTTCATCTGTACCATTTTTTTAGGTTCCACATACATGCATTAATATACAGTATTTGTTTTTCTCTTTCTGACTTACTTCACTCTGTATGACAGTCTCTAGATCCATCCACGTCTCAACAAATGACTCAATTTCATTCCTTTTTATGGCTGAGTAATATACCATTGTATATATGTACCACTTCTTCTTTATCCATTCGTCTGTCGATGGGCATTTAGGTTACTTCCATGACCTGGCTATTTTAAATAGTGCTGCAATGAACATTGGGGTACATGTGTCTTTTTCTTTTTTTTAATATTCATTAATTGTTTAATCTCCTCAATATGTGAATTTATGGCCATTTTTTTCCTAATCCCTAATGATTACTTGTATAGTATAGGTCCTTTTTTATTTTGTTCAGTCCTGGTCCTGTCTTTTTTTTTTTTTTTTTTTTTTTTACTTGTGGCTGTGTTGGGTCTTCGTTTCTGTGCGAGGGCTTTCTCTAGCTGCAGCAAGCGGGGGCCACTCTTCATAGCGGTGGGTGAACCTCCCACCATCACAGCCCCTCTTGTTGCAGAGCACAGGCTCCAGACTCGCAGGCTCAGCAGTTGTGGCTCACAGGCCTAGTTGCTCCGCGGCATGTGGGATCCTCCCAGACCAGGGCTCGAACCCGTGTCTCCTGCATTGGCAGGCAGATTCTCAACCACTGCACAATGAGGGAAGCCCACATGTGTCTTTTTGAATTATGGTTTTCTCTCGGTATATGCCCAGTAGTGGGATTGCTGCATCATATGGTAATGCTATTTTTAGTTTTTTAAGGAACCTCCATACTGTTCTTCATAGTGGCTGTATCAATTTACACTCCCACCAATAGTGCAAGAGGGTTCCCTTTTCTCCACACCCTCTCCAGCATTTGTTGCTTGTAGAATTTCAGATAATGCCCATTCTAACTAGTGTGAGGTGATACCTCATTGTAGTTTTGATTTGCATTTCGCTAATAATCAGTGGTGTTGAGCAGCTTTTCCTGTGCTTCTTGGCCATCTGTAGGTCTTCTTTGGAGAAATGTCTATTTAGGTCTTCTGCCCATTTTTGGATTTGGTTGTTTGTTTCTTTAATAATGAGTTGCATGAGCTGTTTATATATTTTGGAGAGTAATCCTTTGTCCATTGTTTCGTTTCCAAATATTTTCTTCCATTCTGAGGGTTGTCTTTTTGTCTTGTTTATGGTTTCCTTTGCTGTGCAAAAGCTTTGAAGTTTCATTAGGTCCCATTTGTTTATTTTTGTTTTTATTTCCATTACTCTAGGAGGTGGATCAAAAAAGATCTTGCTGTGATTTATGTTAAAGAGTGTTCTTCCTATGTTTTCCTCTAACAGTTTTATAGTGTCTGGTCTTACATTTAGGTCTTGAACCCATTTTGAGTTTATTTTTGTGTATGGTGTTAGGGAGTGTCCTAATTTCATTCTTTTACATGTAGCTGTCCAGTTTTCCCAGCACCACTTATTGAAGACACTGTTTTTTCTTCATTTTATATCCTTGCCTCCATTTTCGTAGATTAGTTGACCATAGGTGCGTGGGTTTGCCTCTGGGCTTTCTATCCTTTTCCATTGATCTGTTTCTGTTTTTGTGCCAGTACCATATTGTCTTGATTACTGTAGCTTTGTAGTATAGTCTGAAGACAGGGAGTCTGATTCCTCCAGCTCCATTTTTTTCCCTCAAGAGCGCTTTGGCTATTTGGGTTCTTTTGTGTCTCCATACTAATTTTAAGATTTTTTTCTTCTAGTTCTGTAAAAATTGCCATTGGTAATTTGATAGGGGTTGCATTGAATCTGTAGACTGCTTTGGGTAGTATAGTCATTTTCACAGTATTGATTCTTCCAATCCAAGAACATGGTATAGCTCTCCATCTGTTGGTATCATCTTTACTTTCTTTCATCAGTGTCTTATAGTTTTCTGCATACAAGTCTTTTTGTATAGACCTACCTCCCTAGGTAGGTTTATTTCTAGGTATTTTTTTCCTTTTGTTGCAGTGGTAAGTGGGAGTGTTTCCTTAATTTCTCTTTCAGATCTTTCATCATTAGTGTATAGGAATGCAAGAGATTTCTGTGCATTAATTTTGTATCCTGCAACTTTACCAAATTCAGTGGTTAGCTCTAGTAGTTTTCCTGTGGCATCTTTAGGATTCTCTATGTGTAGTATCATGTCATCTGCAAACAGTGACACTTTTACTTCTTCTTTTCCAATTTGTATTCCTCTTATTTCTTTTTCTTCTCTGATTGCTGTGGCAAGGACTTCCAAAACTATGTTGAATAATAGTGGTGAGAGTGGACATTCTTGTCTTGCTCCTGACCTTAGAGGAAATGCTTTCAGCTTTTCACCATTGAGAATGATGTTGGCTCTGGGTTTGTCATATATGGCCTTTATTATGTTATTATGTTCCCTGTATGCCCTCTTTCTGGAGAGTTTTTATCATAAATGGGTGTTGAATTTTGTCAAAAGCTTTTTCTGCATCTATTGAGATGATCATATGGTTTTTCTTCTTCAGTTTGTTAATATGGTGTATCACGTGGATTGATTTGCATATACTGAAGAATCCTTCCATCCCTGGGATAAATCCCACTTGATCATGGTGTATGATCCTTTTAATGTGTTGTTGGATTCTGTTTGCTAGTATTTTGTTGAGGATTTTTGCATTTATATTCATCAGTGATATTGGTCTGTAATTTTCTTTTTTTGTAGTATGTTTGTCTGGTTTTGGTATCAGGGTGATGGTGGCCTCATAGAATGAGTTAGGGAGTGTTCCTTATTCTGCAGTTTTTTGGAAGAGTTTGAGAAGGATGGGTGTTAGCTCTTCTCTAAATGTTTGATAGAATTCACCTGTGAAGCCATCTGGTCCTGGATTTTTGTTTGTTGGAAGAGTTTTAATCACAGTTTCAATTTCATTACTTGTGATTGGTCTGTTCATATTTTCTATTTCTTCCTTATTCAGTCTTGGAAGGTTATACCTTTCTAAGAATTTCTCCATTTCTTCCAGGTTGTCTATTTTATTGGCATAGAGTTGCTTGTAGTAGTCTCTTAGGATGCTTTGTATTTCTGTGGTGTCTGTTGTAACTTCTCCTTTTTCATTTCTAATTTTATTGATTTGAGTCCTCTCCCTCTTTTTCTTGATGAGTCTGGCTAATGGTTTATCAATTTCGTTTATCTTCTCAAAGACCCAGCTTTTAGTTTTACTGATCTTTGCTATTGTTTTCTTTGTTTCTATTTCATTTATTTCTGCTCTGATCTTTATGATTTCTTTCATTCTGCTAACTTTGGGTTTTGTTTGTTCTTCTTTCTCTAGTCCCTTTAGGTGTAAGTTTAGGGTGTTTATTTGAGATTTTTCTTGTTTCTTGAGGTAGGCTTGTATAGCTATAAACTTCCCTCTTAGAACTGCTTTTGCTGCATCCCATAGATTTTGGATTGTCATGTTTTCATTGTCGTTTTTCTCTAGGTGTTTTTTGATTTCCTCTTTGATTTCTTCAGTGATCTCTTGGTTATTTAGTTCCGTATTGTTTATCCTCCATGTGTTTGTTTTTTTACGTTTTTTCCCCTGTAATTCATTTCTAATCTCATAGCATTGTGGTCGGAAAACATGCTTGATATGATTTCAATTTTCTTAAATTTACTGAGGCTTGAATTTTGTCCCAAGATGTGATCTGTCCTGGAGAATGTTCTGTGCGCACTTGAGAAGAAAGTGTAATCTGCTTTTTTTGGATGGAATGTCCTGTAAATATCAATTAAATCTATCTGGTCTATTGTGTCATTTAAAGCTTGTGTTTCCATATTAATTTTCTGTTTGTATGATCTGTCCATTGGTGTGAGGTGTTAAATCCCCCACTATCATTGTGTTACTGTTGATTTCCTCTTTCATAGCTGTTAGCAGTTGCCTTATGTATTGAGGTGCTCCTATGTTGGGTGTGTATATATTTATAATTGTTATGTGTCCTTCCTTGTCTCTTGTAACATTCTTTATTTTAAAGTCTATTTTATCTGACATGAGTATTGCTACTCCAGCTTTCCTTTGATTTTCCTTGGCATGGAATATCTTTTTCCATCCCCTCACTTTCAGTCTGTATGTGTCCCTAGGTCTGAAGTGGGTCTCTTGTAGACAGCATATATATGGGTCTTGTTTTTATATCCATTCAGCAAGCCTGTGTCTTTTGGTTGGAGCATTTAATCTATTCATATTTAAGATAATTATCAATATGTATGTTCCTGTGACCATTTACTTAATTGTTTTGGGTTTGCTTTTGTAGGTCCTTTTCTTCTCTTGTGCTTCCCACTTAGAGAATTTCCTTTGGCATTTGTTGTAGAGCTGGTTTGTTGGTGCTGAATTCTCTTAGCTTTTGCTTGTCTGTAAAGCTTTTGATTTCTTCATCGAATTTGAATGAGATTCTTGCTGGGTAGAGTAATCTTGGTTGTAGTTTCTTCCCTTTCATCACTTTAAGTATATCATGCCACCCCTTCTGGCTTGTAGAGTTTCTCCTGAGAAATCAGCTGTTAACCTTATGGGAGTTCCCTTGTATGTTATTTGTCATTTTTCCCTTGCTGCTTTCAGTAATTTTTCTTTGTCTTTAATTTTTGCCAGTTTGATTACTATGTGTCTTAGCATGTTACTTCTTGGGTTTATCCTGTATGGGACTCACTGCGCTTCCTGGTCTTGGGTGGCTATTTTCTTTCCCATGTTAGGGAAGTTTTCAACTATGATCTCTTCAAATATTTTCTCTGGTCCTTTCTCTCTCTCTCTTCTCCTTCTGGGACCCCTATAATGCAAATGTTGTTGCATTTAATGTTGTCCCAGAGGTCTCTTAGGCTGTCTTCATTTCTTTTCATTCTTTTTTCTTTATTCTGTTCCACAGCAGTGAATTCCACCATTCTGTCTTCCAGGTCACTTATCCGTTCTATTGCCTCAGTTGTTCTGCTATTGATTCCTTCTAGTGTAGTTTTCATTTCAGTTATTGTATTGTTCATCTCTGTTTGTTTGTTGTTTTATTTTCTAGGTCTTTGTTAAACATTTCTTACATCTTCTTGATCTTTGCCTTCATTCTTTTTCCGAGGTCCTGGATCAGCTTCACTATCATTATTCTGAATTCTTTTTCTGGAAGGTTGCCTATCTCCACTTCATTTAGTTGTTTTTCTGGGGTTTTATCTTGTTCCTTCATCTGGTACGTAGCCCTCTGCCTTTTTATCTTGTCTATTTTTCTATGAATGTGGTTTTTGTTCCACAGGTTTCAGGACTGTAGTTCTTCTTGCTTCTGATGTCTTCCCTCTGGTGGATGAGGCTATCTAAGAGGCTTGTGTAAGTTTCCTGATGGGAGGGACTGTTGGTGGGTAGAGCTGGGTGTTGCTCTTGTGGGCAGAGCTCAGTAAAACTTTAATCCACTTGACTGTTGATGGGTGGGGCTGGGCTCCCTCCCTGTTGGTTGTTTGGCCTGAGACAACCCAACACTGGAGCCTACCTGGGCTCTTTGGTGAGGCTAATGACAGACTCTGGGAGGGCTCATGCCAAGGAGTACTTCCCAGGACCTCTGCTGCCAGTGTCCTTGTCCCCACAGTGAGCCACAGCCACACCCCACCTCTGCAGGAGACCCTCTAACACTAGCAGGTAGGTCTGGTTCAGTCTCCCCTGGGGTCACTGCTCCTTCCCCTGGGTCCTGATGCGCACACTACTTTGTGTGTGCCCTCCAAGAGTGGAGTCTCTGTTTTTCCCAGTCCTGTTGAAGTCCTGCAGTCAAATCCCACTAGGCTTCAAAGTCCGATTCTCTAGGAATTCCTCCTCCCATTGCCGGACCCCCAGGTTGGGAAGCCTGACGTGGGGCTCAGAACCTTCACTTCAGTGGGTGGACTTTTGTGGTGTAAGTGCTCTCCAGTCTGTGAGTCACGCACCCAGCAGTCATGGGATTTGATTTTACTGTGATTGCACCCCTCCTCCGGTCTCATTGTGGCTTCTCCTTTGTCTTCGGATGTGGGGTATCTTTTTTGGTGAGTTCCAGTGTCTTCCTGTCGATGACTGTCCAGCAGCTGGTTGTGATTCTGGTGTTCTCACAAGAGGGAGCGAGAGCACGTCCTTCTACTCCGCCATCTGGGTTCCTCTCCCACAAAAGTACTCTTAGCTCATTTTTATTACCTTTAAAAGGGTATTATTTTAAAGTCATCTGATCACCATCTCATTCTTTGACTATTTTAGCTTCCTCTCCATCCCTACTCCCACCACTATCCTTGGTGACATCAAAATCCAGATGGATGAGTCCACCAGCTCTCAGACCTCCGGTTCCTTGAACTTCTCCTGTCCAACAAGCTTTTCTTCCCATCCACCTCTGTAATCCCTCGTATCTTTTATAATTGCCTTTATACAATAGTACTTTAAGAATATCTGCTTCATTGTATCTGCTGGATGTCTTCTTTTTATCTAATGTAAATAGCAAAAGTCTTTCTAATTTCATTTATAAATCTACCCCATCTCTCATAATTCTATGTTAATCTGTCCTTAGGTTGTCTTTTAAGACATATGTGGGTTAATCTTAACTATTATACACACAGCACACACTTCTCCTAATGGGCCCCCGCAAGAGGTCACCCTAACTCCCTTCTCTCTTTTCTGTAGGGGCTAAATATACTGTTTAAAAATGACAAAACTTCCTGACCCAGCTTTATTTTTTTTAATTTGCAATTAGTTTTTAGAATAACTTAGCTTTTCAGTATATTTATCATAGAGTTTTATTTAAGGTCATGCAATGGAGGGTTAATGGCTGAAACAGAAACAGTCATCATGTTTTAAGCGCAGAGTAAATTGTGTTTTTATTTCTAATTAAATAGGCCTAAAGTGTATTTCTAACAATGTCCCTCGTTTTGTTGTCTGTTCTCAGTTTCTTATTTTGTTGATTTCTTGACATAAATAATTGTTTTATATATATATATATATTTTTTTTTTTCTTTTCTAAATTCAACTTATTTCCCCGAATCTGAGTGTTAGATTATGAAAATGTCTGTTAGGAGTATATCTCTGCTCTCTGGCTCTCTTGCAACTAATGCCTATGGGAGTCCTGTCATAAGCCTTGACAAATTCAAACTCTAGCAACTCGCTTGTTTATTAATTAATTAATTAATTTTTAATTTGTAAGTTAAATGATGTCAAAGTCTATCACTTAATATTTAAAAAAAATAAAATTTCTCTACTCAATTTTTCCTGAGCATTTTTTCTTTGATTCTTTTTTTCTTTTGATTGTTATTTTCTACACAATTATTTGGACATCTTTCCAGTAAAAAAAAAAATCTGGAACTTTAAATAGTAGTGTATTTGTAAGAATGAAAGACATGGTGGGAAAAATATACAAACCATTGTAGTTTATTTTCCTTTGTCAATTAAAAATTCAGATTAAATATTATTTTTTAGGAATTGATCATTTTGTGATTATAGTCATACAGTGTGCTTTCTCTATGATAAATTTAAAACAAGAGAAGAATCATGTTTTTAACATATTAATGTAATTGCTGTATTTGATTTTGTTGCACAAATATTTCTATTTTTTAACTCAAACACATTAATCAGCTTATCACAAAACAAAACCATTGGTTGATATGATTGTCCTTGATTTAAATATCACTAACGTTTTTGTCAAATTTGCTTTTATTGTATATCGATTCTGACATTAGAGTCACATTTCAAATTGATATTTTCTTTAAATGTGCATTAATTATTGGTCTTTTTCTTTATTAAATAGCAAGACTTCAACTGTGACATTGAGGCACACAACCAAAAAAAAAGTCTTCTCCATTTGTTTGCAGAAGAACCCTCTTTGGCATGTATTACATCAGACGCTTATCCTTCCGTTCTTCAAATCCCATTCCTCTAACTGTCTTGCACATATTTGTGTCTTTCTCTTCTGGCTTCCACTAAAGTTTCACTGCCAAAGGAAGCACTTTAAATAACACAGCTGATTTGTGCATTGAGAGAGTGAGAATATCTAATCATCCCCCCAAATTTATGTATTAGGGCCCCCCTCGAATTCAACATTTAGTTTCTTTATTATTTCATTATACATGATCTCCACACGAAGATTAGAAAGACTCAACTATCTGAGATAATTCTGTGTGGTTTAAACAGGACTCCTTCCATAACTAGCGGAGTTTCAGACAAGCTTCTTAGCCAGCAATGTAGACAAAGTTATGCTGGAGAGTTGAGACTTACCCATGCGCTAAGCAGGACTTTTGTTAAGAATTTTTCCACAGGTTTTGTAAACCCAGGCAGTCAGTTTCCATCATTTCTGAGCTCACAGAAGTCTATGAGTGCTATGATTTTTCACCACAAATCCATTCCAGAAGAGGCTCCTAGTGAGATAGGGAAATATCACATGGGACAATTATATATTATTAGTTAAGTGGATATTTACAAATGAAGAGCTGCCTGTGCTTTACCTTTAAGACTGTTGAAAGGGCAGAATGCAATGTCGTTTAGGTTCTCATTACTGTAGTGATTTACATTCAACACTGTAGTAAAAATCCAAAACAAAAACATTGTAATAAATAAAAGAAAACAAACGTAAAGATCAGAAAAGAAGAAATGATATTGAAAATGTTCAAAAATGATATGATTATCTAGACAGAAGCCAAAAATAATCTTCAGACAAAATGAAATTTTATCAGTTTGAGAGTAGTCATGTCCATATACAAATCATCTTTCTATCCAACAGGTTTGAGCAAGTAGAAAATGTGACTTAAATTCATCAAGGAGCATAAGTAAAATAAAGACTAAATCTAAGACAAGATAGACATGATTTATGGAAATTATTTAAGCCTTTAATGAAAGATATCAAATGTTACCATCACAGAAAAAGATAGTGTAAAAATATGAATTTACTCAAACTACAGAGCTATTGAAATCTCAATCATATTCCAGTAGGCTTCAGTAGGCTTTTCTTTTCCAGAGAAATTTATGAGATTATTCTAAAATTTATTTGGAAAAACAAAAGACTAAGAATAGTCATGAAAATTATGAAAAAGAACTAATCAGGTGAACTTACCCTACCATATCCCCAGACTTTTAGTATGCCAATAGGAATTAAGCCTTTAGGGTAATTAAGATAGTACATATATGTGTAGGGACAGTCAAATAGATCAATACAACAGGACAGAGAGCCCAGAAATATGTGGAAATTAGGCATATGATGCAAGGTCAATTACAGAGCCACGGGTAAAGCATGGGCCATTTAATAAATGGTGCTGGCACACTGCTTGACCACAAGTTAAAAACGAGTTAATAAATTGGATTGTTGCTTTATATTATGCGCAGAAATCAATTTCTGAAAGATTGAGTGTATAAATATAAAAGGCAAACTTTCAATAATTTTAGAAATATATTTTTAAGACTTCAGAATGTGTAAGACTTCTTTAAAATCATAAGCAAAAACATAAACTATAAGGGAAATATTTATGTTAGGTTTCTGAAAAACTTAGAACTTTTGTCATCACCAGACATGATAAATAAAATGAAAAGTACTTCACAAAGTGAGAGGAAACATTTGTAATATAGCTGGTGAAATATGAGTATCTAGACCACACTGATGATAGATAGATGATAGATAATATAGATAGATAGATAATAGATAGAAGATAGGTAGGTAGATAGATAGATAGAAGATAGGTAGATAGAAAAGAGAATATAAGAGCATGACAAATGACTCTTGAATAAATTAAAAAACATGAACGGGTATTTCGCAAAAAATACATGAATGGCAAATAACACTATGAAATGTTGAATAATATCATTGGTAGTCAGGAAAATGTTATTAAACCCATAATAGCATATGATTTTAAAAGCACTAGATTTCTAAAAATTAATGTCCAGCAATGCCATTTGTTCTTGAGAATGAAAAAAAAATCATAAACTCAATAAACCTAGTAATTTAAATCATTTAAAAAAACATTTTGTATTATCTAACCAAGTTAAAGATCTCCATACTCTAAGATCCAACAATTTTACACTCAGGAATATTCCCTTCAGAAACAGGACTATGTTTCAGAAACATACTATGTTCCCCCAGGAGACAAGTATGTTTAAAACATTTATCCTAAAAGTGAAAGAAAGAGAGAAAGAAAAAGGAAGGAAGGTAAATTTAAGGGAATCAAAATTCTATTGACAAAAGAAAGATTAATGAATTACAATAGATTTATAGCAAAGCGCTACATAACAATGCAAACAAACAGAAGCAACAAAATATAAAATCTTAAAAATGAAATTTTTAGCAGAAAAAGCGAGCTGCAGACAAATACAACAGAACAATTTCATTTATATAGATAATATAGCTATGTATACATAAATAATGTCATTACAGGACATTTGCACTGTGGTCAAGACATTAAATAAAACAAGAACATGTTTAGCATGACGTTTCAGAGTAGTGATTCCTCTGGGAGTTCAGAGAATTCATGTTGGAAGCTCAGTGTTTAGTCTCCTGAGTTAGGTGGTGAGTCCCTGGTAAACATTTTTAATTATTCCTCGAATTGTGCTAATATATCGTACACACTTTTGTTTGTTATCCAGAAAGAAAAGGTTGGGAGTGGGGAGAAACAGTGCATTTTCATTGGGCAGAAAGACTTATTTAGAGCTCCTTTGGCAATGACATCATCATGCCTGAGAGGAAATGAATGACCCTCCGGCTAGAGTCTAAGGCTTGAGCTTTTGTTTGTTATCCAGAAAGAAAAGGTTGGGAGTGGGGAGAAACAGTGCATTTTCATTGGGCAGAAAGACTTATTTAGAGCTCCTTTGGCAATGACATCATCATGCCTGAGAGGAAATGAATGACCCTCCGGCTAGAGTCTAAGGCTTGAGGAGGAAATGAGACAAGACGAGAGTTGAAACGCAGGCAGGAGACACAAAACAAGGGGTCTGATGGCCATGCTTCCCATTTTCCTAACGTGGGGTTTTCCTCTTGAAGGTGCAACCCTGGGTCTGTGTGAGGAAGGACTGGAAGAACACAGGGTGAGAGCCAGTATGATGCGCAGAGCAGAGGAGAGATAGTCAAGGCAATGCAAGCAGGGATGGGTAGCATCAGTAAGGTGAGAGATTATAAAAACCATCTAAGAGACTAGACGCAATAACATCTTATTTGTAATGAGAACACCAGTGCTTGGCTTCTATATACCATTCCTCATGAAAAGGAAACAGGAATTCCAAGAGAAATGACTGATTGAAAGTCACGGAAGGAAGAGCAAAGACCAGCCAGGGACACCTCGTCATGCCAGAAATCAGAGAAGTGCTCAAAAATGAAAGGGGCGTACCAAAAGTAAGAAGACTGTGGATCTGGGTAAGACAGAGGAGCATGCGGCAAACCAAAGTCCGGACAGGAATAAGAAGAAAGCCAAATAAAACAAGAAATCACCAGTTTAAAGGATTCAGAGGGTCACTGAAGCATAGAGAACAAGAGCAACTAATTTGCAGACATGTGATACTCACTTAAAGAATCCTTGGAGAGATCTGTACATTACCACTTTAGCCGATTGATGAAACTGAGCGTTGTTAATAATGGGAAATCTAATATGATAGCTCCTGACGGGATGCAGTAGGCCACACACAAAATCATCCATAAAATCCCCAATATTGTAACGAAAATATAATCAAGCCTCCATATTTCTTTCCAGTTTCTAGGAAATGCAGGGTTGGAGAGTAGAATTAAACACCAGGAGGAATCAAACAAATTGGGAGTCAGAGCCTACAAGAGAACTAACTGTCCATGAGTCTTTAAAAAGTCATTGTCATAGACTTTTCTAGACTAAGGGATTAAAGTCATAATCAACTGCGAAGGTTGAAACTAGATTGTATCTTGAATTGGATTTTAAAAAGCATAAAAGGGACTTCCCTGGTTGCTCAGTGGCCCCCAATGTAGGGGACCCAGGTTCAATCCCTGGTCAGGCAACTAGATCCCACATACATGCTGCAACTAATGAGCCCGCCTGCTGCAACTAAAGAACCCACATGCTGCAACTTAGGAACCCACATGCCACAGCTAAGGAGCCTGCCAAATAAATAAATTAATTAAAATAAATTCTCAGAAGATGTTTAAGAAAATATAAAATGGTAGATTTTAATAAATAAATAAATTTTTAAAAATTATAAAATAAAAATATTCTTAGAATAATTGGGTAAATTTGAATGTGGACTCCATACTAGATGACATTAAAATTATTTTTATTTTTTAAGTTTGATAAACGCACTGCTATTGATGGCCATTTTAAATAATTAAAAATCTGAGAATCAGTAGTATTACAGCAAAATAAGAGATAAAATGGGAGGAAAAAGGTGAAGATCTTTCAAGAAAACTGCTAATTAAGGTAGAAGGAATGGTGAAAACCCTGAGTTTTGCAACTGTGTGTTGCAAATAATTCCTTCAGGAAATATTAATTCCGTCAGGTAACCTTCATTAAAAGGTGGTAATTGGCCTTATTCTTCCCAAGATGAAGGCCAATGTATTTAGATGTGAAGCTGCGTGATTTCTGCATTGTGTTTTCAAGCATGCATCACCTGTGTGCTCTGCGTGTGTATGTGCGTGACAGAGAGTACAAATACGGCCAGGTGTTGGCAGTTTTCTTTTATATATTTGGTAGTATTCTTTCAACATTTCTTGAAAATTTTGTCTGTGTTGGAGAAATTGAGACTGAGGGAGCTTATGTCACTTGTCGAAATTCAAAAAACCCTCATCTATGTTGAAAAGGCACTGTAAAACCAGGCTGATTAGAACATAGAGATAGTGCAATGTATTAACATCCAGCAGAGGGTCTCTGGTCCAGGAAGAAAATAAGCAGATTAGATAAATCGATGATAGATACAAGGATAGATAGGTAGATAAATTTTCAAAATGTAAACCCACAACACATGGAAGGAATTAAGAAGGAATTTTCCTATTTATTTAAGCACCTTATATTTAACACTAAGTAGTTCAATACCCATCCCCAAACTGTATTATCCTGTGACCCTAGGGTATTCACAAAATATTGTGGATTAATTTAACGTTTTTAGTGAAATCCAAATATCTCACAATGGTTTAACCTATCAGAGAAGCATTTCACAAAGAATAGCTTTCAACAATAAATATTCACTTCTACACTAAACTAAGAATTTATAGGCTGTGAGTGGCAAGGTAATGATTTTTTCTAGACTTGTGGAGCTAATAAATGACTTGATATTTTTTTCCCTGAGAAGTGTGTTAGTTTAGGTAGCTTATTTTTACAATTTCAAGGGAGTGTAGACATCACTGAATATGTTGGGGAACATTAATAAAATACGGTGACAACAGCTTTTAGCTGGAATCGCTATCATAGCAGGTCTGACTTCTGAGTAATTGGGAGATGCCAAGAAAATGATATTAAACAGAGCTGAAAGCAGTGCAGATTTCCTGTCATTCTGCACTCTTAGAAGACTAGAAACTGAGTCCTCAGCAGCAGTTTCCAAAATGCAGCAGGTAATACAGTGAATGTAAATGCTATTTTAGGCAAAGCCTAAATAAGTTCTGTTTTTTGTAGTTTGCGGTATAAGTCCACACGTTAAGTATAAGTCCAGCACAAGCAAGCATGCTGATGCAGAAACAGTTACGCATTTTCCCAAATTCCTGGTCTAGATATCCTCTTTCCTCGTTCACATTCCACGTAAAATTATTTTTTAAATGATTTAGCTTTCTTGGGTACTTAATATTTATCTTGTTTTGATCATTACTGCAATTAAACTATTTGATTGGGGCATATACATCTTCTTAAAAATATTAACAGAATCTGTCTTGAACGAATCAGAAGTGAATTTAGCCATTTCTGTTACTTTTTATCAAATAATTCAAGAAGCTATTCAGGAATATATTTATTTAAATTCATAGCACATTTTTAAAAGGAAGTTAGCTATCTGATTATTGCAGTTCAGTAACACAACTCATTTTAAATGATATTTAATAGTAAGTTCATCTAATGCCTGAAGAGTGACATAACAAATAGTTTTGCACTATTTTTCAGGAACGTGATCTTCCAGCTATAGCCCAGGCATTGGATTTTTGAGCGACTTGGCCACAATTTTAAATCACTTTGTCACTGTTAGTTTATCTATCTGTGATACAGATATTTGTTAAGCATCTCTGACGCCACAGAGATGTGGGTAAACTTGAATTGTTTCTAATCGCATGAATTGCTGTAGGAGGTGTCTTACACGTTTCATGGAGTTCTTGCATCTCTCTGACTCCACATTTTGAAATCCTATGGAGTTATTTCTTCTGGACAAAATCTTGAATTTATAACTGTGTCTTCACTACGTTTTCCAGGAAATCCAAACACACTCAGCATTTCATGCAATGACAACTTTTCTGAAGGCCTGAGGGCTTCTTGGGTAGGAATCCATCATGCCTTTCCTCTCCACCTGGCCGACCCTCATCTTGTTGCCTCTGTGTCCTCTGCCAGCATTTGCTGTGATGGTGTGTCATCCTCCAGCCATTCAGAGGCCCCTGAAAAAAGTGATCCAGCCTCAGTCTTTGACAAACTCTCTGAAGAGAAGCAGGACTGACAGGTTTGCTCACCTTTCTTAACCCCACTGAAATTCTCTTCATGTATTTCTCCCATAATCTTACTTAAAAATAAAAATGTTTTTAATCCCTTCGAATGGATTTGCCTAAAAACCAAACACTAAAAAAGTAAGGTAAAATCCATAGCGCTGCTTTTTTTTCCACTTTTCTGATTCCCCGTAGGTTTCTGTGAAGGTATTTGTGAATTCAAAGCCACGATTTTGTAGGGTCTGTAATACAGATTCTAATACAGGCCTAGATGCTTATGCTGGGTTTACATTCCAGCCCTGACACTTACCAACTGTGTGTTTGGGGAAGGTCCTGTCTGTGGCTTGGGTTCTTCTTTTGTAAAATGTGAATAATAGAATATCATCTCCCAGGGCTGCTGTAAGGATTAAGTTAGTTTACGGCATCAAAAGCACTTCGAGAGGTATCTGGAACACATCAAACTTAACAGAAGTGCTAATTCAAGTTAGATGGGGTTATACACTAGCCCTCGGATACATTAAACTTTGTGGTTGATGGCAAAGTTATTGAATATGGCGTGTCCCTTAAAGTATTGTTACATTGCTTAGTCTCTCAGGGTTGTAAAGCACTGTTTTCGGTTTTTCTTTTTTCTTTCCAGTAGAAATTAAGGAGTGAATACCTTCCATTGACTTTTATTCCGCAGAATCTGATGATCGTTTTATGCATCGAAATCACTGAAGATTGTGAGTGAATGACACTATATCTGGATCTGCCATTTCCATAATTTTATTTCTTCCTCATTTATATCTGAAGCCCAGATCTCCTCTGTCAAATCCAGGTGTTTCTATCCAGCTGTCTCTTGACAATTCTCACTAGCTTTCTCAAAGACAACTTGCTTTCAACAGTTACCATGCAGAACTAATGGTCTTTCCTCCACATAACTTCTCCACCTCCAGACTTCCCTGTTTCTGTAGACATACTATCAATTTACTTCGTCAAAGGAAAAAAGGAAGATGTCATCTGAAACATGGCTTCTTTCCTCTCCCCCAAATCTACAAGTTTCATCGTTATTGTTTTGCTAATGATTTTATTATGAAAACGTGCATGAAACTTTGTGGCAAGTGGGGTCACAAAATAGTAATGAATTACTAGAATTCGAATAGTTAATAAAACCTCTCTATCTGTATTATGTAGGTGTGTGACCTAACATTGGGAGTGCACACGGCACTCCATCATCAATGCCAGCCAGGAGAATAAGCTCAATCTGGTCCTGAAATCACAAGTCAGTTCTCTGAGCCAGTGGTCCTGACTTTCACGACACCGCTCCTTATTTATTGTCAGATAGTTCTCAACCCATTTGTAGGAGCTCCCTCTAAACAGTTACCTAAAGGAAAAAGTGAGCCTGATTTACAGATGGTTCTTCAAGACAAGTCTGGATCACAGGATATTTTGCTGCAGCGTGATAGCCCTACTAAGGGTGGCCCCGGAGGACAGTGGGGAAGAAAAATTCTCTCTAATCTAGCAAAGTTTCAAGTACTGTGTCTCTTTTCAAATTTCGTATGGAAAAAAGAGACCACCATCCATCTTTTGGGGGCCTGAATTGGAGTATTAAAGAAAAAAAATTTAGAGAAGCATTGTTTATTGTGTTCTCCAAATATTTATTTCATTTATGTGTCAGTTATCCCAATTCCATCACAAGGTCTTTCCTAAGATTAAACAATGTTAGAGCCCTTTTGAAGTGGTGTGCATTTCATTTCCTCCTTCAGTTAACAGCTGCCCATGGAACTGAAATGTTATCATTCTAGCATAAAATCATAGAATTTCACTGTTTGAATTGACCTTTTAAGTCACTAAATCCAAATATCATCTGATGCTTGGCTTTCCCCTATTATTTCTAAGTTGTTTTTTATTTTTCTTGAGTACTAAATATGTTTTCCATTGAATGATAAATGAATAAATTATGAATAAAGCATTTCCTCAGCATTAATCATACTAAAAATAGTGGCGGGCATCATAGACATTGTTGGGTTGGAGCCTGACCAGAAACACTGGCACCTAAGATTTAGCTTCTTAAATATTTCCTTATATTGTCAAACAAAACTTTTAGAAATCAAATTTATACCCCTCTAATCCTCAGATACTTCAGTGACAGAAATGTTGCTGAAAAAAAAAGGAACACTCTTATTTTAAGACCTGATATTTTAGCAGTGAATCAATAAACTATTACAGTGAATCTAAGTTATAAAAAACATCATATAAGTATACCAATAGACAACATATCGAGATATATGTCTCCAAGAAGGAAAACATAAGGAAGTGAGAAATTTGCACTGCAATCTGTTTACAGAGAAAAGCATAGCAGGGAATCTGTTTCCAAACCCAAACTATTTTGTATTGTTTTAGGTTGCCTGATTTTAAATCTCAGTATAGATTCTTAACTTGTTGGACCAAAGCAAACTATTCTTTTTCCTTATGCATATTAGGGAAACATGGTATCTTAAAGAAAGGGAAATTTTTCTGCAAGTCAAGTCTATGATGGATTCTTTTTTTTTTTTAACATCTTTATTGGAGTATAATTGCTTTACAATGGTGTGTTAGTTTCTGCTTTATAACAAAGTGAATCACTTATACGTATACATATGTTCCCATATCTCTTCCCTCTTGCGTCTCCCTCCCTCACACCCTCCCTATCCCACCCCTCTAGGTGGTCACAAAGCACCGAGCTGATCTCCCTGTGCTATGCAGCTGCTTCCCACTAGCTATCTATTTTACGTTTAGTAGTATATATATGTCCATGCCACTCTCTCACTTTGTCACAGCTTACCCTTCCCCCTCCCTATATTATCAAGTCCATTCTCTAGTAGGTCTGTGTCTTTATTCACGTCTTACCCCTAGGTTCTTCAGGACCTTTTTTTTTTTCTCTTAGGTTCCATATATGTGTTAGCATACGGTATTTGTTTTTCTCTTTCTGACTTACCTCACTCTGTATGACAGACTCTAGGTCCATCCACCTCACTACAAATAATTCAATTTCGTTTCTTTTTATGGCTGAGTAATATTCCATTGTATATATGTGCCACATCTTCTTTATCCATTCATCCGATGATGGACACAAATCGGAAATGAAGAAGTAAAGCTGTCACTGTTTGCAGATGACATGATACTCTACATAGAGAATCCTAAAGATGCTACCAGAAAACTACTAGAGCTAATCAATGAATCTGGTAAAGTAGCAGGATACAAAATTAATGCACAGAAATCTCTGGCATTCCTATACACTAATGGTGAAAAATCTGAAAGTGAAATTAAGAACACACTCCCATTTACCACTGCAACAAAAAGAATAAAATATCTAGGAATAAACCTACCTAAGGAGACAAAAGACCTGTATGCAGAAAATTATAAGACACTGATGAAAGAAATTAAAGATGATACAAATAGATGGAGAGATATACCATGTTCTTGGATTGGAAGAATCAACATTGTGAAAATGACTCTACTACCCAAAGCAATCTATAGATTCAATGCAATCCCTATCAAACTACCACTGGCATTTTTCACAGAACTAGAACAAAGAATTTCACAATTTGTATGGAAACACAAAAGACCCCGAATAGCCAAAGCAATCTTGAGAACGAAAAACAGAGCTGGAGGAATCAGGCTCCCTGACTTCAGACTATACTACAAAGCTACAGTAATCAAGACGGTATGGTACTGGCACAAAAACAGAAAGATAGATCAATGGAACAGGATAGAAAGCCCAGAGGTAAACCCACGCACATATGGTCACCTTATCTTTGATAAAGGAGGCAAGAATATACAGTGGAGAAAAGACAGCCTCTTCAATAAGTGGTGCTGGGAAAACTGGACAGGTACATGTAAAAGTGACTAGGCAGGTTAGGGGTGCAGGGACAGAGTGGACGTCAGATAGGTCTTAACTCTTCCCTGGTCCTAGTAGCTTCCCTAAGTGCCTTGCTAAGTCTAGGCACCAATTGAGGGGGAAAGGGAAATGTAATTGTTTCTTTCAAACAAACAATGCTCATCATTATATAAATTTCAGCCATTCTGGATTTCACACCATGTTGAAAAGGCTTTTTTTTAAATCATGGTTGTATTGTGGTTTTTTCCTTTACTTTCAGCTATGACAACATAGACTAATCATAGGGTTTCTCCTATAAAATTTTATTGAATATAGTAAGAAATAGTCAACATATTTCAAAGTGTTAACTTTTTTTTTCTAAATATCCTAAAAACTCAAATGTGTTATGCAAAACTATGACTCCCAAGTAATTGCAAGTGACAGTTTAAACAGCTAGCAGTTTGGGGGAACTGTTTAACAAGATTGCTGATGTCCCAGTTGAGGACAGAGAAATAATATGCCCTATTACCTGCTTTCACTCAGACCACGTCACATAGCAGTGTCTCTTTTGACTTTGCCTTTTCATGTTCCAATGGTTATATTAGTCTGGAATCCTTGGACACCAAGTACAGAACTGAGCTCAACTTGGATTGAGCAAAACTGTGATTTTATTGGCACATGGAATCAGGAAGTCCCAGATTAGAATTAGCATCGACCTATGCAGGGATTCAAATGATCAAAATTCTGTGTCACTCCCTTAAAATCTCAGATCTGTATTCTTTTCTGTTGCCTTCATATGTGTATCTGCAACTTAATTGAATTTGCTTTATTTGAATCACTTCCCTAACTGCACATCATCAGTACCTTTCCCTCAAACCAAGTGGAGATGGAATCTTTCCCCAGAGGAAAAGTATCCACAAAAAAGTAACTAACATCCTCTCTGTTTCCTATCACAACTGTTTTTTAAATTCTAGCAAAATGTCTTAAAATTTAAAATGAGCACCCAAATCAAGAGTATTTATTACATCATGTGAATCCAGGTGGTGTAGTGGAGAAAAAAATCTTACATACGTCCAGTAGGTCAAAAGAGATGATCACTCAAGAGTGTTTGTAGGGGCTTCCCTGGTGGCACAGTGGTTAAGAATCCGCCTGCCAATGCAAGGGACAAGGGTTCGAGCTCTGGCCTGGGAAGATCCCACATGCCACGGAGCAACTAAGCCCATGCGCCATGACTACTGAGCCTGTGCTCTAGAGCCTGCGAGCCACAACTACTGAGCCCGTGTGCCACAACTACTGAAGCTCACACGCCTAGAGCCCATGCTCCGCAATAAGAAGCCACCGCAATGAGTAGCTGTGCACCACAATGAAGAGTAGCCCCCGCTCGCTGCAGCTAGAGAAAGCCCCTGCGCAACAAGGAAGATCCATTGCAGCCAAAAATTAATTAATTAATTAATTAATTTTTAAAAGGAGTGTTTATAAATATCAAATCTCCATCAGTGGGAATTAGCAAATTAATAATTTTTATAAAACTGGCACAGTCAAAATATGGATACTAAGCAACATTTTAAAATATATATTTATGTAATTAAATTAGGTACAATCATATGTAGAGCCAAAAAAGTAATTACAATATCTAGAGGATGTTATTATGTATTTATGTACAGCAAGTTATATATTTCTGTTACATATATGTATTTAAAAAGCAAAGAAAGGGCTTCCCTGGTGGCACAGTGGTTGAGAGTCCACCTGCCGATGCAGGGGACACGGGTTCGTGCTCCGGTCTGGGAGGATCCCACGTGCCGCAGAGCGGCTGGGCCCGTGAGCCATGGCCGCTGAGCCTGTGCGTCAGGAGCCTGTGCTCCGCAACGGGAGAGGCCACAGCAGTGAGAGGCCCGCATACGGCAAAAAAAAAAAAAAAAAAGCAAAGAAAATCAAAGGAGATACTAAAAAAAAGATAATATTGATTTATCTAGGATATTTTATGGAGATTTTTGCCCTAGACGTGTTTCTGAAGTTTAAGCTGTTACAACAATTATGTATTCTTATATAAGCTATGTGATTGAAATAAATATTTCATTAAAATTACAAAGTATATATTGCAGATGTGATTTTATTTCTGGAAAATCTAGAAAAATCTCTTAAAAATTATTTGTAACTGAGATATCAGTACAATGCCTGGTTACAAATTTAATATTTATAAAAACAATAACTTTCTCTACGAGAAGTATAAACAGGGGCTTAGAAGATATTACAGCAAGAAGCTCCAATTTGTAGCAGCATTCAGAAAGATGTAATACCTAGGAATACAATGAAATGAAACATAGAGATATATAGAGTGAAAACTGCAACATGCTTTTTAGGAACCAGAAGGAAAGCTCAAAAAATTTGAAAAATATTCACAACATATATGATAAGAGATAAATCTATTTAATATCTAAAGAGAGTACTTATAATTTGATATGTGAAAGACCCCAATGCATTGTTATAAAAATGACGTTGACACCCCCAAGATAAAAAATAAGTGAAAATATGCACAATTATACTAATAAACGGAAATCCAAAGAATAGCATAACACTCATCATGGTAACCAACATCTGTAAGTATCCAACAAACGGTGTCATTATTTTTATTCTTTGTATTTTTCACACCTAGTTTTGAACTCAGACAGCTAGACCTCAAGAACTGGAAAATAGTCAACATCTTGTGCTCATTGGTGCCAATTAGCTTTCAATAACTCAACTCAAAAAGCAATAATTGGAAGATTGCTTAAAATACTTTCTCTTATTTATTCTTTGAAATGTGCAACAGAGGTAATTCAAGGACCTTGACCAGAAAAGCAAAGAAAATGACTGGGAAGTCCTGCCACATCCACTTTAACTGATGCAGTATATTTTTTATTTGATTAATATATTGAAATAAATTTTATTAGAAAAAATGTTCTTTTAGTAAAAATGCAAAAGTTAAAAAAAATCCATTTTTAAAATTTCTCTCTTGATTAAATCAGACAGGCAAAAGGATGGCTGCATAAACATTTGTATCCCTTGAACTTATTTCATAGACCTACATGGAGACAGGCTCTAAAAACAGATGTTTAATTTCACTAAACATTGTATAATTTATGAGGGTCCTTAAAAGAAATGCTGTCTTGTCTTATGATGGAAATAGGCTTCTATTAAGGGATGCTGTAAAATCAGATGTTTCCAAATCAGGAGTAAGTACAGAACTCCTGAGTTATGGACACCGTGACCTGTGTAATGGACACCACTTCCTTCTCCGTATTGGCTTCTAGAAAGCTGGAGGCCAGCTTTGTGGCCCACTCACAGCAAATGTGAAAGGTTCTTAAGAATTGATTTTTGTATTAGTCTCATTTTGGGATCCATTTCATGAGTCCCTGACATTGCAGTCCTCTTCTCTTTCCCACCTACTTCTATTCTAGGACACCCTAATGCATTTTATGTATCTATTATTTCAACAAATACGTATTGATCTTCTACTAATGGGCCAAGAACTGGGATGGACAGAAGTAGAGTGGATTACAAAGTACGTGACCTTGCCAGCAGGAAAGTTATATTCAATGCAGGCTTCCTTTAAAAGACAATCTACTAATTAATTATCTAATGAAAAACAATGGACAGGCTAGGTAAACCCGTATCCAGAATACGTGTCCACTCCAGTGAGGAAGAACCGCAGTGTCCCCATGACGGAAAAGGTCTAACATAATCAACCGGCCAACCAGTAGCCAGGTTCAGGGAGTGGAGCCTGTCGGGCTCTCAGCCTAGCGTCTTTGCTGGCAGACAGACACTCGGCACTGGCAGTGGTCACATTAACTTTGTGGATGGCAAGCCCATACGATGAAGTGAACGCTTCACATTCATTTCAAGCACCCTACCAATTTTGTCTGTAAACCCACTGTAAAAGCTTGCCTGTGGAAAGGCGCTGACTCACAGCCATCAGACAGACCTGCCCACCAGACCCTTACGTACCTGAGCCCACTCTCTCCCAGCCGCAAGGTTTCTGCTGAGAAATCCATTTACAGCCTTATGGGCGTTCCATTGTATGTGACCAATCTTTTTCTCTTGCTGTTTTAAGAATTTTCTCTTTGTCTTTGATTTTAGACGGTTTTATTATAATGTGTTTGGCAAAAGATCTTTTAAAGTTGAACTTGTTTGGAGACCAGTTGAGCTTCATGAACTTGGATGTCCAGATCTCTCCCAAGATTTAAGAAGTTCTCAGTCATTATTTCTTTAAATAGTTTTTGCCACCTTCTCCCTCTCTTCTCCTCCTGGGACTCCAATAATACCCAGATTGTCTCTTTAAAGGGTATCCCATGGTCCACAGAGGCTTTCCTCAGTATTTTTCTTTTTTCTTTGCTGTCCTCTGATTTGGTAACTTCAAATGACCTGTCTCCTACCTCACAGGCTATTTTTTCTATGTTAATGTTCTCTAGTGCATTTTCATTTCATTCATGATATTCTTCAGTCTTGGAATTTCTACATTTTCATGATTTCTATGTCTCTGTTAAACTTCTTGTTTTGTTCATGTGTTGTTATCCCTATTTCATTGAATTGTCTTTCTGGGTTTTTTTTTTGTAGCTCCCTGAGTTTCCCTAAAGCAACTACAGTTGGCCCTTGAACAACACAGGTTTGAGCTGAGCAGGTCCTCTCACATACGTAAATACATATTTCAGTTCTACGTGATCCACGGTTGGACAGCTCTGTGGACACAGAACTGCTGACTGTAAAGTTATACACGGATTTTCTCCTGCACGGAGGGTCTGTGCCCCTCACCCCTGCATTGTTCAAGGGTCGACTGTATTTTGAATTCTTCATCAAGAAAATTGCAGATCTCCATTTTTAAAGAGTTGGTTACTGGAAGATTATTATGTTCCGTTGGCGATGGCATGTTTCCTTGATGTTTCATATCCTTGAACTCTCGCGTTGCTATCTTTGCATTTGAAGAAGCCGTCACCTCCACCGTTCTTGACTGACTCTGGGATAGAAATACCTTCTATCACCCCTTCTAGGGAGTTGGAGGCTTTCTCATCCCACCGATGGGTACACCTGCTCCACACTTCTTGTTCCCGCTTGGGTGGAAATTCTTACAATTGCGTGCAAAGCTAGGTCAGGTATTGGCAACCTCCCACGTCCTTGCCCTAAGGCGGTGCTGAATGCTCAGGTTCATGTACTTTTTCCCAGTCTTGCAGAGAATTGGGCCAGTTTTCTGCACATGCTCTTTAGGCGTCTGCAAAGTCTCACTCTTGCCACTGTCACCAGGGTACGCAGGGCCATGGTCACAAGGTGGGAGTGAGGTGCACAGAGCATCGGGGGTGCCCATGGGCCAGTTGGGGGACCCACAGGCAACGTGTGCCAGCGGTTCATTGACAGGCTTCCTGATGGGGCTGCGGAGTGTTTAGTAGGATCTTCTTTCCTTTGATGACCTACGAGAGCCCTGTGCTGCCTTGAGGGAGGCGTGATGCAGGGAAAGTGCAGCTGTTCTCACCCTCTTCAGTACCCAATCTTGGACCGTTTCTGCTCTAGCTGCGTGCTAGCACTTCTCCACAGGACTCCCAGACTTCCACAAAAGCTCTCTAGTCTGTGGCTGATTGTCTAAATCAATATTCTTTGTGGGAGAAGATGATAGAAAACTATTGGGTTGGCCAAACAGTTCATTTGGCGTTTTCCGTAAGATGTGGAAAAACCCGAACGAACTTTTTGGCCAGCCCACTATTATTCCACCATGTTGATGTCACTTCTATCTGTATTTTCTAATAAAGCAAACAGAAAGTTATTATCTGTGATACAAGTCACACAATGCTTATATTCTTTTCATAATCTGCTCTTTGATTTGATTCTCACTAATCACATACGGCACAGACTGTTAACATCTGTCAAAAGCAAGATTTTAAAATATAATTTCATTTTATGTAATCTTGAAAAAGAAGCTTTAAAATTTCACGTATATATCACACGAAAATAACAATAGCCTTGACCTTTTCTTTTTAATGCACCACAAAGCTTTCGACATATTCTATATGGCAGGATCCTGTTCAGCAATGAATTAACCAGAATCATCTACCAGTGTCACTGTCACATAACTCTCATTCTAAACTCTATTGGCCTTAGTTTGCAAACTAATAAAGATTATAAATGGGCTCAGAAACTTACTGGGAAGACTGTATGAAATATATAAACCTGTGCTTTTATCAGCCAATGTTTAGCCTACTTGCCAATTTTGTCAAAAATGATCACTGTCAAATCAAAGATTTGTACCTCACTCTTAATGGATTTTGTAAAGTATTGAGAAAAATTCCATCTGTTTTTCAGGCTCATTTAAAAAATGTCTCTGAATATTGAAAATCAAATAACCCTGTGTTTAACAAGCATGTGAGTTGCAATTTTAAAGAATCTTGCTTTCACATAAGCCACTGCATGAAGATTGCCCAAGGAGGTACCCAACATGGATCTGTTTCTCAAGGAAACAATCAGAAAATGAACAATTTCTGCAAAAATCTAAGTACATTACTTCTGGAACAGAACACATTGGGATAAATTCCTCATATCAATTTTCACGCTGCTTGAATGTAATGTAACCACAGTGGGGAATAGTCATGTCAGTAAACATTTCCTAATGGGAATAGAATACTACGATTAGAACATTTCAAAGAGAAAAGATTTTAAAATACTACTTTCAGTAACACACTTGGAGACTGATTATTACAAATATATCTTCAAAAGTGCTCATTTTTAATTTACCAGAGGATAATAGGTGATGAAGTAAAATTTTGTAAATAAGTTAAAATTAGTATTAAAAGTCAACAAAATGTGACTGATCAGCTCATGTTCTTCATCTTATTAAAAATTAAATGTGGCATTAATTGATCACTAGCTACATCATTTTGCACCAACATTTTGTTTGGGAAATCTGCATTTCCAACATCAAGAACAGACTTCCCTCTGAAACCTGAAGTGTTTGGTACCAGACTGAAAATATTTTCATTTACACAGAATTTTAATTCAAATGCCAATGCTCAATTTCTCCAATTTGCCAATAAATATGCATAGAGTATGGCCTAAATTGTCCACTGAATTTCACGATTATAAACATTTCTTGTTAAAGCCTCAAACTTTTAGAGCTAGGATATTTGTCTGTTTATTTCACTGATGTGTATATGTTCTTTGTAGAGAACTTGGCTCAGAGTAGGTACTTAAGAAATACATGCTGAGTGAATGAATTGAACAACCAGAGACAGAGAATCATAACTAGCAAGGCATTTATTCTATGCCTGGAGGAGTCTTTGGTCGGCAGAATTCTGAGATGACTTTCAAGATTCCTTGGTATAAAATCCCATCTCCCTGAGTGTGGGTAAAACCTGTGCATATGATGCAATATTCACTCCCATAATAATGTTACACTGTACATGAGTCTGTCTCAGCAGAGTGGTGGTGTTTTTCTGAGGGCCTTGAAGAACTAAGGTGCCATGTTGTGAGGGGACCTCCTGAGGGGGACCTGAATGCAGCCTCTAGAAACTGATAGTGTCGCCAGCTGGCAGCCAGCGAGAACACGGGACATCAGTCCAACAACCGCAAGGAAGTGAATTCTGCTGACAACCTGAGGGAGCGTGGTTGCAGATTCTTCTCTAATCTGAGCCTCCAGAAAAGTACACCTTTGGTCAATACCTTCATTTAAGACTTAAGGGCCCCTGACCCATGGAACCTGTAAGATAATATATTTGTGTTGTTTTAAGCCCCTCTTTGTTACCCATCAGTAGAAAAAGAAGATACAGTGTTGATATTTATAGAGGGAAAGAAAAATTCCCTCTTGATAGTGTTATAATAGTGTCAATATCCTGGAAAAGTGAATCTGAATCAATATATTGACCAGAAAACAAATGGGCTGAGGTCACAGGAACATGTGGATAGAACACATACAAGCAGGAAATGCTAAACAAGTGAGCACACATGCCAGGACACAGATGTAAGTGTCCTCTGAAATCCTGGAGATCAGTCTTCTCGTTTCACAGCCACAGGAGGGAATAGTTCACGCTGTACCATTAGCTGTGGTAGCCAGGGCGGCACATCAGCCTGGAGCAATGTGATGGTGTCTAAATGTCACCCTAGCCCCAGCATTCGCTCCGCTTCTGCTGCCTGTAAAGGACTGAAGAGGAATTTCTGTCCCACTATATTTATTATTTACTCTCATGCCTTTTCCTTCAAGTTTGAATAATGAAAACAAACAGAACAAACAAAGAGTTCTACTCTATGAACCAAGGGGTCTCTCTATTTTCCACTGATTTCAATTCCCATAAAAAAATGCTACTCAATCTGCTGCTTAATATCAAAAGATAGCTTTGATATAAATTAGCTAATATGTAAGATCCATGCAGAAAAAGTATAATAACAGTGAAATCGTTTATCCTCTGCACATTCCATCTAAGGATATTGGTTTGGCTTTTTTTAAACAATATGGGCCTAAAACGTCAAGTGACTTTTTGAAAACATCATGGAAGCAATTAATGCAGATACTTAGGGCATAGGTCTCATTTTCCATCAATCCCAATAGGTCAGATCTAAGTGGGAATTTCCTATTCATTTCAAAGAGAAACACCAACCGTGATCATTTCCATGTGGCTTTAAATAAGACACGCACGTTATCATTAAGAGTCTGAAATCAAAAGGATAAGATCTAAAGTCATGTTGGAGTTGGGTTGCAAATAATGGAACATATAAGCGTGCTGAATATTTTTAAATTGATATCAGGAAACAGGAAATCAAATCAAACTTTATCCAATTAAGAGTAGTCATTTTATTTTTTATGGTGAAGGAAAGAATCTCCAAAACAGTCCTTCACAACCAGCATCTTGCCTGACTTCCTGACAAAGACATGAATTACATGTCTTACCGATAGTAGGAAATTTGAATGATTGAAGTCCTGATGTATTTTTCGAAATAAAAATTTCCCTCAAATAAAATTTCACAGCTTCATAATGTTTGTATGTCCCTGGGAAAAAATGTTCTAGACAGAACTAATAAAAGTACTGAAAATAAATCAAACTATCGAAAGGACAAAAATCACAGAGAATCAGCAAAATATTTTTGCTGCGTGGGCTCCGTGTAATGTATATTTGTCCTTAACTACACTGGCAAAACCATTGCATAAAAAATAGGAACTTCAAAGGGGAAAAGTATCTACTAAGAATAGTTACTAGAAAATAGGGATGGGGATTCCGTACAATTAAGAAATAGATCTTCCTCTACATGATGGGGTTACATCCCGATGAACCCATAATAGGTTGAAAATACTGTAAGTCAAAAATGCATTTATTACACGTAACCTACCAAACATCTCAGCTTACTTAGCCTAGCTCACCTTAAACGCTCTCAGAACACTTACATCAGGCTGCATCAGGCTGTAGTGGGGTGAAATCATCTGACACAAAGTCATTTTTATAATAAAGTGTTGACGATGTCGTGTGATTTATTGAGTACTTTACTGAAAATGAAACACAGAATGGCTGTAATTTGGGTACAGGATGGCTGTAAGTGTGTCAGTTGTTTATCCTGATGACCAGCCTCGTGGGCTGCAGCTGGATGCCGTGCCCAGCATCACGGGAGAAGCTCAGACAGCATATTGTCAGCCTAGGGAAAGAGCAAAACTCAAAATTAGAAGTATAGTTTCCACTAAATGTGTATCCTTTTGCCCCAACGTAAAGTTGAAAAATCCTAAATTGAATCATGTGTCGGGGACCATCTACAGATCACTGCTGCTATTCAGGAAATGGGATAAAACCATGTGACTGTAACTGTGCTGAGGTGCAGAACCTCCAGCCCAAGGTGCCCAACTATGGATGGGAAATCTTCAGTATTTGACTGTAGTAAGTTCCCGTGGAACTTTGATCCTAAGAGGGCAATGTGCTGGGAACACAACGTGGCAGAAGCAGTGATAGGGGAGTGAACTCTTTCCCTTTCACCAATAGATGAGAGTGGTCATCGCTCATTGAGTTAAAAAACTCAAATTTTGGGCTTCCCTGGTGGCGCAGTGGTTGAGAGTCCGCCTGCCGATGCAGGGGACACGGGTTCGTGCCCCGGTCCGGGAAGATCCCACATGCCATGGAGCAGCTGGGCCCGTGGGCCATGGCCACTGAGCCTGCGCGTCCGGAGCCTGTGCTCCGCAATGGGAGAGGCCACAGCGGTGAGAGGCCCGCGTACTGCAAAACCAATAATAATAATAATAAAATTAAATTAAAAAAACAAAACAAACAACAAAAAAAACCTCAAGTTCTAAAAGCATGTTCACTAATATTTTACCCAAACCTGAAAGAAAGAAATAAGTGCAGTGTTACTAAATTCTAATAGTTTTTAAAACGAAATAAATGCTTTCGTGGCTAATGGAAGAAAAATAGAAAAATGAGACCAACGGTGCTATATTCGTGAATTATGGCGCATGTAACTTATGGCACGTGTGTGTGCTCGTGTGAGTCAAAATTAATAAAATTTGAAAATTATTTTTTCTTACCTAATCAACACTTTCTGAAATGAGAATAAGTATTGTTATACCAAGAATTAGATCAGCTTCCAAACCATGAGGTGATGGACAGAGAAATTATAGGGAATTTTAATGAGAAGAGAGAGAAAAATTCATCCTATTTTGAAGGTCCTGCTTTCATGCCTTTCTCCGGCTAATATTTTACAAGTGTCCTCAGTCTAAGGCATCGTAGCTTTTTATGGCAAAGCCCACAGTTGATAATCATTAATCAAGCACTAATCATCAATACATGCAGATACTTGGTGATAAAGAGAGGATAGATGTACAGTCCCTGTGCATGCCTAGTTGAGAGGGCATGGTATTTATGAATAAATAAGTAAATAAATAAATATATTAATTTAACACTTTCTATTGATGAATGTACAGGGAGCCAACATGGGACATGCCTTTCAGCTACAAGATTTAATTTATTTCCATTGCAAATGTGAGATCATTTCTTAACATTTTATAAACCCATGAGAGCTGCTCAGCTAGAGCTGGTTAGCAGAAGCTAAAAAGGAAGGTCTTTTATTCAACCAAATCACTTAATTATGTCTCCGAACCTGGGGTCATTATAAGCTAGACAGACAGCAAATTTAATGAGAAAAAGAGCAAACATGCTTAGACTACACATTCAGGTCAGTTTGACAGGTAAAGTTATTCATTTTCATAAAGACTGAGAATTAATAGCATAGGAAGAAAATATGACAACTCTCCAAGTTTTCTTGAGTAGAGTGCTGGAAATACAAAGTTATTATTAGAAATAAAAATATGACTTCATTATTATATACAGAATAACTTATTTGGAAAATGGTGCATTCTCAGGATATTTGACAGACCCTGTACATATGTATATGTTAAAATACTTTCTAATAATTATCTCTGGTTCACTATCTAAATACATATATACATATAGGTAAAAAGAAAAATATTATTTGCAAATTAGTTTAATTTGAATGCCTATTCTGTAGTCATAGGTATTATACATCTGACATATATATTTATATGCCAAAAAATGGGCTAGTATCAGGATACAGCTCCTACATTTATTTTATTTTATTATTTTTTAACATATTTATTGGAGTATAATTGCTTTACAATGGTGTGTTAGTTTCTGTTGTATAAAGAAGTGAATCAGCTGTATGTATACATATATCCCCATATCCACTCCCTCTTGTGTCTCCCTCCCACCCTCCCTATCCCACCCCTCTAGGTGGTCACAAAGCACTGAGCTAATCTCCCTGTGCTATGCGGCTGCTTCCCACCAGCTATCTATTTTACATTTGGTAGTGTATATATGTCCATGCCACTCTCTCACTTCGTCCCAGCCTACCATCCCCCTCCCTGTGTCCTCAAGTCCACTCCCTACATCTGCGTCTTTATTCCTGTCCTGCCCATGGGTTCTTCAAGACCTTTTTTTTGATTCCATATATATGTGTTAGCATACGGTGTTTGTTTTTCTTTCTGACTTACTTCACTCTGTATGACAGATTCTAGGTCCATCCACGTCACTACAAATAACTCAATTTCGTTTCTTTTCATGGCTGAGTAATATTCCATTATATATATGTGCCACATCTTCTTTATCCATTCATCTGTCGATGGACACTTAGGTGGCCTCCATGTCCTGGCTATTGTAAATAGAGCTGCAATGAATATTGTGGTACATTACCCTTTTTGAATTATGGTTTTCTCAGGGTATATGCCCAGAAGTGGGTTTGCTGGGTTATAGGGTAGTTCTATTTTAAGATTTTTAAGGAACCTCCATACTGTTCTCCATAGTGGCTGCATCATATTCCCACCAACAGTGCAAGAGGGTCCCCTTTTCTCCACACCCTCTCCAGCATTTATTGTTTATAGATTTTTTGATGATGGCCATTCTGACTGGCGTGAGGTGATACCTCATTGTAGTTTTTTCTTGTTTGTTTGTTTGTTTTTGCGGTATGTGGGGCTCTCACTGCTGTGGCCTCTCTGTTGCGGAGCAAAGGCTCCAGACGCACAGGCTCAGCGGCCATGGCTCACGGGCCTAGCCGCTCCGTGGCATGTGGGATCTTCCCGGACCGGGGCACGAAACCGTGTCCCCTGCATCAGCAGGCAGACTCTCAACCACTGTGCCACCAGGGAAGCCCTCATTGTAGTTTTGATTTGCATTTCTCTAATGATTAGTGGTGTTGAGCATCCTTTCATGTGTTTGTTGGCAATCTGTATATCTTTTTTGGAGAAATGTCTATTTAGGTCTTCTGCCCATTTTTGGATTGGGTTGTTTGTTTTATTGATATTGAGCTGCATGAGCTGCTTGTAAAGTTTGGAGATTAATCCTTTGTCAGTAGCTTCATTTGCAAATATTTTCTCCCATTCTGAGGGTTGTCTTTTTGTCTTGTTTAAATTTTCCTTTGCTGTGCAAAAGGTTTCAAGTTTCATTAGGTTCCATTTGTTTACTTTTGTTTTTATTTCCATTTCTCTAGGAGGTGGGTCCAAAAGAATCTTGCTGTGATTTATGTCATAGAGTGTTCTGACTATGTTTTCATGTTTTCCTCTAAGACTTCTACAGTGTCTGGCCTTACATTTAGGTCTTTAGTCGATTTTGAGTTTATTTTTTGTGCATGGTGTTAGGGAGTGTTCTAATTTCATTATTTTATGTGTAGCTGTCCAGTTCTCCCAGCACCACTTATTGAAGAGGCTGTCTTTTCTCCATTGTGTATTCTCGCCTCCTTTATCAAAGATAAGGTGACCATATGTGCATGGGTTTATCTCTGGGCTTTCTACCCTGTTTCATTGATCTATATTTCTGTTTTTATGCAAGTACCATACTGTCTTGATTACTGTAGCTTTCTAGTATAGTCTGAAGTTCAGGATCCTGATTCCTCCAGCTGTGTTTTTCTTTCTCAAGATTGCTTTTGTTATTTGGGGTCTTTTGTGTTTCCATACAAATTGTGAAACTTTTTGTTCTAGTTCTGTAAAAAATGCCATTGGTAGTTTGATAGAGATTGCACAGAATCTGTAGATTGCATTGGGTAGTATAGTCGTTTTCACAATGTTGATTCTTCCAATCCAAGAACATGGTATATCTCTCCAACTGTTTGTATCATCTTTAATTTCTTTCATCAATGTCTTATAGTTTTCTGCATACAGGCCTTTTGTCTCCTTAGGTAGGTTTATTCCTAGGTACTTTATTCTTTTCGTTGCAGTGGTAAATGGGAGTGTTTCCTTACTTCTCTTTCAGATTTTTCATCATTAGTATATAGGAATGAAAGAGATTTCTGTGCACTAATTCTGTATCTTGTTACTTTACCAAATTCATTGATTAGCTCTAGTAGTTTTCTGGTAGCATCTTTAGGAATCTCTATGTATAGTATCATGTAATTGGCAAACAGTGACAGCTTTACTACTTCTTTTACGATTTGGATTCATTTTATTTATGTTTCATCTCTGATTGCTGTGGCTAAAACTTCCAAAATGATGTTGAATAATAGTGGTGAGAGTGGACAACCTTGTCTTGTTCCTAATCTTAGAGGAAATGGTTTCAGTTTTTACCATTGAGAATGATGCTGGTTGTGGGTTTGTCATATATGGCCTTTATTATGTTGAAGTAAGTTCCCTCTATGCCTACTTTCTGGAGGATTTTTATCATGAATCGGTGTTGAATTTTGTCAAAAGCATTTTCTGCGTCTATTGAGATGATCATACGGTTTTTCTCCTTCAATTTGTTAATATGATGTATCATATTGATTGATTTGCATACATTGAAGAATCCTTGCGTTCCTGGGATAAACACTACTAGATCATGGTGTATGATCCTTTTAATGTGCTGTTGGCTTCTGTTTGCTAATATTTTCTTGAGGATTTTTGCAGCTATGTTCATCAGTGATATTGGACTATATTTTTCTTTCTTTGTGACATCTTTGTCTCGTTTTGGTATCAGGGTGATGGTGGCCTCATAGAATGAGTTTGGGACTGTTTCTTCCTCTGCTATATTGTGGAAGAATTTCAGAAGGATAGGTGTTAGCTCTTCTCTAAATGTTTGATAGAATTCACCTGTTAAGCCAGCTGGTCCTGGGCTTTTGTTTGTTGGAAGATTTTTAATCACAGTTTCAATTTCAGTGCTTGTGATTGGTCTGTTTGTATTTTCTATTTCTTCCTGGTTCAGTCTCAGAAGGTTGTGCTTTTCTAAGAATTTGTCCATTTCTTCCAAGTTGTCCATTTTATTGGCATATAGTTGCTTGTAGTAATCTCTCATGATCCTTTGTATTTCTGCAGTGTCAGTTGTTGCTTCTCCTTTTTCATTTCTAATTCTATTGATTTGAGTCTTCTCCCTGTTTTTTTGATGAGTCTGGCTAATGGTTTATCAATTTTGTTTATCTTCTCAGAGAACCAGCTTTTCGTTTTATTGATGTTTGCTATTGTTTCCTTCATTTCTTTTTCATTTATTTCTGATCTGATCCTTATGATTTCTTTCCTTATGCTAACTGTGTGATTTTTTTCTTCTTCTTTCTCTAATTGCTTTAGGTGTAGATTATGTTGTTTATTTGAGATGTTTATTGTTTCTTTAGGTAGGATTATATTGCTACAGACTTCCTTCTTAGAACTGCTTTTGCTGCATCTGATAGGTTTTGGGTCATGGTAGTTTCTTTGACATTTGTTTCGAGGTATTTTTTGATTTCCTCTTTGATTTCTTCAGTGATCTCTTGGTTATTTAGTAATGTATTGTTTAGCCTCCATGGGTTTGTATTTTTTACAGATTTTTTTCCTATAATTCATATCTAGTCTCGCTGTTGTGATCGGAAAAGATATTTGATAAGATTTCAATTTTTGTAAATTTACCAAGGCTTGATATGTGACCCAAGATATGATCTATCCAGGAGAATATTCCATGAGCACTTGAGAAGGAAATGTATTCTGTTTTTGTTGGATGGAATGTCCTATAAATATCAATTAAGTCAATCTTGTTTAATGTGTTTAATTTAATGTTTGTGTTTCCTTATTTATTTTCATTTTGGATGATCTGTCCATTGGTGAAAGTGGGGTGTTAAAGTCCCCTACTATTATTATGTTACTGTTGATTTCCCCTTTTATGGCTGTTAGTAGCATTTGCCTCATGTATTGTGGTTCTGCTACGTTGGGTGCATAAAAATTTACAATTTTTATGTCTTCTTCTTGGATTAATCCCTTGATCATTATATAGTGTCCTTCTTTGCCTCTTGTAATAGTCTTTATTTTAAAGTCCATTTTGTCTGATATGAGAATTGATACTCTGGCTTTCTTTTGATTTCCATTTGCATGGAATATCTTTTTCTGTCCCCTTACTTTCAGTCTGTATGCATCCCTAGGTCTGAAATGGGTATCTTGTAGACAATATATATACGGGTCTTGTTTTTGTGTCCATTCAGCCAGTCTTTGTCTTTTGGTTGGAGCATTTAATCCACTTACATTTAAGGTAATTATCGATATATATGTTCCTATTACCATTTTCTTAATTGTTTTGGGTTTGTTTTTGCAGGTCTTTCCCTTCTCCTGTGTTTCCTGCCTAGATAAATTCCTTTAGCATTTGTTGTAAAGGTGGTTTGGTGGTGCTGAATTCTCTTAGCTTTTGCTTGTCTGTAAAGGTTTTAATTTCTTCCTTGAATCTGAATGAGATCCTTGCTGGGTAGAGTAATCTTGGTTGTAGGTTTTTCCCTTTCATCACTTTAAATATGTCCTGCCACTCCCTTCTGGCTTGCAGAGTTTCTGCTGAAAGGTCAGCTGTTAACCTTATGGGGATTCCCTTGTATGTTATTTGTTCATTTTCCCTTGCTGCTTTTAATATTTTTTCTTTGTATTTAATTTTTGATAGTTTGATTAATATGTGTCTTGGAGTGTTTCTCCTTGGGTTTATCCTGTATGGGACTCTCTGTGCTTCCTGGACTTGATTGAGTATTTCCTTTCCCATATTACAGCCATTTTCAACTATAGTCTCTTCAAATATTTTCTCAGTCCCTTTCTTTTTCTCTTCTTCTTCTGGAACCCCTATAATTTGAATGTTGGTGCGTTTAATGTCCCAGGTGTCTCAGAGCCTGACCTCAATTCTTTTCATTCTTTTTTCTTTATTCTGCTCTGTGGTAGTTATTTCCACTATTTTATCTTCCAGGTCACTTATCCGTTCTTCTGCCTCAGTTATTCTGCTATTGATTCCTTCTAGAGAATTTTTAGTTTCATTTGTTGTGTTGTTCATCATTGTTTGTTTGCCCTTTAGTTCTTCTAGGTCCTTGCTAAACGTTTCTTCTATTTTCTCTATTCTATTTACAAGATTTTGGATCATCTTTACTATCATTTCTCTGGATGCTTTTTCAGGTAGACTGCCTATTTCCTCTTCATTAGTTTAGTCTGGTGGGTTTTTACCTTGCTCCTTCATCTGCTCTGTGTTTCTCTGTCTTCTCTGCCCCCAGAGGGTAAGGTTGGTTCAGTGGGTTGTGTAGGCTTCTTGGTGGAGGGAACTGGTGCCTGTGTTCTGGTGGATGAGGCTGAATCTTGTCTTTCTGGTGGGCAGGACCACGTCCAGTGGTGTGAACTTACTATGATTTTAGGCAACTTCTCTGCTGCTGGCTGGGGTTGTGTGTCTGTCTTGCTAGTTGTTTGGCATAGGGTTTCCAGCACTGTAGCTTTCTGGTCGTTGAGGGGAGCTGGGTCTTTGCACTGACATGGAGATCTCTGGGAGACCTTTTGCCGTTTGATATTATGTGAAACGTGAGGTCCCTGGTGGACCAGTGTCCTGAACTCGGCTCTGCCACCTAAGAGGCTCAGGCCTGACACCCAGCCTGAGCACAAAGACCCTGTCAGCCACACGGCTCAGAAGGAAAGGGAGAAAAAGAAAGAAAGAAAGAAAAAATAAATAAAATAAAGTGAAGTTATTTGAAAAAAATTTTAATTATTAAAAATTTATAAAGTAATAAAAAAAGAAAAGAAAGAAAGAGGAGAGCAACCAAACCAAAAAACAAATCCACCAATGATAACAAGTGCTAAAAACTATTCTAAAAAATTAAATAAATAAAAGGACAGACAGAATCCTAGGACAAATGGAAAGGCAAACCTATAGAGACAAAATCACACAAAGAAGCATCCACATACACACTCACAAAAAAAGAAAAAGTAAAAAAATACATATATATCTATATATTAAAAAAAAAGGAAGAAAGCAACCAAATCAGTAAACAAATCTACCAATGATAATAAACTTTAGATACAAAACTAAGAGAAACAGAAAACCAGAAATAAATTAGATGCAGAAAGCAAACCCCAAGTCTACAGTTGCTCCCAATGTCCACTGCCTCAATTTTGGGATGATTGGTTGTCTCTTCAGGTATTCCACAGATGCAGGGTACATCAAGTTGATTGTGGAGATTTAATCCGCTGCTCCTGAGGCTGCTGGGAGAGATTTCCCTTTCTCTTCTTTGTTCTCACAGCTCGCTGGGCTCAGCTTTGGATTTGGACCCGCCTCTGCGTGTAGGTCACCTGAGGGCATCTGTTCCCCACGCCGACAAGACAATGTTAAAGGAGCAGCTGATTAGGGGGCTCTGGCTCACTCAGGCCAGGGGGAGGGAGGGGTACAGAGTGCGGGGTGAGCCTCCAGCAGTAGAGGCCAGCATGATGCACCAGCCTGAGGCGTGCCTTTTGTTCTCCCGGGGAAGTTGTCCCTGGATCACAGGACCCTGGCAGTGGTGGGCAGCACAGGCTCCCAGGAGGTGAGGTGTGGAGAGTGACCTGTGCTTGCAGACAGGCTTCTTGGTGGCTGCAGCAGCAGCCTTAGTGTTTCATGCCCATCTCTGGGGTCCACACTGATAGCTGCAGCTTGCGCCCATCTCTGGAGCTCGTTTAGGCGGTGCTCTGAATCCTCTCTCCTAGCACACCCCTAAACAATTGTCTCTTGCCTCTTCGGCAGCTCCACATTTTTTCCCGCACTCCCTCCTGGCTAGCCATGGCGCACTAGCCCCCTTCATGCTGTGTTCACGCCGACAACCCCAGTCCTCTCCCTGGGATCCGACCTCCGAAGCTGGAGCCTCAGCTCCCAGGCTCCGCCCGCCCCGACGGGTGAGCAGACAAGCCTCGCAGGCTGGTGAATGCTGGTTGGCACCGATCTTTTGTGCGGGAATCTCTATGCTTTGCCCTCCGCACCCCGGTGGCTGTGGTCTCCTCCATGGCTCCAAAGCTCCACCCCCCGCAGTCTCCGCCCGTGAAGGGGCTTCCTAGTGTGTGGAAAGTTCTCCTCCTCCACAAGTCCATCCCAGAGGTGCAGGTCGCGTCCCTATTCTTTTGTGTCTGCTTTTTCTTTTTGCTTTTGCCCTACCCAGGTACTTGGGGAGTTTCTTGCATTTTGGGAAGTCTGAGGTCTTCTGCCAGCATTGAATAGGTGTTCTGTAGGAGTTGTTTCACATGTAGATGTATTTCTGATGTATTTGTGGGGAGGAAGGTGATCTCCACGTCTTACTCTTCTGCCATCTTGAAGGTCTCCTCCCACTCCTACATATAAGAACTTACTTTTTTAAGAAAAAAGAGCTTTCAATAAAAGGTAGTAAACAAATAATTAATAATTATTCATTAAGTCATAGAATATACAAAGTATGATGTCAATAAGCTTATTATTAACATAATAAATGCTGTAACTCATTAGTGCTAAATCATTATATTATTCAAATATACTTTGACATTTTTAAGAAATCTGTAATTCTTATTTTCAATTTGACATCTGAATAACTTTTGCTGGCTATTCCCTTCCTAATTTTACCCTTGCATTGAAGGGTACATTTTAATGATAAATCCAAAATGATAGATGTAAATATTTCTTAATGACAGAGTAATTATAATTTTTGTAAAATATTTAGCAAAAATAGATAGATGGTAGATAAATAGAAATAAAGATATCCATGCACTGTAAGTGAAATTTTAGTAGTTTAAATCATTTACTTTTAAACAGTTGCTTTATGTAAGATTATTAAACTGGGATCAGAGTTGCTCTAGAGACTATCACCAGCAGATAAAATAAGAATGACTCACTTATTGGTTAATTTTCAAATAAGCCAATCTATATCTTTTTGTCTTTCAAAAATATTATGCTTTTGAAATAGAAAATATGAGCAGACCAGTCACAAGTAATGAAAGTGAAGCTGTGATTAAAAATCTTCCAACAAATAAAAGTCCAGGACCAGATGGCTTCAGAGGTGAATTCTATCAAACATTTAGAGAAGCACTAACACCCATCCTTCTCAAACTCTTCCACAAAATTGTGGAGGTAGGAACACTCCCAAACTCATTCTATGAGGCCACCATCACCCTGATATCAAAACCAGGCAAAGATACTACAAAAAAAGAAAATTACACACCAATATCACTGATGAATATAGAAGCAAAAATCCTCAACAAAATACTAGCAAACAGAATCCAACAACACATTAAAAGGATCATACACCATGATCAAGTGGGATTTATCCCAGAGATGCAAGGATTCTTCAGTATATGCAAATCAATCCATGTGATACACCATATTAACAAACTGAAGAAGAAAAACCATATGATCATCTCAGTAGATCCAGAAAAAGCTTTTAACTAAATTCAACACCCATTTATGATAAAAACTCTTCAGAAAGTGGGCATAGAGGGAACCTACCTCAACATAATAAAGGCCATATATGACAAACCCAGAGCCAACATCATTCTCAATGGTGAAAAACTGAAAGCATTTCCTCTAAGATCAGGAACAAGACAAGGATGTCCACTCTTACCACTTATTATTCAACATAGTTTTGGAAGTCCTAGCCACAGCAATCAGAGAAGAAAAAGAAATAAAAGGAATACAAATTAGAAAAGAAGAAGTAAAACTGTCACTGTTTGCAGATGACATGATACCACACATAGAGAATCCTAAAGATGCCACGGGAAAACTACTAGAGCTAACCACTGAATTTGGTAAAATTGCAGGATACAAAATTAACGCCCAGAAATCTCTTGCATTCCTATATACAAATGATGAAAAATCTGAAAGAGAAATTAAGGAAACACTCCCATTTACCATTGCAATAAAAAGAATAAAATACCTAGGAATAAACCTACCTAAGGAGACAAAAGACCTGTATGCAGAAAACTATAAGACACTGATGAAAGAAATTAAAGATGATACCAACAGATGGAGAGATATACCATGTTCTTGGAGTGGAACAGTAAATGTTGTGAAAATGACTATGCTACCCAAAGCAATCTACAGATTCAATGCAATCCCTATCAAATTACCAATGGCAATTTTTACAGAACTAGAACAAAAAATCTTAAAATTTGTATGGAGACACAAAAGACCCTGAATAGCCAAAGCAGTCTTGAGGGAAAAAAAGTGGAGCTGGAGGAATCAGACTCCCTGACTTCAGACTATACTACAAAGCTACAGTAATCAAGACAATATGGTACTGGCACAAAAAGAGAAACATAGATCAATGGAACAAGATAGAAAGCCCAGAGATAAACCCATGCACCTATGGTCAACTAATCTATTACAATGGAGGCAAGGATATACAATGGGAAAAAGACAGTCTCTTCAATAAGTGGTACTGGGAAAACTGGACAGCTACATGTAAAAGAATGAAATTAGAATGCTCCCTAACACCATTCACAAAAATAAACTTAAAATGGATTAGAGACCTAAATGTAAGACCAGACACTTTAAAAGTCTTAGTGGAAAACATAGGAAGAACACTCTTTGACATAAATCACAGCAAGATCTCTTTTGATGCACCTCCTAGAGTAATGGAAATAAAAACAAAAATAAACAACTGGGACCTAATGTAACTTCAAAGCTTTTGCACAGCAAAGGGAACCATAAACAAGACAAAAAGGCAACCCTCAGAATGGGAGAAAATATTTGCAAACGAATCAACGGACAAAGGATTAATCTCCAAAATATATAAACAGCTCATGCAGCTCAATATTAAAGAAACAAACAACTGAATCCAAAAATGGGCAGAAGACCTAAATAGACATTTCTCCAAAGAAGAGATACAGATTGCCAACAAACACATGAAAGGATGCTCAACATCACTAATCATTAGAGAAATGCAAATCAAAACCACAATGAGGTATCACCTCACACCAGTGAGAATGGGCATCATCAGAAAATCTACAAACAATAAATGCTGGAGAGGGTGTGGAGAAAAGGGAACCCTCTTGCACTGTTGGTGGGAATGTAAACTGATACAGTCACTATGGAGAGCAGTATGGAGGTTCCTTAAAAAGCTAAAAATCTTATTACTATATGATCCAGCAATCCCACTACTGAGCATATACCCAGAGAAAACCATAATTCAAAAAGACACATGCACCCCAATGTTCATTGCCGCACTATTTCTAATAGCCAGGTCATGGAAGCAACCTAAATGCCCATCAACAGACGAATGGATAAAGAAGATGAGGTACATATATACAATGGAATATTACTCAGCCATAAAAAGGAACGAAATTGGGTTATTTGTAGAGACGTGGATGGATCTAGAGACTGTCATAAAGATTGAAGTAAGTCAGAAAGAGAAAACCAAATATCGTATATTAACGCATATATGTGGAACCTAGAAAAATGGTACAGATGAACCAGTTTGCAGGGCAGAAGTTGAGACACAGATGTAGAGAACAAACGTATGGACACCAAGGGGGGAAAGTGGCAGGGGGTGTGGGTGGTGCTGTGCTGAATTGGGTGATTGGAATTGACATGTATACACTGATGTGTATAAAATTGATGACTAATAAGAACCTGCTGTATAAAAAAAAATTTTTTTTAATTATGCTTTTGCATTAAAACTTTGCCAGTTTGAGGTTTACTAATGGAAAAACAATTGATTCTAGGTTTACATTCCCCTAAAAAAATTACATACCTAGGATCCTGTTAAGAAATGTAGAATTAAGATATTATATTTCATTAAATTTTTTATGCTTAATTTTAAAGAATCAGTACTATCCGTGATTTTAAGTAAACATACGTGTGGTCGTGTGCGCACACACACACATTTTTTGGGTTTGTTGTATGTATAAAAAGTAACATATCTAGAGAGACAAATGGAGAAAACCAAGACACGTGTTATTGATACGTGTGTAGGCATGAGTAGTTTAGGTATTTGGTATATGTGTATATACTATGTCTCTCTCGAAGTGCCCTGCTCCTCCCCACATGAAATAAGCCATTTTGCCATCTAGCAGCTGCTCCCTAACTTCCTGAACCTTCTCTCTGCACAAAACCCCTTCTCCACTGTCTGACCCCATTCTTCCCTTCAGCTTCCTGTACTCCCTCAGGTGGAATTACTGAGTCTCTCCTCTGTGGTCAATTAGTGTTTTGTTCTGTCTTCTCTCATACCCTTAATAGTACTTTTACATTATGGACCATTTGTACATCTGTTTACACAACTAAACCATTGACTTCTGTTAAAAAAAAATTATGTCCATCATTTTATCTCTATAGCCAAGCACAGTTTGGGAGATAATTGGTAGATGCTCAAAACCAGTTTTGAGTTGAAAGAATGACTAGAAAATTTGTCTTGCGCATCATTTTGAATATCCCAGTTAGATTTAAAAGTACATGCTTGTGTACTCTCTGTAACAGAATTAATGGACCAAACTAAGACAGGACAGCTCATTACCATTTTCATGCAGCTAATTTGGACCAGAAGCCAAGCAATCAGATGTTTTGTCAGATGTGGCTGCTGACTTTAAATAAAACTGAGTAGTTGGCAAATAAAAGGTCATTTATTCACTAACCATTAAAATGATTACCCAAACGTGAGACCCAGGTTGCAAATGAGTGCTGCTTTTGCAGTATATTACTTATATTGTCCGAGGTTGTGGGGAAATACTGTAAACTTAAACGGGAGATATCCAGGCTCTTCCTCCAAAATCCCAAAGTTAGCAAATAAGATTTAAAATCCAGGGAGGTAGTGTCTCCCAGAGCTTGGGTTTTGGACAAAGGGAAGCCTCAGTTTAATCTTTGACTTCACTAAGAACTGAATCACCTGTGTACATCATTCATCCTCTCTCGGCTAGAGTTTCTTCAAATCAGACACAGGCACAGTGATGCGTACTTCAAAAATTCGCTGGAAAGAAGAGAAGTTATTATGAGCACCTAGCGTAACACTACAGTGCTGAATAGATTTTTAAAAACTAACTCCCTATATGCTATGTAAAAAGAATTTCCCTAAACTTGAGAAATGTTTGATATCTAGATTTAAATGTGGATTCCTATGGTAGGGAATACATTTCCGGTGGTTTCAGAGAGCTCTTGGCAGGGTGACGTACCATTCCACTGTTTTATCACAAAATGAAAAACACTAGATGCACCAAATTAAAATTCAGGTTAATCAAAATATTGCTTGACAAAGCAAATAATTGAATTGCACTTGCTGTGCACTGTGGTAGACGGTAATTAACATGCAGCATCTCCAACATTTGAGCGCAACTTCCAATTTCCATTTTAACATCATAGAATGCTGTCTACACAGTTTTTAATGGTGCCCATGATAATAATATATTCTCTTTTTAATCATATTCCACGTTGCAAGAAATGAAGCTTGCAATTTTCCCAGGTGCTTAGCAAATGACTACTGCAAGCTAATTCTCATCCCCTAAGTTAAGAGTTTCAATAGAGCGCATATTAACAGACTGCTTCTGTTCTTCCTGTACAACAGAAGGTAAGTTAATGTGCGTCTCAATTATATCCAGTTTGTGCATTCATAGCACCCTGAGGGCAGCAGTAAGAAAGCTGTAAATGTACTTATCCTGCTTTTTTAATGCTCTACTATATTACAGTAGACTAAGACTGAGAAAGTGAAAAGAAAGCAGAGGAAAAAAATACATAAGAAAGGTACTAGACAGCAGTGAGAGGCCCGCGTACCGCAAAAAAAAAAAAAGAAAGAAAGGTACTAGAGAAATAAATAGGAAAAAAGCATGATGTAATGGGAAATCAATAAGAAATACAAATTAAAAATCATTATTTTAAAACTTTTTAATTAAAGTAATATCTGTATCGATGTACATATATGTGAAGGAAATACACTTATATGTGCCCTATTCTATACACATTTTATTTTACATAACTTTGTTTAGTTTGAATAACGAAATGATCAAGAATATCTTATTTGTCAAGAATATCTACAAATCACATCACGCAAGGAAAGATTTACAGTCTTTACAGGTAAATAGACGTTGTGCTACCTGTAATTTGTGCGGGCCAATCCATTAGTCCTTGTAAACTCAAGACAAACCTGCTTTCCTTCACTTCTTAATAACCTTCAGTAGCTTGATTTGCAATATGTAATTCGAATTTACAATACACAGATCCAAGATATTGAAAACACTGTCCCACATGTGTGTGTGAGTTATGAATTTATAGCTCTATGAGATAGTGATTTGGAACTCTACTCAGAAATTACAAGTTAGGAACAACATTAACTTCATTTTTCTTCTGGCATTCAGTCGTGAGTGGCCTTATTGCCAAGGTGAAATTTCAAAACCATGTACACAGAATGGTAATGTAAGCAATGTGTATTCTGATTATTTTTCTGCTTTCATTATGTAGCATGATAGAAGATAAAAATTAAATGTGATTCACAATGCTTAACGCACTCTTAATGCGAACCTTTAGACATCTAAGCATAAAATCGTGGACAGTTGACAAAAGAATTTCTAGATTAAAAATATATACACATCGAAATTTGATGACATTATTTCCGTTACTATCTTTCCAAGATACTAAAAAAATGAAGCTCATTTGCCAAAGAGAAGTTTGCACATTAATTTTTAATTTTTGTTATGACCATGGGAAAAATGAGAACAGAAAAAATAATAATCCAAGTAACCAGCATTTAAATCATTCTACTGCTCACAAAACTTGCATGGGTTTCTTCTTTTATTTCATGTTCATTTGATTTAAACTGACATCAACTGAAAAACTCTCTTCTCTTTTCGGTTACCTTAAGGGCGTCTTCCAATTCTGATGCTGACCAGCAGCAAGACAAAACTATCCCTTCTAATTTTGTTTATGCACTCAGCACTTGTTACTTATGACCTTTGAAATTCTATTGATCTGAGCAGCTCTCCAGGATAGGAATTGAAAGAGCAATATATGATCGCAATGGCCACTAAACTGAAGATATGCCCAATACACTTGAGAGGAAAAACCACTTTCTGGTTCCCAGTAGATACCTGAGCCAAACCGTAAAGCTTATAAGGAAGAGAACTTCCGGGTTGGCCGGAAACTTGAGGTCATCTTTGTGTCTATAGCCTTCTCCTCTCCAATCAATCTTTATACATGATAAAAGACTGTTATTTCGAAACTATAAAACATTGTTAATGACCCCCTTGTCACAGCTTTTCCGTGGCCTGCCATTACATTAAAGCGAAGACCAAATATTTTCATGACACACGTGCATATACTTATGTTCCGTTTTCTGCCATCCTTTTCTAGACACGTTTATTGCACCCTCCAGTACAAACCTACATCCTAGTACTGCTCACGTTTACGTCTTTATGGAAACACTATTTCGCTATTTTGAAAGCTCCCTGACACATCAGTCACCACAGGCTTAGTCATCTAAAGATGCCCAGGTATGTTTTAAGTCCAACTGAGGTGTATGTGGAAAGGCTGGCACTTTTAGGCAGAGCCTTGGTTCCATTTGGTCTCTTCTCTTCTGAAATGACATGGAGTGTTCCAGACAGTTGCTCCATCTTCACCTTTAGAAGGGCCCAGGGCAAAACCATAGCCAACCTTCAATCTATGTGAACACGCGTATATCATAACTTTATTTGTGTAAGGTACTAAAATGTATCAATACAGCTTAACCAAATCTGACTGACATAGATCGATACTTCAGTCATTAATATATTTTCGGTTAATGCCTACTAAGGCTTGCCTATGCCGTATTTCAGAGAAGCAATTTCATGGGCAGGTAAAATATTTATTTTTCCACATTTCTATAAGAATCATTTCTATATTTTTAAGTTTAAAAAATATTCGAATATATTATCTGAGCTTCCATAGAACATCAACTCAATATTTTGTCATCAAATTTAATGAAGATATTCTATGCATACAAATATACATACACATTTACATGAGTCATCCAAGCACTTACCTATTCACCAATTTATTCAACAGATGTTATTAAGAAACAACTATACGAGCAATAATAAATTTCAAAATATTTGTGCCTTTTTACCTGGCTATAATAGAAGTGATTGGCAAACACCCAGTATGCTATATACCAAGGCACCAACATTAAGGTTTCAGAAAAGTTTTACTGTACAGGTAAACCCGCCTTTGGTTTCAAATAATAAAAATGACTCTACATTACTCACCTTTGTACCATTTGAAATGCCTATCGTTATTCGTTTTACATACCCGGTTCATAAATGTACTGAATTGAATTCACTGATTTTTGCATTAGGTGTCAAAACTCCAGGAAAAATTCTTCATTTAATAAGCTTGCTATCTATTCTGTTTTTATCTTGAAATGTCTGATTTTACATTTTCTTTACTTGTGTGAAGGCAACGTCAATATTCTGGAAGTAGACAGAATATAAATTATATACAGACTGTGTCACTCTTTGAGGATTATTATCTCATCCTTCTAGGTTGTTACCGGCAAAGCACCTTTACCATTTAGTTGCATTATTATATGTACTTCAGTGATGCAAAATTCTTGCCTAGCATAAAACCATGGCAATAACAAAATAAATAAAAAGTAATAATGTAAGGATCGTTTTATAAAACACTCCCCTCTTCCCTTCTAATTTACAAAGTTTACAAAATGAACTCAACGCAAACCTTGCCTGTTTGATACAGCGCCGTGTATGGTGTGCCACTTTTCTTTAGAATGTTCCAATAAATTTTATTTTGAAAATGAAATCAAATTTAAACTGTACAAAACATGATATTTTTATTATCTCCATTTCCCCTAAGTTTTAAACTGGGTTTATTTTTACCTGCTTTTAAATAACTTTCACTGAGAACAACCTTTTGTGTTGGTGTCAAATATAACTGGGGAGTTGGTTACCAGTGAGGAATCTTAACTTTCCATCACTGCCAAGTCTTCAATTCTGACTACAAAGTAGAATATATTAATAAGAAACCTTCACTGATTTAAAACTTATTTCATGGCACTGAGGTGTGAACTCCTAGAAGCATAAACAGACAATGCCAAGAAATCTGTGAGTACACATAAATTAAGAAAATCAAGTGTATTTTTTTTCCATACCATCAGTTTTGTTTCTAACCATAACTGGGTGTAAGAACTATAATTTGGGCTTCCCTGGTGGCGCAGTGGTTGAGAGTCTGCCTGCCGGTGCAGGGAACACGGGTTTGTGTCCCGGTCCGGGAAGATCCCACGTGCCGCGGAGCGGCTGGGCCCGTGAGCCATGGCCGCTGAGCCTGCGCGTCCGGAGCCTGTGCTCCGCAATGGGAGAGGCCACAACAGTGAGAGGCCCGTGTACTGCAAAAAAAAAAAAAAAAAGAACTATAATTTGGTTGGGTTAAAAGAGAGGAGGAGGGACTTCCCTGGTGGCAAAGTGGTTGGGAATCCGCTTGCCAATGCAGGGGACACGAGTTTGAGCCCTGGTCTGGGAAGATCCCACATGCCGTGGAGCAACTAAGCCCGTGCACCACAACTACTGAGCCTGTGCTCTGGAGTCTGCGAGTCACAACTACTGAGCCCACGTGCCTAGAGCCCATGCTCCACTACAAGAGAAGCCACCGCAGTGAGAAGCCTGTGCACCATAATAGTAAAGAGTAGCCCCCGCTCACCGCAACTAGAGAGAAAGCCCGCGCACAGCAACGAAGACCCAACGCAGCCAAAAATAAAATAAAAATTAAATAAAAACTTTAAAAAAAAGAAAAACAGGTACTGAAATAGTACTGTATAAAAAGAAAAAAAGGAGGAGGAAAATGAAGCGTATGTAACATTAGCAAAAGAGCTGTGCTTTCTGAGAAAAAAAATGTTTTCTATCATATTTCAATCCTCTTTTTTCCAGTCACTGGCTAATTATACAATGAAGGGGAAAAAAAGAATGTAAAACCAGTAAATTTCCTACACGGTCGTCAGCCATAGTCAATCTTGGCCACACTGTTAACCTCATATTTATCTTACTTCCTCTGTGAAGTTTGAGTCTTTCTTTTTGATATCACAAGAATTTCTAATCTTATAATAAGATATAATGACAATTTAAAGAATGAATAAAAATAGAGCATAAGGAAGTGCTAAATGGAACGAATTTTCAGTTTCCTGGGAGATACCAGCACTATTTAAAATAGCATTATAATGTCAAAAAGAGTTTTTTCCACACAAGTTTTGCTATGGAGTGGCAGACATCAAGCCAAGCTAAGAAGTACTTTTGAATAGTAACTATGTCACTTAGGCGTGGCAATGCATCAATCTACTTGTCAGCAGAAAGCAAAACAAAACAAAGCAAAATGTATTCTTTTAACTGCTTGTCTCTTGATTTCTGCCCCAGGAACTTATGAAATAATTACTGACTTTTGAGAATACATGCACTATTCAGACAATGAATTTTTTAACTGGAAAAATCCTTTCTATTAAAATTATTAATGATGAGTTTGACACAACTAGGTGTTTGCTACTGTTACATTCTGTCGATTTAATACGGACCTACATTTCCGTCTAATTGTTTGGTTTTACTCTAACGTTTAGATTCTGTGCAGATTATCAGAATAAACAACTAGAAATCTAAGTCATCATCTCCATTCCACATGACTTAATGGGATGACATGCTTCCAGAAAGATTTCTTAAAATATTAGAAACCTAGCAAAAAAGACATCAAATTTGTCAGCAGAACTGCAGCTATGACTCTATCAATAAACCGTGGCACTTTTGTGTTCCCCGTCTGAGGCTATAATACAGCTTTGGACGACAGCCTGCTTCAACTTCATCCTATGATCCACTGGGACAGGAACTCATAACTGGCTTTCAACACAGCGCTTTCGTATAAAAGGTAATAACCACTGCCAGTCAGTATAGGGAGGTATTATAAGAGTGCAGTGGTGAACACAAAAGTTTGGGGAAAAGCAGTTTGACATAAACCGACAAAAACAAGCCCAGAGGGATGGCTCCTTAAATGTTAAAGGCAAGAAAGAAATGGTCGCCTTTGAAAGACATGCCTTTGGATAGGTTTTTCTATTGTGTTCTTTTAGGAGCTATGGCTGTTGGTTTTAAACTGCTCTATACAATTTCCACACGTACACAATCTCCAAGGATGAGATAAAACATTCTCCTCCGTGTGCGCCACCCGCCAGATCACTGGGTCTGTTGTTTACAGACACACAATTTCCTGAATTAACCTCTCAGAATGATGCTCCATTGTTTTCAGAATCTCTCCAAAGAAGCCCCATGGGGTGGTTAGAACGTGTTTGCTGGGTGGCTTGGACTAGTTATGAGGGCTGATTGTTAAAATTTCAGGAATTTTGTGAACCAGTTATTAAACACAGATATTTTGAAAATTAAATTACATAAACTTACAATTAAATAAATTATACTAAAACAAAGTTAATATGCAAAATCATCACTAAACACATTTTACTATTAAATAACTATACTCCTGAAGGTATTTACGCCTATGAGATAGAAGTGCTGTAGAATTCCTTGCTGCTGTGCCTCTTTTCACAACTCTGTACCTAGTGAATGCTAATTGGCGTGTCATTAGCTTCAAATTAGTCCTAGTGGAAGTATTTGCACCATGGTAATCAGCAAATGCTACAAATCAGGGGCTCCCTTTCCCACTCCAAGGGGTGGTTGGTTTACCAGCTCATCACTGGGTTAAGATGTTTTATATTATCAACACCAGGCTTCACATTTGTAAAGAGAAACATTATACCTGCCACTATATACCTTTACTGAAATATAAATGAATATTTTAACCACTCTTAAAATACCATTAGAAATTTTCAAAAAAATGATTCCCATAGGACTCTCAAGATTTTTATTTAACTTAACTTAGCCATCACCCTTATCAATACAGTACAGGAGAGCAAAACTGTAGTGTCATTCCTTTTAAACTTTTAAAACAATTTCAAAGTAAAAAATCCAAAAAAAAAAAAAGGTATTTTCTTCGAAGTTTAAAATACAGTCACATCCCTCAGTATCCACTGGGTATTGACTCCAGGACCCCTGCAGATACCGAAATTTGTGGATACTCAAGTCCCTTATGGCATAAAATTTGCATACAACTGTGAATGAAAAATAGTGCCTGCCAGATCAGTAAATAAAGAATGTTGCAGACATGAAGCCACCCCTGAAGGTGAGCCCTGAGGGAACACAGGCTGGGAAAGCACCGGATACTAGCCCTAGATGCTAAGGTGCATATCAAAGGAATGATTTCAACGAACCCAGACTCTTGCATCTTCCCATATATAGAAAAGTGCTAAATTCCTTAAATTAAGATGTCTGGTTTTCCTTAATTAACAGTAATCTTTTGACATTCCAACTACCTGGTCTTTGTTGCAAAACACCCTGTATATCCTGGCTTCTCTCTTGCCTCTTTGGAACCGTCCCTCAGAGCTTACGTCCTCAGTTTTGTCTGCCAGATAAAACATTAATTCTCAACTTTTAGATTGTGCATTTTTTTTCACTCAATATAACCTACTCACATCTTCCTGTATATTTAAGTAATCTCTCGATTACTTGTGGTACCTAATACAATGTAAATAGTAAATAGTTGTAAATGCAAAATAAATGCTATGTAAATACCTGTCAGGAGGGGCAAATTCAAGTTTTGCTTTTGGGAACTTTCTGAAACTTTTTCTCCCCTGAATATTTTTGATACGCGATTGGTTGAATCTATAGATGCAGAGCCCTCAGATATGGAGGGACCACTGTAGAAGGCGTGTATCCACTTCCGCTTAAAATCACTGATAACTATTTTACAAGTTTTGGGGGTTGCCTGAAATAACATCCATGTAAATGATTATCAGCTTAGGGCCAACAAAACAATGTGAGGCATTGACTGTGTTCTGCGACAGAGGTGGGTGGAGATGTGCCTGTGAGCTTAGTGCAGCTCTGTACCTAACTCCAGCTGAGGAACTACAGGTCTCACTGCCCTTCTGGGACAAGAGGAGGAGCCACACAATGCAGGCAGAAGAGATGTGTATCAGCCAGGGGTGCAGATAAGCATCAACGATATTTTCGAAGAACACCTCTAGTGATTGTTGGCAGAAGCGTATGGAATCCATATGAAGCAGAAATGGAGGCCTATGTCAATAGCAAGTAGACATTCAAGTTCTAAACTTGCAGAATTTAATAAACTGGCTTCAATTAAAATGTAAAGGGCAGCTTTCTCAAGAACTGAAAAATAATTTGAGCTAGTATTAATGGATTGCTAATATTGAAAATAGCCTTAAGAAATTTTCCGATCAAACCTCAGTTTCTTAGAAAGATAAATGTTTATCCAGCCAAGTTCTGTGGCAACAATTCTACTTTGAAATATCACAAGAAACAGTCCATTTGGCATTCGTTGCTAATCTAGTCTATGGTTTAATGACTGTTGTAAATCACTTTCTCATGTTTAACAACTTCTCCTTTAGGACAGTTATATCCACATATGTTATGTGAATAGTCACTATTAAAATATATGTTAGCCCTTCCCCATGTATGTATATGTAAATCAAATGACTGTTGGCCATGATTAAGAGGAAATATAAAGTAGAACATGAAACTATTTTACTTAGATTTTTTATAATTTTTTTCTGAGTCGAAAAATCACAATTGTTTCCTGGGTTAGACTGCAAAAGTATTTAATACTAGGGCTAAAACCATATTTTTTTCTGTTTATATAATTTACATACTGCTTATGTTTTTATTTTATTTTATTTTTATTTTTTTGGCTGTGTTGGGTCTTCGTTTTTTTTGTGCAAGGGCTTCCTCTAGTTGCGGCAAGCGGGAGCCACTCTTCATCGCGGTGCGCGGGCCTTTCACTGTCACGGCCTCTCTTGTTGAGGGGCACAGGCTCCAGACGCGCAGGCTCAGTAGTTGTGGCTCACGGGCCTGGTAGCTCCACGGCATGTGGGATCTTCCCAGACCAGGGCTCGAACCCGTGTCTCCTGCATTGGCAGGCAGATTCTCAACCACTGCGCCACCAGGGAAGCTCCCTGCTTATATTTTAAATGTACACACAGTAGATACATTCCTATGACAGTTGAATAAAGCATTGCATCTATAGTGTTCGCTAGAAAGTTATTACATTCAAACTGAAAAATGACAGTAATTTAAAACACGTTTTCTGCTAGGCCAAATTCTTTGTAAGTAATCGCTAAAAAAAAAAAAATGGCTATAAAGGTAGGTAGTGACAATTATTGCTAGAATGTTCATACATTCTTATGTCTAAAGAAGCCATACTCTCCCATTACTTAAAAAACAAACCAGCTACATGACTAATGATATGATATATGTATAAATATCTGAATTTTAAAAGCATTTCTTCCAAAATGCAAATTTCAAGATATGAGAATCCTTTGTAAACTTCAGACTAAAAAGAGAAAGAAACAGTTAATTCTGTCTGAGTTCTATGGGGAATGTATATTTGTGTGTTCGTTGGTCAGCTTTTCTAGTTATAATGGGATGTTTCTCATCCACATTTCAAGTTAATATATAAATATTTGGGAACCTAACAAACGTAATTAGGTAGAACTAATTACTTAGGTAGAACAGCTACTATGAATTCTGTACTGAAGTACTTGTTTCTGTTATACACTCTGCTGGAAATGGAAATAAATAAATTTAGGTAAATCTATTTTTTTTTTTTTTTGGCCATGCCATGCAGCTTGTGGGGTCTTAGTTCTCCCTCTAGGGATTGAACCCAGGCCCCATCAGTGAAAGCACAGAGTCCTAACCATTGGACCACCAGGGAATTCACATAAATTTAGGTAAATCTATCAAATTGAATTTAATGGTTATTACTTTATACCTAAAAAATTGTTCTCTATCTCATGACCCCAGGTGAAAGCCAAGAGAAAAATCTATCCCTTACTTCCATTTATTCAACAACTTTTCATTACAACAATTAAATATCTGTCTTTACAAATGTTGTGTCTATATTCTAGCTATAAAAAGAAAAGATACTTCTATAGAAATAAAAACTTTTAATGATATTTAAAAATAAGTTACATGGTAGAAACTTATATTGGCCTCCTGTTAGAAATAATGTTTTTCCATAATTCAAACTTGTACCTGTCCAAGCTCCTATTTTCCAGAAAAAGTGCCTGAAATTAGGGAGACTAATATGCTGAGAGCTCTTTGAAACTAAAATAATTAATAACAACAAAGCTAACAGACTTGTACTAAATTGCAAATTCTAATTTATTTTTCCAATAAGATGTTAGTCTATTTGATTACATATACAAAAGAAACGTACATTGGTGACTGTTTGTAAATCACAGTTAAGAAAGTAGCTAAATTAAATCAATCGATCAATGAATAAAATAACGACATGCTCAGCAAAATCAGTGTGTATTAGGAAATTCCACTGGGCCTAGATTGGAGCAGTGATCAAGAAAGGGACTTGGAGGGGTTAGTAAAAGAGCTATTTATTCATTTCACTCCAAGGAAATAAGATACAGTTCAGGGCTCGAGGAGAAGAAGGGATGAAGAATACCCACCTTCACTTCTGTGTGGTTCCATTTCACGTGAAATCACATTGTGAACAGATAGAAAGGTGTGTCTCTCTCTGTGGGAATAGAAAACAGTTTAAATTCTGTGGTTAAAGGAAGTAAGAAAGATTCAATTCATAATCTACTGACTTTGAATAACTTTGAAATTCCACGAGTAGTTTCTTGAGTGTGAACATCCTCAGAGGCTGAAAACAAAGGGAGATAGTTTACTGATAGTTTACTGATAGATCAGGGATGACGGAAAACCTAGTGACTCGCTTATGCTCATTCTGTTTGATTTATGGCTTTAAATAGGTATTTCATTTTCCACGATCTTCTAAGGCCTTATATGTATTTAAATGGCCATAATTATGCTTAAATCAACAATTTGATTAGAAATTGACTGAGACCACACAACATTTCTGGATGCTTGAATAAATATCTGCATTCAATGTTTCTATGCTACCAAAAAATACATATATTGAGAGTACTGACTATATAAGGATAAACAGAGAGTATTTTATTTATTTTCTTATTTGATTGGTGAAAGTAAGCTAAAAAGAATTTACATCTATATTAACAAACATCTGTTGGGTAGCAAAGAAAAATGCTTGTTTGTTTAAAATACCTTTTCTAGCCATTGCGGATTTCCCATTTATGTATAAAACTAAACCATAACAAACCAATAGGTACTCCCATTCACTGAATGAGTCAAGACGTTTAAAAGCAGCATACTTTATTCTGATGCCTATATTTTTGTCTTTATTTAAAGGTTGGACTTTTGTCTTTTTTTAAAGGTTGGACTTTACAAATTCAGAGATATTTATGAATATCTATATAGCAGAAATATTTTTGAATAGAGACCAATATGTGAATACAGAGTGAGTTATTTAATAAATGTAAACATCCATTCTTTCAGTGCTGGGAGAACATTATGACTTTCTTAAAACATATAGTTTGATAACTGCTCCATCTCAAATAAATACAAATCCTAAGGAAAGTTTTTTTATCTCATGAGCTTCCCGAGAAAGTTTTCCTATTCTCCCACTCCTTCTCACAACGAACTGAAATTCAGTGCACAATTACGTACTTAGATGCTTAGGAACAGGGAAAAACCAATAGCAACACACACCTAGCCCTCTGATCTTGGCCCTCTCCATACCATTCCCCACTAAAAGGAACCAGGAATCCTTGTAAAAATGACCAGTTATAGAAAGGGTACAAAAAAAGTTCAAGAGGAGACTCGTATCAGCCAGAGAGCAAGGATGTGCTCGTAGAATGATGACAGTGTGTAAAATTGATACCTCAAACAGCTTAACCATATCTCCTAAAATTTGGGCATCCAAATATACAATAATATTTGATTATGCTTGATGAATAAAATAAGAATCTGAGTCCATATTGATATAAAGAGATTGACAGTTTCATAAGAAATGGAATATTAACAGAGTTTCACATTACCTCCCCGTAAAATACATATTTAATTACAAAAGGTAAAAGAGTAACTTCACAGCAAAGTCACCTTGTAGATATCACCTTAATCAAGCCATCAAAGTGACACCAGTAAGTAACGGCACAAAAGGAAATCTTGTCGTGAAAAGAACACCGTATCACTCATACCCTGTGATATTCCTGCCAAAGGTGTATAACCTGAATCTAATCATGAGAGCACATCTGAGAAACCCAAAAGGAGTGGCGTTCTAAAAAAATAGTTGCCCTCTAATCTTTAAAGTGTTACGGTCAAAAAGATGAGAGGATGTAAAGGCTCTATCTAAACCAAAAGAATCTCTAGCGCATATTCACATAAAACTGAGAACATAAGGACAATTCTACCAGTTTTCAGAAAGAAAACAACAATAACAACAGCAATATTAAATAAAACCAATGACCAAAACAGGGAAGCGTCAGACTTCTCACAAGCAACACGGTGTGCTGAAAGTCCAGGAATAACTCCCTTCAATTTAATAAGAGAGTGTAAATTATCTACAATTGCCTGTTCAGCCACACTGTAATTCAATGTCAGGATCAAATACAGTTTTTCAGGTGTACTAAAAAGGAGAATACTTAACGCATGACCTTTCTAAGGAAGTTTATTGTGGAGATGGTAAAGCAAAAACAAAGATGTCAATGGAAAAGAGGAAAAGTGTGGACCCCAAGAAACAGTTGAATGAACAACAGGAATGCAGTGAAGGGAAGTTCAAAGGTAACAGCTAAGTACACAACTTCAGAGTAATGCTTGATCTGCAGCCAATTTAGGATGGATCACAACAGTTAATTGTTTAATTTTCAAGAACTTGGGGAGAGCTAGATTTTAAAACATTGATAACTTAAAATTGGCTCTGGGCAAACACTATGAAAGAGGGCCTGCTCTTCACCCTGAAAACCCTGCCAGTTATCAAATATTTACCAGCACCCCTCTGAGTAAATCTTTCAGAGAAATATAAATATGTCACTATAAAGGGAATTAATTTTTGTAAGATCCGTATATCTTTCAACAAAAGATGAGCCAAAGGCGAAACGGTGAAGTACGATCTGTATTTGCATCTCCTTCTTCCCTTTACGTCTGCCCAATCAGAGGCAAAACAAGTATCTGTAGATTTAATTGACCTTAAATTAATTTTTAAATCCAAATAATACCAATAAACTGCCCTTGATTATTATTATTTTTTATTTATCTATTTTTGGCTGCGTTGGGTCTTCATTGCTACGCGGGCTTTCTCTAGTTGCAGTGAGCAGGGGTTACTCTTCGTTGTGGTGCGCGGGCTTCTCATTGCGGTGGCTCCTCTTGTTGCTGAGCAGGGGCTCTAGGCATGTGGACTCAGTAGTTGTGGCTCGCGGGCTCTAGATCGCAGACTCAGTAGTTGCGGCACACGGGCTTAGCTGCTGTGTGACATGTGGGATCTTCCCCGATCAGGGCTCGAACCCCTGTCCCCTGCATTGGCAGGTGGGTTCTTAACCACCATGCCACCGGGGAAGCCCCTGCCCTTGATTATTTACTCTAAATTTTCTCTTAGCCTCCCCTAAAGTCCAATAGCCAGCAATATCCCAACCTGATTTTAACTTTCAATCCTTTTCCGTCCTCTGGAATTTTGTTGCCTTGGTGAATCTGATGGTTTTCCACACTCGGTTTCAACCTTCCAAGATGCTTTTGAAAACGAACAGGCTCAAATGTGACCTTGCTCACATGCTCTTCTTTTTTTCCCCTCCTTCCTTCCTTAAGAGAGCATTTGCATTTGATCTGACCACATACTGAAATATACAATCACTGTAGAATATACAATTATCCATCCAGTGGTTCTCAAAGACCACTGGCATCTTCCCACTCCTGTTCCAGACCTACTGCATCAGAAAGGCTGTGAGTCGGACCCAGTAGTCTGTCCTGTTAACAAGCCCCCCAGGGGAGTCTGATGCGTATCAAGTTTGACACCCAGAGCTTTACACTGTATGATGTGTAAGGACAGTGATTGTACCTATTCCCTGGTAGAGAGCCTAGAATACACTAAGTACGGGATAAAAATATTTGGGGGATGAATGCATTAATCCTTTAAACAAATCTCAATTCTAAAATACTCTGGACAAAAAACAATATCTGTAAACTGCTATTGTGTTTCCGAGACCGCTCTCCGCAGAAAGGATCACGCTTTAGAGTGATTTCAATTGATTCCTTTTTAAGTCCTCATTTCCTCTGAAGCAATACTAGGAAAGCGAGTCAAAGTGCCTCAGGATCCTTGCGTGAAAGTGTCCAGAGTGGAGGAAAGCACAGCAATGTCATTTCCTCACTGATCCTCTTAGAAAAAAGGATATTTAAGTTGCAATGGTTGGTCTTCTCTTTGGAGCCCTGCAGCAGATTTTTTTGAAAAGAAAGATGGAAAAACAGTAAAAGGAATTGAGATTAGGATCCGGACTCTAATAGTGATGGGAAAAAAAATCAAAAGGCTTATCTGAAAGAAGAAATATCTAACGCAGCTTTAATCTTGGAAGTCTCCCAAACAGCTTGCACACGGAGGCCAGAGAGCCACAGGTGGGCTCCGCGTGAGCAGGTGAGCAAAATAAAGACACTGTCAGGCTGCGATGAATTCTGGTCTATGATGCATTCATCCCAAGGTGCCCTTCTGCATCTGGTATATATCTTAGTGCAGGTAATTTTTTAGCGGGTACGTTTCAAGGACATAAAAGATCTCACAGAACCAAACGGGGCTGTAAGATAGTCAACAGTCTAATGAGGCAGCCTCTGCAATGGTTACTAGCGACACGTTGGCGAAGACTTCTGTGTTTATCAAAAGAAAGAGATAAATAGCTTCTGTCTTCATTATTCCTAAGTGGATGTTATAGTTAGTTACCAGTATTGTTTAAACTAGAAATTTTTAAAAGTCTCAAAGCCAATGGGAAATGGAGAGTTTAATGAATTCATACAATGTAACACTTTTATTTGAAAGAATAGGGATGGTATTAACTTTATATGTAGTAACACTGGTGTGAAGGATGGCCAGATGTAAGTATATTTCCAAGAGACAGAAGGCAAAACTTTAAATTTCTTAGTTCTCTGCACTGTGAAGACCAGCTAAAATCTCCTCTCAGATGCCTCTTTGTTACTTAAATCGTTTATGTTTTTACACAGATTTTTAAAACAGAGTTGTCCACAGCTACAACAATGAATTGAAAATTATTTTTCAAAATAAAAAAACTTAATCTGATCTAATAACTAGGAATTGTTTATTTAGTTGTTCTTGAAAGAATCCATTTTTAATTCCAAGAAGTCATGTTACTAGAATGTTGGAAAATTGTTCCCATCTCTCCAAGAAATATCTTGGAAAATTCAACAGTTCCAGAGGGGAGTGTTTTGGATTTAAAAATATGTCCCAATAAAAATATTTACCAACTGTATCAGTTTTCTATCACTGCCATAACCAATTACGATAAATCTAGTGGATTAAACTACACACTTTTATCATCTTACAGTGTATAGTTCAGAATCAGACATGGGTCTATTGCGCTAAAACCCAGGTTGTGCAGGGCTACATTCCTTTCTTATGCAGGGTCAAGGGGAGAATTTCTTCCCTTCCCCTTTCTAGCTTTTAGGGAGTGACCACATGCCTTGACCCGTGGTCCTCTTCCTCCATCTTAAGCTAGCATCTCCCCCTTTTTCCGATGTCACATTTCTCTCTGAGGTTCCACTCTCCTGTCACATTTTTCCAAATTTAAAAGCTCCTGTGATTACACTGGGCCCCCCCCCCCGAATAATCCCGGCCAATCTTCCTATTTTAAAATCAGCTAATTAGTAACTTGTATTCCATCTGCAACCTCAATTCCCCCTCACCAAGCAACATGGCGCATTCGCAGGTTCTGGGAATTAGGATGTGGACGTCTTCCAGGGGCTATTATTCTGCCTACCACACCAAACATCCAGGGATTTTATGAGAATATTCACCTTTTAATAGATGTTTTACATCAGTCACTCTAAAATGAATAATCTGTAAAGGTAGTTTATTCTCTCCCAGGACATGCCTTGTATGGCCATTGTATTTGGTAAATATTTTAATACAATTCACAGCAGGTCTTGAAACCGTGACCTGCTTGGTGCCCGTGGCCAAAGACATTGCACATAAATAATGAATTTCAGTGTCTCTGTTTAATGCAGTTCACAAGTTAAAATAGACTGTTTTCGCTATTTTTTCATCGTTTCATGTAGAGTTTTTTCAGCACAGTATGAAAAAAAGAGTATCATATCATGAATTTCTCTGTAACCATTTAGGAAGAGGGTGCTTAAATTTTACTGTACGTTAAAAGGTAAAACAAACTATTGCACTTTACTATAAAGATAAACATAATTAGAAAATAAAAATGTCAAGACAGTGTTGTAACTTTTAATAGAGTGTAATCGTTTTCTAAATTATCCTCCTACCTCCTGTGACTCAAATAGCATTCGTCGTGCTACCACCATGTGTAGACAGATGCCCACAGTTTATGAAGCTCTACTATAACACAGTCAGTAGTTCCCCGTTTTCTGCAGAATGAGATGGTGTACTTGTTGGATGGATGCTTATTGTCTTTCATGGTGGGTCCCAATCTACCTGCCCAGACATGTCTCCTCCACCTGAGCCCCCCTCATGTCAAAGAGATGTTCATTCTCTATTCGTACTGCACACTTCCCTCTCAGAACCATTCTACCTGCCTTGTCCATTCTGTTCTCTGCACTAAGGTCAATCTAAGTCATGAAGAAACACTAATAATTAACCCACATTGCCCAGAAGTCATCCCTGTTCCACATAGCTTGAAGTGACATTTTCAAATCTGTGAAATGTTGTCTGTAAAATAATGATGTTAAGATACTCATCAATTTTGTGAAATTTTCTGTAGGTAGTATGTGTTTTTTTTTTTTTATTAAAGTCTAGTTGATTTACAATGCTGTGTTAGTTTCAGGTGTGCAGCAAAGTGATTCAGCTATGTATGTGTACATAGGTATACATGTATACATTATTTTTCAGATTCTTTTCCATTATAGGTTATTGTAAGATATTAAATATAGTTCCCTGTGCTGTACAGTAGGTCCTTGTTTATCTATTTTATATATAGTAGTGTGTATCTGTTAATCCCAAAGTCTTAATTTATCCCTCTCCCCTTTTCCCCCTTTGGTAACCATAAGTGTGTTTTCTATGTCTGTGAGTCTCTTTCTGTTTCGTAAATAAGTTCATTTACATCATTTTTGAGATTCCACATATAAGTGATAGCATATGATATTTATCTTTCTCTGTCAAGTATGCCTTATTATTTTAAATATTGATATTTTGTCTTCATGTAGCTGTTGTTGCTACTATATATTAATTATCAGATTTCACATTTCTTGAAGACCGGCGTTCTCTCTGCTACATCTCTGTCCCCACCATGTCCCTCAACATGGTGGATTTTCCAATGACATTGTTCCTGTACTTTGGCAAGTAGTAGAGTGTCATGGGAGGCACCTCATCATTTCCGTCAGAAAAGTTTCTTCCTAATAAAATAATTGGCATTATCACTTCACTTGAAAGTTTATTTTCACAAAATTGGACCTGTTTGTTTCATTTCTCCAATTTTATTTTAACAATATTTTGTCTGAACAGATATAATGATATCAATATTTCTGAAGAAAGTGTTATATGTAGAAGGGGAAATACCATTATAAATAAGTCCTTAAGACGGCACCAAGCTAATGAAATTAAGCACTATCAAATGGAGTCATTATGTGGATAATAAATGTGACATTATTTAGATCTTAACTCAAAACATTATCATGGGAAAAGCTAGGAGACTAAAGGAATTTGCATAAAAGCTGGAAGAGCCCAACTAGAAATAAGTAGCTCTACAACCAACATTCAAGGTCTATTATCAGACAGGGTTATTTGAAAGGGTTTTATTAGCTTTTCATAGGAGCATAAAATATAACTCTTTACATCATAGTCTCTTGCTCTTCAATTTGTCAAGATTGTAAACTTCCAGAGAAAAAAAGCCTTATGCAGCTTTTTCCCCAAGAAAACTTGGTCAATGATATATTGATTTTGAGGACACAATATGTCAATGTTAAGCTACTTCCTTCCTTAAAGCAAGTTTATGTTCTATGCTAAACAAACCTGCAAATCAATATACATCATATCATCATAACCTCATTTTAGAAATACAATTAATTAACTCTGATACATTTTACTTTTTTTTAAAGTTTTCTAACATGGTTCTGTTTGCCTTTGCTATGCTTCGTGGTGGACATATGAACGAAATTATGCTGATGCTACACTGCTACTAACAATGTCCTCATGTAATGTGCCGTACCTAGTTGATCACAGTAAGAACAATCCTCAATTCACAGTATTTAAATTGAGCAAGATGTCCAGGAGGGCAAAAATTTAAGCATCAACTTAGTTTAAATGTTTGGATTCAGTAAAAATAACGAAGCAGCTGCATTCCTGTGTTCTGTGATACCCATGAACAGTTGCAAATGAGCTGGTTACCTTTCAAAGAAAAATTAAAATATGTAAGTGTGAAGTATAAAACAAGACATACTCCATTTTTACCATGTTTGTTGGGACCTGTCTTCTGATATTGCAAAGAGTTCTGTAATCTATTACCCGTCGCTCAGTTGCCAGGGAATTGAGCTATTTGCTTCACCGAGTGCCTATGTCTTCCTCTGAGTCTAGAGATCCCAGAATAACACTGGATTATTGGCAAACCTACAGGAAATCATCCCATAATTCTCTTTGATGTTAGTGTTTTTCTTTACTGAAAACTAAACTGTCAACAAATGGTTTTTCAATACTGCATAAATATTACTAAGAAAATTTTAGATGCAAAAATAGGAAACAAAATCAAGAAACCCATTATTACCCATTATTAATGTTTTTGTCTTTCCTACACTCGAAGGCATTTAATACTTTTTAATAGTTCAAATTATACTTATCTCTCTATCTTCTGCTGCCTTGCACGGGCACAGGTAGCAGAGGGATAGAGTGATTAACTGTCTATAATGCTACTAAACCCAAGCTGATCCGTCTTCCTTTTATCTGATCTCCTGTGGTTAAATCTGACTAGAATAGCGTCATGCTAAATTGCATTTTATTTTGAGTTACTAGTTGTATTTAACTATTAGATTAATTTTGAATCACATTTTTCAAACAGATCCAGTGAGGAGAATTTTAAGCCGCCCTTTAGCAGGTAAATTAAGCAACGGCTTGCATACATAACCCAGTTATACATCTCACCCATAACTATGAAAAAGAACCTGCTTAGAATTAATTGACAACAAATAAGCTGCATGACTGTAATTCCCTATCATTCTTTGAATAGCAAAATCACTTCAAAAATAGAAAACTTTAGAAGGGCTTAGATTTAAATGATGGATAATTTCAAGCAAATTTTCTGCTATTTTTTTCATTTTTAAAAAGCACTTGACTTAAACATGAATAAAACATCAGCTCCAGACTGGTCAAGGCATCTACTGTGAGGTCACCAGTCACACCACTGAATTTATTGTCTATGACCTGAGTAAGCGAACAGCCATTAACGTGGAAGCCATACCTGAATCAATTTGTGGTCCTGGTCTTTTAGACCTGCCATCACGCATCAGGATCATTGTCATTTTAGCCAGCATTTTCCTTCCCAAATTACCACTGAGAGTGTCTTGTGGAAGCAGGTACCTGTTTGTAAATTTACCTTATGGTTTTTGAAGTGCGGTAAACCAACTTAGAGAAAAAAATCTCTCGAGCAAAGAAAAAACTTTATTTGGCATAATAAAAGTATATTTACTAGGGAGGAAAAAAAAACTGTGTATGTGTGTGTGTGTGTGTGTGTGTGTGTGTGTGTATAATGTCTTGATCATGGTCTTGTTCTCATTCATCTGGCAAAACAATTTTGATGAATAAAATAATCTCAGTGTTCAGAGCACTTATTATGTTAAAAACTATGAACACATAATATTATTAAATAATATTAAAATAAATATTTATGTTATTTTATTTAAATTTTATAAATAATATTTATTAAAGTAAGTATTATTTATTAATATTTTGATAAAATATTAATATTTTAATTTCATCTTCTCCACATTCTTCCAGGAGAGGAAATATTGCTATTTGACAAAACAGGACATCAGAGCTTAGAGAGGTTAAATTAGGTACAGCTAGTCCATCGGCAGAACTAGTACTGAAATCCAAGTCTCTCTAATAACAAAGGTGGTTGTATCTGTTTGCTTAGACTGCCATAAGAGATCACAGACTGGGTAGCTTAAACAACAGAAATTTATTTTCTCGCAGTTCTGGGGACTGGAAATGCAAGCTCAACGCGTCGGCAGAGGTGGCTGGTCTCACCTGAGGATTCTCTCCTTGGCTGTGGTTGTAGGACACTTACTTGCTCTGTACTCAGATGGTACTTCTCTGTGTGCGCATCCCTGGGGCCTTTTTCTCTTCTTATAAGGACACCAGTCATATTGGGTCAGGGCCCCACCTTTATGATTTCATTTAACCTTAATTACCTCTTTAAAGGCCCTGTCTCCAAATAGAGTCACACTGGGGGACAGGGTTTCAACATATAAATAAATTGGGGGTGAGGGTGCGGGAGGGATGCAACTCAGTCCACAAGAGCGGTATCCTTCCCACGCTGCACAAGCCCTCACAAAGGAACTGAGTGCTTACTGGTGTCCCACACCCCACACTGCACTGGGGGCTTCAGACATGTATGCACTAGACATGGCCTCTGTCATCCAGAACATCAACCTCTAAAAGCACCAGAGCAGAATGCTGGTAAAGATGAGGACAAACTGCCCTGAGTGCTCTGACCTGAAGCCGATTCACTCAGTGCTGAGGGGGGTCAGGGCTGTGATAATGTCCTCAAAGGGGCCCATCCAACATTTGGCGTGTTTGGAAAGACTTGGAAAACATATATGCATGCTGAAGATGATTTACTCAGCCAATCTATTGGGTTAATATTAAGGCTTAGCATAAGGTCTACTTCTATGGCTCCTAGAGTTGGTATTGATGCTAGCATGGGCAGGAGGGCTACTTCGTAGAGAGAAATAATGTAGGGGATGCTGTATTGTGACAAACGATGAATGACAAGCTCTCTCAATTGTCTTTTTATATAATCTGTTGAGTTTTCCAGCCACACTGCATACTATCAAGGCCCCCTGCAGGTTTCATTATTCAAGACCACAAGGCTGACCAGATCGCCTTAATGTTCCCCTCAGCTTGACTAATCTTTAGACAAGTTTCTTCCTTATATGGGTCCCTTACCTCCTCTTTCTTGGAGACTTTTGTTTCAGAGGAGGTGGGATTAATCTCTCTCCCCTATTGTTCCCCTATTGTTACGTGTTTAACTTTATCTGGTGTAGTTTTCACTCGGCAAGGCTAACAGGCTGATCATGGCCCGAGATATGCATACTTGACTTTTCCCTCCAAGCCAGTAGCCAGGGTCCAGGTGCCAAAAGGGACAACTCTGCAGGGCCCAGCCTTGGGTAGTAGAAGAATTTCTACAACAACGTGAGATAAAACCATTATTTTCACTACTTCCATCGCAGCCTAAAACACAGTAGATGCTTATTTATATTGGCTTTTGTTGCCTTATTTTTATTTTTTTAAACATTTTTATTGGAGTATAGTTAATTTCCAATGTTCTGTTACTTTCTGCTGTACAGCAAAGTGAATCAGTTATACACATACATATATTGACTTTTATCATTCTTGTTGGCTCACAGTTTCTTTCTCATAAACCACTGTTTTGGGGAACATCCATAGTTCTCTTAATTCAACCTCCTGCTGGGGGGAGGAGGGGCGATGGGAGTCGGGAAAAGGCAGTCTACCAATCTAATGAGGGACAAGCTATGGAAAATTAGTTTTGAAGCAGCAGAGAATGTTTGGGCAAACATTGGTGGATAATTTAGAAGGATCTCACCCTCCTCCCATTATCCTTGTCAACCATGAGGCAAACCTCTCTGCATTTACAGAACCAAACTATTCCAAGTTTATTGTGCAACATAGTTAAAGGGACATCATTAGAAAAATAGAAGTTGTTCTACTTTATACAATGAGTTTCACACCTATTATCTTATTTTACCTTCACGAGCACCCTGTGAAGTTACCCCTTTCACTACAGTTTGCACATTAAGAAGCTATAACTTACAGCTCACAAACTAGTTATGAGACAGAGTTAGGATTCAAACCAATGCACATGCAGCCCCAGAGTTTACGTGTTTGCGTCGTATCATGCTGCCTTACTCTTTCTCCTCTCTTTTCACCACCATGGAGAGTTTTCACAACAATTTATTAGTGCACTGGCTCTAACAACAATGCTGTGAGACAGATATTACCATCTCCATTTTTACAGAAATACATTAACGATCTGAGAAGTTGGGTAACTTCCCAAGAGTCACAGATGTCAAAAATTGAAAGTGCATTCATCAGATTCAAATCCAAGTTTGAAACAAAACTTAAAGCGTTTGCCATGTTTGGGCATGACAGCAAAGTAAGCTGAGTCATTGGCAGGCTAATCTGGACATACAGTTCTCAGTGATTTATTTCCAAAAAACTAAATTATAGAGAGAAAATATAACTGGACTTTATTATTTTCCCTATAATATGATTTATTTGTTTTAAACTATAATAAATACTTTCATACCAAGAAAAAAGTATAAATAATCATTGCAATAGCATAATAAATTATATATATAATTGTATATATAAATTATATGTGTGTGTGTGTGTGTATATATATATATATATATATATATACACACACACACACACATACACACAGCCTGTTCTACTTTGGATGATAATTAATTTTTCTCCCAAAGTTGTTGGATCTCTCTTGCTCAGTGAAAGAGATCTCTGTGAAAGTGTGAAATATTGCTTATTATTAATTTTTTAGGTTGTCCCTTTGGTCCTCTGTCCCCCTCCAGCTAAAAGCTAGTTCAGATGGTTTTCCTAATCTCAAATGCATGTAGTGAGATTTCCCTAAAGTGTTGTTTATACTCACTGTTTCCAGTTCCTCGTCTCCCATTCTTTATTTATTCAGTCTCCTCAGACTGAAATAGGACTTGTCTAGCCAAATATTATGTTCAAGGCTTTGTTGATATAGCATGAAATTCCCAGTCATTCTGTATGAGTGATCACACCTCCTTCTTCAAATCATTTCTGCTTGCTTTGCAGGATTCCATCTTCTCCCCATTTCCTTCTGTCCCACTTACCTCTCTTTCTTAGCCTCTTTTGAGCATCTCCCTCTGACCTCTCAATGACACATGGCCTTATCCTCTTTTCTATCTGTATTCATTCCCTGGGTGATCTCAGTACATCCCAGCTTTACGTACCACCCATATACTGATGATGCTTACCTTTCATCTCTCATTCACGATTCCTTCCACAAGTTCCAGCCTTCAATAGTTTGCCATCTATTATACTACTCAGTATCCTCCCAAGTATGTCACACAGGCAGCCTATATTTAATACGTCTAAGACACATGGCTCCGTCCCCTACTGCATTGTTGGTTACCTTGTTCTATATCCTTTGCAATCCTTTTCATGATATACTCTTCTGCACCGTGAAGGCTGCGAGGCTGCAACTAACTTGTCAAAACTCCCTTACAGGCAGTCTTCCTTACGGAATTCAAGCTCTGCCCATCAGCTCTCCTTGCACAGGCTTAGGTTGGGAATGGAGTTATATGATGCATATGCAGTCACAGTTCACGACAGAGCACACAGGCTCCTGATCCCATGGCTTTCCTCAATGGCAGTGGCTCTTCTTCAGTCCTGGCAAAGGAAGAGCGATGCTAAGAGTGGGGCATTTTCCCAGAAAGCTCAGCATCAACGTTGATCCTCAAACCCTGCTGAAGCTTTTGTCTGTTACCTAATGCCAGTTATGACATCCGTCTCTGCAGGGACCAGCCAGAATGGCCTCTGTCATCTGCGACTGAATCCTAACCAGAGCAGTCTTGAACTCTACCCCTCCAACAAGCTTCTGCATGGCCTCATCGCCCTTCCACGTGCAAAACACACAGCTCTGGTGTCATTCCTGCATTTCTCTCACATCCCACTGCAATCCATGAGCACTCCTTCAAGAAACCCTGATGTCATCACTCCAGCCTCAACAAGCTTACTGCCTCCTAACAGGTTTCCCTGCCTCCACCACTGATACTTTACACCCTATTACTTTATAGTGCATTGACCAGCCACATTGATCTGATAAAACCTAAGTCGTATTATATCACTTCCAGGCTCCTGTGCTCCTGTGTATTCAAATCACACCCTGAATAAAATCAATCCCCTTAACCCAACCTGCAGAGCTCCAGACAGTGGAGCCCTACCTACTTCTCTGACCTCACCCCTTACCACTCTGCCCCATTTTCTGTCCCTCATACACTTCAAACTTGGCATTATCTCAGTAAATTCACAGCTACATAAAAGAATGAAATTAGAATACTCCCTAACACCATACACAAAAATAAACGCAAAATGGATTAAAGACCTAAATGTAAGACCAGACACAAAAAAACTCTTAGAGGAAAACATAGGCAGAATGCTCTTTGACATAAATCACAGCAAGGTCATTTTGACCCACCTCATAGAGTAATGAAGTTAAAAACAAGAAGAAACAGATGGGACTTAATTAAACCTAAAAGCGTTTGCTGAGCAAAGGAAACCATAAACAGATAAAAAGACAACCCTCAGAATGGAAGAAAATATTTGCAAATGAAGCAACAGAAAAGGGATTAACTCCAAAATATTCAAACAGCTCATGCAGCTCAATATCAAAAAAACAAACAGCCCAATCAAAAACTGGGCAGAAGACCTAAATAGACGTTTCTCCAGAGAAGATATACAGATGGCCAACAAACACATGAAAGAATGCTCAACATCACTAATCATTAGAGAAATGCAAATCAAAACTACAATGAGGTATCACCTCACACCGGTCAGAATGGCCATCATCAAAAAATCTACAAACAATAAATGCTGGAGAAGGTGTGGAGAAAAAGGAACCCTCCTGCACTGTTGGTGGGAATGTAAATTGATACAGCCACTATGGAAAAGAGTATGGAGGTTCCTTAAAAAGCTAAAAACAGAACTACCATATGACCCAGTAATCCCACTACTAGGCATATACACTGAGAAAACCATAATTCAAAAAGAGTCATGTACGAGAATGTTCCTTGCAGCACTATTTACAATAGCCAGGACATGGAAGCAACCTAAGTGTCCATCGACAGATGAATGGATAAAGAAGATGTGGCACATATGTGCAATGGAATATTACTCAGCCATAAAAAATGAAACTGAGCTATTTGTAATGAGGTGGATGGACTTAGAGTCTGTCAAACAGAGTGAAGTAAGTCAGAAAGAGAAAAACAAATACTGTATGCTAACACTTATTTATGGAACCTTAAAAAAAATGGTTCTGATGAACCTAAGGGCGGGACAGGAATAAAGATGCAGACTTAGAGAATGGTCTTGCAGACATGGGCTGGGACGAAGTGTGTGAGTAGCACTGACATATATACACTACCAAATATAAAATCCATAGCTAGTGGGAAGCAGCTGCATCACACGGGGAGATTAGCTTGCTGCTTTGTGACCACCTAGAGGGGTGAGATAGAGAGGGTGGGAGAGAGACCAAGAGGGAGGGGATATGGAATATATGTATACGTATAGCTGATTCACTTTGTTATGCAGCAGAAACTAACACAAGGTTGTAAAGCAATTATACTCCAATAAAAATGTTAAAAAGTAATTAGAACAGCAAAAGCAAGACTGTCAAAAGAAAAAATATATAAATTGGGCTGCATGAGGGCAGGGTGTGTGGAATTACCATAGAAATAAATTGTATTGCAGTACAGTTACCAAAATATTTTTGATAACTGTATTATAATAAACATTACCATGTTTTAAAAAATGTTTTGATGACTGTATTGTGATGTGGTTTCTTTCTATGGTGGTCCCATATATTTTGTTTTCATGTAGCCCAATTTATCTTTGAACTACTTGAAATTATTTAACTAACAAGAATGCAAAAGAGAGGACGTTAGTGTTTTTTGTTATATATTCATTTTATATACTTAAAGCATATTCATTTGTGCATATAAAATTTATTACTCTAATCATTGCAGCAACTGTTCCAATTCTCAAGTAACTTTGGGAAGAATTTATAATCTTACAATGCCTTAATAAAAAATGTTTCAATATCTCAACAAATAAATAAATGAAATAATAAAAATAAATAAATAAAAAGACACATGCACCCCAATGTTCATCGCAGCACTCAATAAAATAGAAACTTTGATAAGATTTAAGGAAAACCATTTTTCCAATTTTAATAATATGTAATAATAATATATTTTATGAATATTACCATTTATAATTTCAAAACACTTTTAACAAAAATCTTCTAATTTAAAGTCTCATTACCACCTTCTCATAGGATGAGTAGGACAGATGTGATTTCTTCATCATAGAAACAAAATCTTAGTCATTGAGGGAATTCCCTGGCAGTCTAGTGGTTAGGATTCTGTGCTTCCGCTGCAGGGGGCACGGGTTGGATCCCTGGTGGGGAAGTAAGATCCCACAAGACGTGCAGCACAGCCAAAAAAAACCTAAAAGAACAAACAAAAATAACAAAAAATCTTAGTCACTGAAGACATAATCATTGTTGTTCTGGAAAATAAGTGTTTTAGCATATATCATACTCTCAGTCCTTTACTTGATCACACAAGGGCTTATCTTTTTCTCTCACCTTTTACTCCAAAATATAAAATTTAAGTTAATAATCTTTATGTGTCTGCCTGAGTCAGAATAGAACACAGAATAATTATTTATTCTACAATAAACCATGGATGGTTTATTGTATGCATGGAATCTTTTATGTATATTATAGCCTTATTGAGGTATAATTGATACACAAAACCTGCACATATTTATTGTACGCAATTGGATGAGATTGGACATAGGCGTACGCCCGTGGTGATGCACCACAGTCAAGAAATGTGCAGATCCAACTTTCATGGCAAAGATACTTTTGAACTACATCAACAAGTCCGTTGACATAGTAAGGGCTCACCAGGGCATTATCGAAAGAATAACAAATGAATAAAAATCCAATATTTTGATATCCAGATAGCCCTCCAAACCTAGTCAATGGCAGCCTCTCTACTCCAAGGTCCCCGGTGGTCCTTGCCATCTTCCACTGTCAACTGCTATTACAGTATCTTCTTAATTTCAACACGCTTTTCCCTGTGTACATGCCACTGGGTGCTCAAATGCTCCTTCTTTCATAGTTAGTTAGTTAGGAACAGAAAATGTCCTGAAGAGCCGTATCCGAGCCTGGGTTTCTGAGGAAGCCCTAGAAAGTGACGTCAAGCAAACTTCACAGAGACCTCACTTGCCTTACCTGCCTGAGAGTTTCTTAGAGTAAAATTGGTTCTGAAGAAGATAATTCTGAATGTTAGCAGAGACTTTTGTGGACCTGGTGTATGTATAGATTATGGTCCACGAACCTTCAGAGACTTTTGTGGACCTGATGTATGTATAGATCATGGTCCACGAACCTTCAGAGACTTTTGTGGACCTGGTGTATGTATAGATCATGGTCCGCGAACCTTCAGAGACTTTTGTGGACCTGGTGTATGTATGGATCATGGTCCGCGAACCTTCAGAGACTTTTGTGGACCTGGTGTATGTATGGATCATGGTCCGCGAACCTTCAGAGACTTTTGTGGACCTGGTGTATGTATGGATCATGGTCCGCGAACCTTCAGAGACTTTTGTGGACCTGGTGTATGTATGGATCATGGTCCGCGAACCTTCAGAGACTTTTGTGGACCTGGTGTATGTATGGATCATGGTCCGCGAACCTTCAGAGACTTTTGTGGACCTGGTGTATGTATGGATCATGGTCCGCGAACCTTCAGAGACTTTTGTGGACCTGGTGTATGTATGGATCATGGTCCGCGAACCTTCAGAGACTTTTGTGGACCTGGTGTATGTATGGATCATGGTCCGCGAACCTTCAGAGACTTTTGTGGACCTGGTGTATGTATGGATCATGGTCCGCGATCCTTCAGAGACTTTTGTGGACCTGGTGTATGTATAGATTATGGTCCACGATCCTTCAGAGGTACTCAAATGTTGGCAGGTCATACTGGCACCAGAGCACCTCTGGTCCAGGAGATTTTATGGATTTTCTCTCATGGAAATGCTGCTGCACTTGGTAATCAAATATAATTTCTCTGTCCCCTATGCGATCAATTTCCATATTTCAATTATGAGACACTAGAAAAGTTTCCAACTAGAGTTGTACTTTTGAAACGTTCTCTCCTGGTCCAACAGTGAACCAACCTCATAGCCTTCAGGGCACCCTTTTTAATCAGGTTTTACCCTAGTGCTGTAGGGTAGGTTAAATAGGATAGCCATTAATTAGGATGGCAGCTATACACGTTCACTTAGATGCCATCGCTAGGATCTAAACCTCCACGACAGGGCTGTAGCTAAAGAAAAGAGCTTGACTCTGCTTTTTTTAAAACAAAGAAAAATAATCTTCATTTTCATAAAATTATGATGAGGTATTCCTCTTACAGCTTTCTGGGGGCTGGAGAGAAATGGAATATTTTAGGCTTCCTTGCAGCTCTAGTCAAGAAAATCCCTCTGGGTACTCATCTAACCTCCTTCCTCTGTCTCAATGCTCCCATGTGTCAAGATTCAGCATGGCTTTATATTATTTCTGAAATAGTTTTTTTTTAACACTGTATGTGCTGCCAGTGAGCTTGGTGAACAGGAACTCTTTTATTTTTTTTTATTGGAGTATAGTTGATTTACAATGTTGTGTTAATTTCTGCTGTACAGCAAAGTGAATGAGTTATACGTATACATATGTCCACTATTTTTTAGATTCTTTTCCCATATAGGTCATTACAGAGTATTGAGGGGAGTTTCCTGCGCGCTACAGTAGGTCCTATTAATTATCTATTTCATATATAGTAGTGTGTGTAAATCCCAGTCTCCCAGTTTATGCCTCCCCACCCCTTTCCCCCCAGTAACCGTAAGTTTATTCTTTACATCTGTGACTCTACTTCTGTCTTGTAAATAAGTTATTCTGTGCCATTTTTTTAGATTCCACATGTAAGCGATGGCATAAGGTTTGTCTTTCCAAACAGGTATGCTTTTAGATTTTGTAAGCTGTACGTTCAGTCCACCACACTCCTGATTTGATATTTTCTAGAATTAACCAAGGGGCTGGTCCTATCTCACTTCTTTTTTAAGCCTCCATGTGTGCCTGTTGAAAATTCCTTGCTTTTTGGAGCTGGACGTGACTTTGCACTGGCCCTGGAGTCACGCCCTTTGCTAGAAAATAGGGCCCCTTACCTTTGTGGTATAGCAGAGGCTGAATGCGTCATCAGCATTTGGACACATCCTCCAGAAAAGTTCTTTGGAGAATGAAAGAGTAAAATCATAATATCTAGTTAGAACCCTCTTGAGACATTCCCTCAGATCAAATTTTACTGCAAAATTATGTCAAATAATGAAATTAATGATAAAGATATTTCTTCCTGGCACTTTCTCCCGTTTTTGTAAACAACGTTAACCCAATGCTTACGATGTAACGAAATGTGTAAAACTTAGAATAACATGAAAATACCTGCTGTCCATGATTTAGCAGCGTCCAGACGTAACTAATTATTTCGCAACCAAGTTTAACAAAATTTGGTGTGATTTTTGGTTGCCGTAGGTGGAAAGAGAAACAAATAAGCAAGACCATGAGATAAGGCAACGAAGCCTGTTTGTGCCCGTGTGTGTCTGTGTGTACCTCTACCGTGCTGTGGTGTGAGGCTTGAAATCGAGGCCTGATAAGATGTGTGCTTTGATATCTGGGGAAAACTCGGTTGGGGGGAGGGCTTGAAATGGCCCAACCACAAGTTACATTGCCCTCTCTACTCACAGGAAAGGTCTCCTAGCCAGTCCTTGCCACGGAAACCAATTATATAGTGCCTGCTTATCCCTAAGCAGTGGGTTCAATTGCCTGACAACCCACAGAATTATTCAGACAGGGCAATCTTGTCTTCTGGGAACCAGGGACCACCTCACCCTATTGTAACTACAGAGTCTACCTGCCACCATTTCTGCTTGTTCACTCTGTTCCTGAGTGCAACCCCTGTGTGATCCTACAGACCGTGTAGTGCCCTGCTCTCCTGGGCTATGAATATATGTGACTCATAAACTACCTTCAGTCTCATCTGTCCAGGGTCATTGTCGTGTATCCGGTGGTTCCCATAACCCTATGGCAGTAATCCCTCCTTCCCCAACAGGGTGAAGAGGAAGCTACCAAAATGTATGCATCTCCATACATGTTTGTAAATTTATATTCACAGATATACATTTTCATCCTTTAACTAAGTATCAAAACATAGAACTTGTTATATTAATTTATGATACTCTCTTTTGTTCTTAATCTTGGAATTCACTTCATGAAAAGTTTTCTTCCCTAGGCAAAATCTTGATCATCCCTTGATGGGGAGCTAGCATCGTCACACATGTATGCTCCAGCCAAATGGACCAAAAGATCATCTTAAAATCGTTTCATGATGGATTAAATGGAAAGAGATTGAGGAGAAATGTTCTGTTATATAAATAATTGAGCACACGTATAATGATGATAAGTGGAGAGTTTGCAGTGAGCATTTTATAGAGCTTTTGTCCAAGAGATTTCCTAGAAAATAAAGTTGTCTTTCTATTATATCATAAACTGCATCCCAAGTTCTGAGAAATAGAGCTAGTCTAAGGTTAAACTGAAAGTCAGGCAGACAAGACTGAGTTGGAGTATTTTGAAGTGTGCCGGGATATCCCCCTTGTACAAACATTTCTTCCTCTGCTGAGATTCCTGTTGTGTTCAATTCTGTTTGAATGATTCATTCAGGAAAACTGTGATAAAAGAAATATATTATCTGGTATAAGTAATATTTTTTTAATGTATTTTTCAAATCTAAGTGCAGCATTCTCAGGGAAAGTTACTGAAGATAGAAGTATTTAATGTCAATCAGAAAAAAAGACAAGAGTGGCATCTGGTATTTCTGGCTAATCTGGGGATACTTTCTGCTCGCCTGTCTGAATGAGTTCAAAGTCAATGACTAGTGATGTCACAAGGGGAAGGTCACTAAAGGCAAATAAATGTCACTTTTTTTTTTTTACCAAGGGCACATTCTGCGTAATAGATCTTGGCATTTTTTATAGGTATTTGAAGTCAGCTTTAACACATGATAATATTAATCTCATTGAGTAATTGTTGATATCAAGTGAAATAATGTATACAAGATACCTAGGACAAACCATCCTTCCAAATAATTCCTCAATAAAGGATAGCTATTTTGTGGTTTTGAATAGTTACTTGAGCTATTCTTAGTTGTATAAAAACAATGAGCTTTATTTTTCTTTCTACAATTTAATCATCCTAATTATCTCTCTGTCTCCCTAGGGTGAGGGGCAAATCTATATACTATCTATCTATACCTACCTTTGTCTATGTGTAGTTAGTCTAACCCAGTAATCTTGCTCCTAGTCAATAATTAGAAGTATTTAAATGTATATATGTTTCTTTAGGTATTTAATTTATATTCCATACATGTCCAGGTCCAAGCCTTCAGCCACCTCGAATACATTGTGCTCCCTTCCAATATGGTGTCTGGGTCTATAAGAGGAAGGGTAAGAGCTTATGTGATCTCATGGATGGGCTTCTTAGTTTCACCCCTTTTAATTCCTTAGGTCCACTCATTTTAGTGTAAAACAGTCTAAAACTGCAAGAAGTGACTTTCCACCTCCTACATTTTTCATCCTAAATTTCCAAGACTAATGGGACCTACACTTGCACTCTGTTATCCAAACCTCCATATCTACCACTGAACGGAAAACATGATTGTTGAGAAATGCCTCTCAGCCCAAAGAGAAACTCTTCTCTTATTTAAACACGAGTCAGAATTGATACTCAGGGTTCATAAACAGCATCTGTGGCCCAAATGGAATGTTCCTCTCATTCCCTGTGACAATAAGTTTCATGATTTAGCCAGAGTGGAGGGTTGAATGAAAACATATAGAGAAAAGGAAAACCAGAAGACAGCAGATTAATATTGAATATTTTCGTAGTTTATCCCTGTTGCAAATATTAGTGCTCACCAAAAATTATGATAGTCACATATACTCCCAGAAAAAAACCTCCAGTTGCCCTGTATAAAAGTGTGATGATCAAATTTGAAAAGCCTCACGTCACTGCCCTTCAAACCAGCATTCAAGTGCGTTCTCTAACCAAAAACAAAATAAAACTTTAAAAAAGTCTAGCTGTGTAAATGAATCATAAATTTTTCAGGCCAGATGGTATTAAGTCCTAGCCTGCCAAATACCTACACCATTTACAGTACTACGGTAAATGAAATTAGCATGGGTTGGCACTTGGAATTGTCAAGTGTTAATTTGCTAGACATCCACAATCTTCCTTATGCTTGCTGTATGATAGCAGCTGTTTTTATAGGTACTGTTAAAAGAATGTATTCACACTTTTTTCTGAGACCATAGTCATTTTTCACAGGTATCTGGGTCCGTCTTTGGAGATATACACCAAAAAGAAGTAGAAAACTTTGGGACCAGGATTCTGACAACCTGAATTCCGACGTTAGCTGTGCTGATCACTAGCTGTCCACTTAGATCAGTCCATTTATTTCTCTGGATTTGCTTCTTCAATGGTTCCTTTTAACTCTAATATAATGTCATTCTGGAATTTTATTCTAAGGCTAATTTTGACTCAAGGCCAAATTTATCTTTGAATGTTCTTCTATACCTGTTTCTAAAATGTCTATTTGCTATATAAAAGGATCTAGGCCAGTGTTAGGAGTCTTAGAAGTTGGTCGGCATGTAAAAGTTATCACTGATAACTTAATAAATGCTAGAGATGCTTTCCTAGAAAATTCATAAACAGATAAAATCTTGCATAACACATTTAGGGTTCACTACATAGATGGAATGTTGTGGAATCATAAAAACCAAGATAAAGTACCTTGACCCTCTTGTGTATCATATTCGTTAGACTGATAGCATATATCTAATTATATATATATGTGGGTGGAATTACACATATCACACACACTAGGCCAGTTGCCATTGTTAAAGATTGGTCAATGACTACTTTCACTCAAGGATTTCTTTTCCACTCTTTTAATAGTAGATGACATATTTTGTGTGTTTACACCCCTGACCCTGTTATAGGCATTTTATATAGATGAGCTCTAAATCCATAATAAATCTGCATGCTGGGTATTGTTTTCTCCTCTAGACACATAGGAAATTCGGACTCAAGGTTTTGAATCACGTATCCTACCCAAGGTCACCTTGTTAGAATGTGACAGCTGGGTTCACAACCCAGGCTTATTCCACCTCCAATGTCTTTTCCTCTCTATCACACTTCTATTTAAGAAAACGAATTACTGAATGATGCTTTCTCTCGCTGCAGTTCTCAGCAGATATCTAGAAAGTGGGTTTGAGGTAGGGAGCAGGGAGCTATATGATTTTAAATCTACTCACTAATTTGGACACACCACAGAGCTTACAGAGCGAGTCTCTGGAACATCTAAAGGAGGGAAAGAAGGGGGTCACATGTCCAATTCCACTGCGGGTGGAAGAGTCATCGAGGGATCATTCTCCTGCAGGAGAGGTGGTCTTCCTAATTCAATTTCTGAGAATTTGGAGAAGTATATAGTCTCCCCAGCAATTCTGATTCCCCCAGGTTTCCTGCTTTCCTCCTTCCACCGTGCATAGAGACCTGTGCGGAGTGTGTGTGTGGTGTGTGTGTGTGTGTGTATTTGGTGCCAGTGAGGAAGGTGACATGGGACTCCCACACACACTGCCCTGCCCCCAGCAGTATCCCCTTGTGTGTGAAGCGGGAAGCTGGTCTGGTTTCTGGGAGGATGGGAACTTTGCTTGCTTATTATTACGGGATAGGCAGTCAAATGAATCATCTCCTAGAGCTGCTTCCTGCTCTCAGGGGCATGGTTCCTGGTTTCTAGGACAGAAGCCTTGCCTCAGGCAGAAAATCTTATTAGGTCTCCCATTCCTCCTGGTCTTCCTGACAAGCTGTATATCTTCCTAAATTGAATAACCATAGTTCCTCCTTGTAGGTAGGCATTGTTTTTTTATTGTTAGATTTAAATTGGGAATTGAAAAGTCGTACATAGTTTAATCATTACCTAAAGCTTATAATTATATGTATCTGTCTCAGATCGATACAATCAAATATTTATGTGGCTTAAGTAATACTGATGCCTTGCATTTGCAGCTCATCAGTAGAGGAATCATTCTTATTTTTTTAACTAAGAATTATATAGCACTTACTAAGTACCGGATACTATTTAAAATGTTTTACAAATACTCAGTCACTGTATTCCTCCTCGATCTGAGAGGAAGATGGGGGTGTTATGTCTATTTTACAGAAGAGAGAACTGAGGAACAGAGAGGTTCACCAATATGTTTAGGGATGCACAACTCGTAAGTGGTAGAGCTAGAATTCAACCCCAACCAGTCTGGCTCCATTCATTTGTGAACTAATCATGAAATCAAGTACATCTCCGTGTAACTAGGAATCTGTGGTATGCAGAAAAACGGCCCCATCAAGATGCCTACCTGAACATGTGAAAATGGTATGTTCCACGGCAAAGAGGAATTAAAGTTGCAGATGGAATGCGGGCTGCGAATCAGCTGGCCTTGAAATGGCGAGATTCAGCTGATGGTCAGAGTGGGCCCAATGGATCGCAAAGGTCCTTAGAAGGGAAAGAGGGAAATAGGAGCGGAGTCAAATGTGAGCCCAGAGGTGGAGGTTACAATGACATGGGGCCATTAGACATCTAGGGGCCGGAAAAGACAAGGAAACAGATTCTCCCCTAGAGACTCCAGAAGTGATGCAGCCCAGCTCTCCCATTTTAGACTTCTGACCTCCAGAAACGTCAGATGATAAATTTTTAAGCCACTATATTTATAGTGATTTGTTACAGCAGTAAAGGGAAATTAAGACAAAACAGTTGTCTGCAAGTGGCGTTCAAGTTAAGAACCCAGCCCTTAAAATTCAGGGTCACCATTTCCTAGGTGTGTGAAACAAGCCATTGATTAAGCGTTCTGCACGTCTGTTGGCCTTTCTGCAAAGTGAAGACAGGCCCATTACTACAGATCACTGGGGCTGGGCTTCCAGAAGGCAAAAGCTGGTACCACCTAAGATGTAGCGTTATTTTTTGAGTGAAAATTTCCCTCTGGAATTGTGCAGAAGATTGAAATAGCTGGCGTTTATATAGTCTGTGTGATTGTTGAAATAGACAGTATATGCAAAACGTTATATGCAGAAAGCTGAAATAAAATGTATACTCAAATAGTGGTTATGATGATGATGACGATAGTGATAATTATCAATAGAAGGTTGGCGGGGGAAGAGGGGTAGGATTGCATCAGAGACCTGGGAAGCAGACTGGACTTCAAATCCAACTCCACCCCCCACGATCTCTGCTTTAAGGCAAGTTTCTTTGAGCATTAAACCCATCTAGAAATTCCAAGCTCATAGGATTGTTGGGAGGTCCAGTTGAGTTGACATAAGGAGAGGGGCTGGAATGTAGCAGACACCCATGAAACGTCCTCTGCAGGATTAGAATTCATTGCTCCATGATTCTGTTAACTGGAGATATCACACTCAAAACTTCAACAACGAACCATCACCTTTTAAGTAATGCAAGCGTTTTGGAATTTTCTGCTTTTGCCCAGATCCAGCATGGCTCTTACAGATGGGTTCTGTGTTACACGTACTCAGTAATATCGAACATCTAGTAGTACTCAAAATCAAAGTAATATGTAGTGGTTCTGCCCAAACCAGAGTTATCTGAGACTAAATCAATAGCTGGGAAATAATAGCACTAATAAAGGAATGGGATTTGAGGTTGCAATGGAAAGTGACAGCCATTGTAGGTCCATTGCATATCTATCAATAGCACACCTTATTAATACAGTCAGCGAGTATTGCTTACAAGGAGAGCGATTATATCCTAAAATGACAACCACAGAACTGATTCTCCTGGGGCAGGAAAACAAGCCCCCAAAACAACTCCTAATCAACTACAGAAGCACATTACCGACTCCCCTTCTGATGAGTCCTGTATCCTCGGTGTAAAGTTCACCTTGGGTTAGTAAATTACAAAGGAAAGGAAAGTAAATGTGACTTTAGGAAAACATCAAAACTAATTTGCTGTCAAATTATTTATTTCTATAACATTTTGATACAGTTTTATATTTTCATATTTTTACAATATCATCTAATGTAAAGAATTTTGTTAATTATATTAGTAAATGTCTCAAATTCTTAAGTTTCATTCAGTGCTAATGAATCCACTAAATGACTCATCTGCCAATTACAACTAGAATTGTTGAGATTTTTCTGTTCACAATATTCAATTATAACATGTTCATTTCAAGTGTGACACCAAATAAACATGTTATCAGGGACCTGAAAAAAATATTTTGAAGAGAAAGGATGTGTCTCTGTAATCATTATCATTTGAAGACATGAATTAGAAATATTGATAAATAATGCTGATATATGAACAACATAATATCACTTCCCCGTGCAACTGAGTCATGTTTGACTTCTTGACAATAAACCAAGTCAGCATTTTTTTGGGTGGAATGTCATTTTTCTTTAATTGTAGGTGTATCTCTTTACAGTACCAAACCATTCTTTTAAACTAAGCTTATAATAATTAATATTTTAATGTGTATACATATGAAATACAATGCTCTATGTTTATTAGAACAGCTGTCTTTTTTTCAGAGGACTTAATTACATATGAAGTATGCGTGTATATATGTGTAGCAGTAATAATAGTGACAGTATAAATGTGTAAGTTTGTGTGTGTTGGGAGTGGAAACAAAAGTCCGTTTACTACTAACAATTGATATGACAAAACCACCAAAACTAGCTGTTAATCTTGAACTTTTGAAATAGGATTGAATCCAAAGAAATCTTAGGAGATCTCAGTCCTGGACATTATTCTTGTGTTTATAAAAATGATTTTAAAAATTAACAGTAAAAATTAATAGTAATAATTGGGGAGTCAAAATAATTGGTAATTAGTTCTTGTGAGGAACTTAAGAAGTTTCTTTTTTCCGTGGGTTCACTTGCCATTGGGAAAATATTTCTATTTATTAATATGAATCTAAAATCTGCTGTCTGTGGGGATTAAGAGATTCTCTTACAAAGAGTGCTTGTGCGTTTGATCAATAAGTCATACCAGGACACAAACAAAGCCAACCAGCTCTGTCTGGGTTACCACCTGAAAACAGGAATGGATTAAGGCTGAGTGAACAATGTCAGGATCTATGAGGAACTGATGAGATCAAGAATGAGAATGATGACAACGAATCCCAGGGGATCCTGATAACGGGGATTTCAGATGGTGTTTTAATTCCCTACTATCTAGTAAAGCGGCCTGCATGATGTTTTAATCTCTTTATTGAGGTGTGATTGACATATAAAAGCTGTGCATATTTACTGTGTACAACTTGATGAGTTTGGAGATAATTATAGATCTGTGGTTTTAAGTGGCGCTTAGAATCACATAGCAGATGGATTGGAACCAGAAGATGTGTGAAGAAATTTTACCCAACCCTCTGAGCACCAAGGAGAAGCTGAATCTATGCCAAAAAGAGCACAGCTGGAACTGTGAGATGAGCACAGGGCCTTGGGTCTGTCCACAGAGGCACAGGTAGGGAAGGGCCAGCCAGGCATCCCCTGAAACTAGCTTTGGTTGGTTTCTTGCCAATTATGTGTCAATGTGCAGGCTCGCAGCAGAGAAACAGTATTCGCTCAGACTCCAACATACCCAGCTTATATTTTCATTAATATTTCACAAGTAAAAATATAAGTAGATATTTCGACATTCAAAAAAAACTATTCCAGGGCTTCCCCGCTGGCGCAGTGGTTGAGAGTCCGCCTGCCGATGCAGGGGACGCAGGTTTGTGCCCCGGTCCGGGAAGATCCCACGTGCCGCGGAGCGGCTGGGCCCGTGAGCCATGGCCGCTGAGCCTGCGCGTCCGGAGCCTGTTGCTCCGCAACGGGAGAGGCCACAACAGTGAGAGGCCCGCGTACCGCAAAAAAAAAAAAAAAAAAAAAAGTGTTGAAGATTTTGAGAAATTGGATCCTCCCGTACATTGCTAATGGGAATACAAAATGGTACAGCAACTCTGGAAAATAGAAGTTCCTTAAAATGATGATCGTAGACTTACCATTATGACTCAGCAAGTTCACTTCTGGGTGCATACTCAAGACAAAACAAAAATATATGCCCATACAACAGCCCATACACAAGTATTCATAGTAGGTTTACTCCTAGTAGCCAGTAAGTAGAAACAGCCCAATGTCCATCAGCTGAGGAATAGAGATGAAAGTACTGAGACATACAACATAGAAGAGCTTTGAAAAGATTATGCTGAGTGAGAGAAGCCAGTCCCAAAGGACCACACAGTGTGTGCTTCCATTTATATGAACATTCCCTTAACTTTCTTATTTTAACCAAAATCTCTATTTTTCTTGAGAATACAGTTTCTCCATCCATAATCTTAGGTAGAAGTTTTTTTAATTTATTATCATTATTTTCTGAAACAGCTTTTCTACCACTAGGACTCTTTGTCTTTGCCGCTTCTAGATAACCGGACCCGCATCACCCCTAATAACGCCTGGATTGAATTTCCCGTCATCAGCTACACCACCTCCCATTCATCTTTGGTTCAAACATTTATCCCTGATTTCCTCTCTTCCCCCTCACATTTAGTTTGATTAATGAATATAGTAACTAGCAAAAATAGTCATATAAAATTCTAATTTAATTAGTTTCTCCATTACCAAGAGGTTTTTTTTGGAGTGGGGGATGGGAAATAGTAGAAGGTGGGTGGCTTTTTCTCCTCAAATAACTGAAGTAGTTGAAGAAAATCGTTGTGATGAGCTTAGTACTGGACTAATGTGGGTAACAACACAGAAATCTTGCAGAGTTGACATTTCCAGAATATTTCCTAGGGGCTAGAACTGACATCTGTCTGGCATCAAGGGATTGAAAGTAAGAATATTAACTGCCCATTTCCATCCTACAGAGCATCTTCTGTCCCCCAGACAAGAGCTATGCAAGCCATTGCCATTCTTTCTTAACTGAAAAGGGACACAGTATTGGCAGGATAATACACATTGAGGTTTTTTTTTTTAGGTCTTACTAAATGGCAAGTGCTTTTCTAAGGCTTGAGAAGATTATCGAATTTAATCCTCATAACATAGTAATTAGGAGAGTAACCCGATATCCATTTTAAAGCTGAGTTGAGACACAAATTAATTAACTAAAGACAGGTAGCAAGTAACCAGTAGAGCTGGGACTTGACCACTGCAAGTTGGTTAGAGAGACCTGCCCTGCTCCGAAATGTGGAGAGCGTGAGATCTGCAGATTCCCAGCTTTACCAAGGGAGAAACTCATCTCTAATAAGCGCAAAGCTACAGAGATCATAGACTATAGTGATGGGAAAGTGTATCACTGAGACTCTGGGAAGGCTGATTTTATTTCTTATAAATCGCTCCTATTTTATGGGTGGGTTTTCCAGAACTCTCTGATTCCCACATTTATATTTCTAGGATCTGCTAGTAAGGGGTAGATTTATAGAAGTTAGAGGCCAAGGTTGTGCATTGATTCTGATACAGGGAAGTGCTTGTGGTGGTCTTGTGACATCATTGTTCCTATGGATTGATGGTGAAGAAGGTCACTGTGGGCAGACGCCCAGCTGCCAGCAGCCTCACTGGTGAATAGGAAACCTCACTTCTACCTTTCTGCAAGCTTCTTAGTGAAGCCTCGCAATCATGAGCAGAAATCTGAACATTACTGGCTCTGACAAACACATCCTCGGATAAGACTCTCTCTCCCAAGTCAAGCTCACGTCCACTTCCTCTTGACAAAAGTATAAACCATCCCTGCACACACCACAGAAGCATTTTTGAGGGATGCTGTGATGGCCTGGCTACCAAACCAATCATTATCGGGGTGGAAGGATAATCGGGTTCTTTCACAGGTGTCAAGAGTAGACGTCATACCAGCCATTTCAGTCCAAAAGTCTGTACAGTTGGTTAGTTAGGTTCTGAGTAGTTGCTTTATCTTGGGTCTGTCCACTGACACACCACTGGCTAGCAAACAGCCAAAACGAGTCCTAGTTGAACTTGGCTGGATTTTCCCATCTCCTTGCACCTTGCGCCTCCCCTCCCCCTGTGCCTACATGAACCGGCCTCCAAACCTGTGCTCCTCTCCCACTTCTAGCTGTGCCCTTTCTTTGGGCATAGAGTCAGTTGCTCCACCTTGGTCCTCAGATGGCTGGTAGTTTTTCCATTTTCCTCCTGATTTAGAGGAAAGAGAAGAGGGGAAATGGGGCCACTTGAAGGACTGAGTGTGAAAAGTGTTAGTAACACAAGTTGCCAATATGATGTAATTGGGCCAAATAAATCATCTGCTTATAATAAAATTACTACTTTTTGTTTAGACTGTTTGCATGTTCGGTTAAAGAAATCTTCCTTGTTCTTTGGCATCACACAAAGCCCAAACCGAAGTTAAAACCCATTGAAGGACGTCAATATTAGATTTAGAAATTTAGAAATGTTCTGAGCTGACAGTAACTATCAGCTTCAGCTTCCTATTACAAAAGGATTGATAAAACCGTACATATTATAAATAATTACTTATAATTAAAAGACAAAAATGAATTCAGATGATTTTCCTTTTGAAGCAGTATGCTGGATAAATGGTTTACTGGTAAATAAATAGACAATTCATATTCCTTCATTCCAGAAAGGTGACTTTTTTTCAAGTTGATTACTGATTTGAATACCACATATCTACAGAAAGTGCACAAATTACAACAAATAATGCCCAGGGATTGATCTAAATATTCTTCAAGTTATGCAAAATCATATCAACCTTTTGCAGTGATGTCAAGTTTATGCTGATTTACAGGTACCACAGAGGAGTTTATTAGATTTTATAAATGGTACTCACAGAAGGTATATACTATTCTTAAAGAACAATACATATTTTCTTCTGCAATAAATGCAAAATTTACTCTATGCTTAAAAAAATAAAACCTCATAACAGAATTTAATTTAGGACTGTGACTGTTTTCTTCACACATTTCCTTCTGCGTATTATTATTATTATTTTTTTTTTTTTTTTTTTGCGGTACGCAGGCCTCTCACCGTTGTGGCCTCTCCTGTTGCGGAGCACAGGCTCCGGACGCGCAGGCTCAGCGGCCATGGCTCACGGGCCCAGCCGCTCCGCGGCACGTGGGATCTTCCCGGACCGGGGCACGAACCCGTGTCCCCTGAATCGGCAGGTGGACTCTCAACCACTGCGCCACAAGGGAAGCCCTGCGTATTATTATTTTTAATTTAAGTCCTAAACATGAAATAATGTGGCCTATTTTTAAAATATTTAATATTACATTGTGGGCTAATTACTTAGTAATAAAGACTGACAGAATTCCTTGGAGGAGTATTTAATTACATTGGTTTGATTGCCAAAGAAATGGCTCCACAAGTAAAGTCACTCTATTGGTAAATGCTATGTAAACTTACCACAAAGAAAGTAGCAAGCAAAAGGCTATTTTCATTGTTACATCAGTGTGTGTGAACAAAAGACCTTTACAGTTGTCCCTCCAATAAACTTAAAAGAAAGTTAGTGACTTGTATTTTGTTATTTTGATATTGACAGGACCTCTGAAGTATAAAGCCCAGAGTTAAAGCGATTAGTTCCATCAAATAAAAAAAGAAAGAATGAAACAAAGGTAAATTGTTCTTTGAAGGAATTTGTCCCTCGTTTCCTGTACTTTACTTTCTATTAAATCAAGATGGACAAACCTTTCTAAAGACTGTGTCTTCATGTGTTACTACTTCAGTACTTTAGCTATTGGATGTGACATTAAGTGGAGTGGTTTCAGCACATACTGCAAGAAATATAGTCTTGTGTTTTAAAAAGGTATACCTTATATTACCTAAAATCTCAAAAAAATGCTCAGAGGCCTGGGACCCATATAACCTGTGAGGGGAGCTAAGTGTTGATCAACAAGATATTTATTCGTGATACATTTACAACATGATTAGAAGATTCTACATTTCTAACTAATTTATAGGAATCCTTAAGTAGCCCCAAACCTGTAAATTAACTTGACTTAAGAATGTAACAAAGTCTATATCTATCATTATGAATTGCCATGAAAAAACTGAGCAAAGCTCGTTGGCCAATGAATCAGCACTTCATCAGTAATAATCATTCTAATTCTTGGACTTTCCTGAGGCAAATCTAGGAAGGAGGTGAGGTGGGTCCAGGAAATTCTCACTTCGGGAGATCTCCAACCTTATCTGTTGTACCAGGACTCCTCTGAGAATAAGGAGAAGCCTGTGTAACAGAAAGAGACTGATGTGAGCCCTGACTATTTCAGAGGGGCTCCACCTCTCTTCTGCATGAGGTGTCCCAAAGGCTTTATCCCAGAAACAGCCAGAGCAATGGTGAGGTGCTTTGAGGCAATGGAAACCACTAATATCCTGCTCCCACCTCAGCTGGTATTAAAGACATCAGGACGAAGCCAGAGTAAAATTGAATTTCAGACTGAAAGAGGGGAGAAAATTTTACGTTCTCAGACTGGCCATTATATTTGGTTTCCTGTATAATTTTAATAGTTCCGGTCAGCAACCGTGTAATAGGGTACTAGAAATGTTCATTCAACAGCTTCTATAAATAAATCTACACCTTCTCCCACTCTGTGCCCACAAATCTGAATCCTCAGCATCTGCTGAGCTCTTACAATGAAAAGTGTCTGGGCTCAGGAATTGAAGAAAGTGAACTTTTCTGAATTTACAGAATCACGAAAGGCTTTAAGTTAGAACTATCAGTAGAAAGACCAAGGGTTAAGAACTTTTAAGGTTCTGGAAACCACGAATTGCCTGAACCCACCTCCACACAGTGAGAAATTAGTAGGACACTAAGTTTTCCTTTTCAGTCGTTTTTAGTGAAAAGTTTACTTAGTATATTTTGGTGCCGTTAACATTTGCCTGCAAAAACTGAAAAGGCAATGATGTGTTATTCTTGAAAAATGTTTTTGTGGGTGAGCCTGAGAACACCTGTTACAAACTCGAAGGGGAGGCTTCTCACACAAAACAAAATGAAACAAACAGAAGGTAGAATTGGCTTATCCAGATAACCAAGGACTAAAATGAATGATCATGCTATATCATTTTCTATTAAAATTTAAGATTCTGTATTTTGTTTATATCTTTCTTGTATATTCTGTAGGTTTGGACAAAGTATAATGACATGTTTCCACCATTATAGTATGATACAGAGTAATTTTACTGCCTTAAATCTCCTCTGTGGGGCTTCCCTGGTGGCGCAGTGGTTGAGAGCCCGCCTGCCGATGCAGGAGACACGGGTTCGTGCCCCGGTCCTGGAAGACCCCACATGCCGCGAAGCAGCTAGGCCCGTGAGCCATGACCGCTGAGCCTGTGCGTCCGGAGCCTGTGCTCCGCAACGGGAGGGGCCCCAACGGGAGAGGCCCGCGTACCGCAAAAAAGAAAAAAGAGTTCCTGCGGTTCCACATCCTCACCAGCATTTGTTGTAGGCAGTGTTCTGGTTGGCCATTCTCATAGGTGTGTAGTGGCACATCATTGTGTTTTTAATTTGCTTTTCTCTGATGACATATGACGTGTTGCATATTTTCATATGCTTGTTTGCTGTCTGTTTCTCTTCTTTGGTAAGAGGTCTGCTAAGGTCTTTGTCCCATTTTTTAATAGACTTGTCTGTCTTCCTATCTTTGAATTTTAAAGAGTCATTTTTGTGCTTTGGAAAATAGTCTCTTATCTGATCTATCTTTTGCAAATATTTTCTCCCAGTCTGTGGCTTGTCTTTCATTGTATTAGCAATGTCTTTTGCATTGCAGAATTTTTTTTTTTAATTTTAATGAAATCCAGCTTATAAGTTTTTCTTTCCTGGATCACACATTTGGTGTTGTATCTAAAAAGTCAGCACCAAACCCAAAACTATTTTATTTTCAAAGAGTCAGCATTTAGTTTTACTATCAGTTCTATTTTTATTTATGGATTTTAGCTGCCATTGTTATCAATTACCTCCATTTTTCAGTTTAACACTATTTTCATTTTTCTATTTCTTAAACCTTGTATTCATTTTAAATGCTTTTATGTAATAAAATTGTTTTCTAAATAATAAAATATAGTTGAAATCACATTTCATAGGCATTACAAAGTGTGTTCTCATTTTGGTAATTTCCAGCCTTTTTATAAGATTCTTTTTCTCCTTAATTCAAAAATGGTTAAAACATTTAGTTGTTGCTCTTATTGTTGATTTTTAACTGTATTTCATTGTGGCTACAGAATGCAGGTTTAAAGAACTCTAGTTTTTGGAAGTTTCACTGTGGCTAATTACATTTTGTTACATAAATTAATTTTATGATCATATCATTTGACCTGATCATTCAACTTACAGGAGTGTGATATTTTTCTGAGAAAATAAAATATTTGTGTGCAAGTAAGTTTATCACCACTTTACTCATAAAAGAGAAAATTTGCAATCAATCAGATTATCATAGTATCCATAAAAGTGACAATACGGAGACAACTATTAACAAATGGCTTGAAAGTCAGGGATCTGGGAATTCTCAAGGATCAAGGAAATACGAGTGGAAAAGTATAGAAAGCAACGTGTTCTTTAAATATAGAGAATGATGTACATGTGCACACAAAAGACTGATCTGTATATACCAAAAAACGAATGATAATTGTTTTGTATAATATGCTGGGTGTTGTATGTCTTACCTTACTATCTGGGTTATGGGCAAATATCTTGGGCTAACAGATATTTCAACAATTATGTAGTGTAAGACGCATACACTGAACCACAAAAATCCAGATACCAAACTTACTTATTCAGCCAAGGTCTATTAGCAGAGTTTTCTCAGCCCCAGACTTAGATCTCCCATTCAACACCCAAATTTTAAAGACTTTAAGGGAATTCCTAGTCAACACTGTTAGAAATCAAATCTAATCAGGGAAAGGCTGCTTAGAATAATATTGATAGTAAATGTCATTCAGTATTGTCAGTTTAAAAGACTCACTTCAATATTAGGTGCCTTTGACCCAAATGAGACAAAAAAATAGTCGATGGGCAAAGAGAAGGCTTGCAGTGGGGACGCTACTCTTAGTGGCATCGTCGAAGGTGTTTCAGCTCACTGCTACGAGCTGTGGTTTTTAATGTGCCTTTGTTGGGAAATGATCAGACACAGAGAGCAAATAGCAGAATTTTATTCACGGATTATTGTGGGGTTTTCAGGCATGCAAACAAAAGAGGAGTTCGTATAGGATCTCTACATTTCCCAGAATATTAGGTCCATGTCCTTGAGGAGGAAACTGAGGATGTTTCAGGGAGCTTTGATATGAAAAGAAAATGTCTTAAAAGAGATTGTGTTAAAGTTAATCTAAATGGAGGGAAAACATATTTGACATGTCTCTAGCATATCAGAGACTATCATTCCAAGTTTGAAATATATTAATAACATATTAATAACATTTTTCAGTGATTTTTCTATTATATTTTAAAGCTTTTGTGGCAGTTGACACTACATGTATAAATGTGCATATTGTCTCTAAGCAATAGATTTAAGCCTATAACCTTGAATTTTGTAGGTCAAAAAAAGGTCAAGTGTCAGCAATTTCACATGATTAACATAATAAACATGAGAGAAGCTCTATCTTATACAAGACGGATCTTATGTACGTAGGAAAGTGTCTGAGGAAAGGAGCTTCCCTCCTACAAATGCCCCTAGAAATTGACTTAAAGCCCAGTGTTAGTAAACAATCATTATCACCACCAAGACTGACCCCAGTCCACAGCCATGTTCTACTTCCACAGAAGGATGCTGAGCTGACATGGCGGCGTGATTGTGACCCAGTCTCTCTTAGTAGCATGGGAGCCTCCCATGGCACCGCAGGCCGAATCCAGCAGGTCAGGACCGGAGGGAAGGCTCTGCCCCTTTATGGTGCTGTCACATCCCAGCGCTGATCCCATCAGGAGAGGGTCTCATGCTTCTTTACTCGAGCAGTTCACATTCCCCACAGGCTGAGAGGTGGGGTCCCTTCCCCAGAATCGAGTGTCCTGCCTGCCAGGTCTCTGAATGGTCCCAGAATGAATGGATGCCTGGGGTCAGAGTGCACCTTCTTGCTAGTAATCTTCAATCCGATGGTTTAAAAGCTGCCTTGGCAGGTGGGTGCATGTTGTCTGCCCTTGTATGTTTGTACAAGCCCTACGCTCTGCACTGACTAGACTTTTCTTAGTGACCTTATGTACCAAGAGATATACCAGGAGTGGGATTTGAGAGCTGTTGGTGGTGACGTCAAGCATGCTGTATGCTTTCTGCAGCCAAGATGCTTCCAGTCTATCTGGGGAGAAAAAAAACCCATAAACATTCAAATTAAAAACAGTAAAACCACAAGTGATGCCAGAAACAAGAAGGTCACGATTTGAAAGCTATAGAAAAACGTGTGCTTAAGGGTTAATGAGAAGAAATCTTAGAAGAAACAGAATGGCTTCAGCAAGAAGAAATTTGGCCTAGTTGGTTATTTCCAGATGAGGAAGAAAATAGTGTCACAAGAGGCACAAGGATAAGAAAGAAGAAGGATATAGTCAAAGCACAGGGATTAAAGACATTTGTTTGGAGTGCATGTTCACAAGGAAGAATAGTGCAGGATATCAGAATATATGCACATGAACTTCTAGGAACAATGTCCGCTCCAGTCCGTCACTTGTCTGCTGGAACCTGTGTCTTGACATTACAGAGAAAGAAGACACTGATGAGGAGAGACCGAAGGGCCTTGAGGAGTCTGCCCCCGTTATACGTCTTCCCAGGAAACTCTTTTTCGCTCCCCATATCTGCTGGGGCACCTACATTTATTCTTTGGGCAGAAACAAAGGCACAGACTCCTTCAGTTGGAGACTGGCCCACCCGAACGTGGTCAGGCCAGCATTCCTTCAATTTCGATAGCATTCTCCTTCCTTCTCCTGATGAGTCATCCATCAGGAGAAACAGGAGTAGGGAGAGTTAGGGAGATGAGTACATAGGGAAGAGACCTCTTTCCTGAAGCAGGACTTTGGCTTCTGGGGGTCTCCTTACAGCATGTTTTGACAGCAGGAAATTAACAGCAAAATAACCTCCTGCCAGTGAGTTTCACTTGAAAACTCAAAAGTCGCACATAATGGTAAAAGACACTGAAATTATTCTACTCTTTATATTTTGCTCTTTTTACCCAAGTTCGTCTATTATTTTTTTCACATTTGTTCCATGAATCTGGAAGGAAACAAAATTTTGTGGTTTTGTTCTCCTACATTATGAATCCCCTGCAATTTATTTAATTAAAGATTGGGTTTCATATTAGCAAGTTTGTATTGATGTTTAGACGTCTTAGTTTGACTGTTATTGAATGTTAATGACCGAGCCATTTGGGGGTGGCTCCCTTTCAAGGGAGGCATTTATCTCCTATCTAGTTATTCTACAGGAGCGATTCTCAGCCTTGGCTTCACATCAAATTCCACACAGCTTTTAACAGTCCCAAAGCCCAGGGATGGCTCCGAATCAGAAGCTTTGGGACAGGCATTCAGGCAGGGGTAGTTTTGAAAGCTGTCCACATCTAAAATGCAGCCAAAACAGAGAGCCACTGCTCTACACCAATTTTTCCAAATCTGTATTGGCTAAACTTCTTATACCTGAAATGCAATCCACATTTCTCCCTTGGCACCAGGACGCACGACTGACATTTTAGAAGGTATTCATGTAAATCACAAACTAATATGCCATCAATTTGTCATGAGACTGCATAGAAATTACTCCAAACTGAACCTGACAGACGCCTTACTCTGCTAACACTTAGTAAAATGCATTGACATTAAAAAAAATTGAACAAAATGTATTTTTACTATATTGTCTTCTGTAAAGCAGAGATGATGTCTGTGCTACGGTGTGGGAAATGAAAACACTAACTGTATGTAACATTTTTGAACGTTAAAATGCTGTGAACCGAGGCGTGGTTCTGTAGACAGAACACTAAGTGCATGAACCTTCCAGAACATTCTGTTTCCAAATCACCAGAGTAAGCAAGCAAACAAAATTTGTCATTAAGATAATAGATCTATGGAAACACTTAGAACTGTAAAAAGAATATGGTTCGGCTTATTCAGTTTGGTAATTCAGTTTGGTAAAACTACCCCTGCCTGAATGCCTCTCCCAAAGCTTCACTTTTTTTTTTTTTTTTTTTTTTCTTGCGGTACGCGGGCCTCTCACTGTTGTGGCCTCTCCCCGTTGCGGAGCACAGGCTCCGGACGCACAGGCTCAGCGGCCATGGCTCACGGGCCTAGCCGCTCCGCGGCATGTGGGATCTTCCCGGACCGGGGCACGAACCCGTGTCCCCTGCATCGGCAGGCGGACTCTCAACCACTGCGCCACCAGGGAAGCCCCATATCACTTATTTTTGCCAATGCAAAGTAACTTAGGTAGTTCTATCCCATTTTAAATTTATAGTAAGTCATTTATAAATATGAAATTATAAATTTAGGAATCAGGGCAAAAGGACATATTTAGAGGTAAATATATCTTTCTTTTGATAAACAAATATGCGAGGTAGAAAACCTAGGGGCTGAGCACCCCTTATGGAGGTTGACGCCAGTGGAAATCCAGACTCATCCACTTACCGATTTTGGGAAATTGGGCAAGTGACTCCATGTCTCAGCACCTTGGTCTTCTTATCCACGAAATGGGAATAATAATAGCACCTGCCTCTATATGTCTTTCAAGCATTGAACAGAATAGTATGTGTGAAATGCTTGAAAGAGCACATAGCAATTACATAGCCACCAAATAATATTATTTAATATGTTTGCATCCAATCTGATGTTCTTTTTTAGGAGGGACACTTTTTGGAGTTAGTATCTACTTATGTCAATTTCCTTTGGTTAAAAGGCCACCAATTAACTTTGCAAATGTAGCTGATGACATTTGCTTAAAAAAGACAAACTTTGTCATAAGATTTTTAAAACTTTAAATTAATGAACCTTAAATATATCATTACTCCAAAGAAGAATCAGTATATCCTAGTGGTTTTGCTTATGTAATTTAATCAGACAGCCTCAGCTAGAATTCTGATAGCACCATTAATACTTACTTTTGTCAACTACAAATTTTTCAACTATAAGACTAGATTAATAAGAGCCTATACTTCCTCATGTTGTAAGGATTAAATAAGATACTTCTTGTAAAGCACTGAGAATACCATCTTCATATATAAAATTAAAAATTAATGTTTTATTATTACCAGCATTCTAAATAATGAATGAGTCAAGATGTCAGTTTTTGTTGTTGTTTTGTTTTATGCTGTTTTACAATGGATTGAAAGTATTCACTGGCATATTGTTTTCGTAAACTTGACCTTACATATACCAAAAAATTCCCGGATGCAAACATCATCAGTGGACATCACTTTTATGTTGGTTAGAGAACCTTTGCTTCAAGTAATTAGGAATCTCACTTCAACTTGCTTATGCAAGAAGGAAATGTGTTATAAGTAGAAGTCCACAGGTAGGGACCGCTTCAGGGCAGGACACTTCAGGGACTCTGATTTCATAAGGAGCCAAGTTTTCTCCACCTCTCAGCTCCAATCTCCTGGAGGTATTTCCATGAAAATCAACCTCAAAAAGACTAAGATTTTCTTTACATATAATTCATGAGTAATACTCACATACAAATATTTTGAGTATGTGCTGATTCTATGCAAGGAATAAGGTTTGATTCATTTGAAAGAATTCTAATGATTTTAAGGCTAAAATATTTGTTCTATATGTTTGTTGACATAATTTGAAGCACAAAACTTTTTTCCCTAAATCTTTATAAAATGAGGGTCTGAGGTGCTTTAAACATATCAATAAAATCACATCACATGTGTCTGCAAAACACAAAACTGTCTATAAGTGAGATTTCATTTTTGCAATAAACTTTTGAAATATTTTCCAAATGTGTTCTTTGGAATCTATAGAGTTATTTCAGAAAAGCTAGTCTGATTCCCTGATTTCAATACTTACATAGAAGTAAGTGATAGGCATTTTTCTTGGTACTTTATATCTGCTAGCATTTAATCCCATAGCAAACTTGTGAGTGTTATTAATATCCCAATTTTGTCAATAAAGAGAATGAAACAGAGGAGTTTAAATACCCTACATAGGAAAGTATGTATGGGTTTGATCCCAGATAACCTAGCCCAGAGTACATGCTTATCATGATACCTAACTGTCCTTTAGCAAGACGAATCTGTTACATTTCCGTGATGAAATTGTTCCAACAGCACACAGCTTTTAATGAAATGAAAAAGACCCTAACTTTGATTTATTATTGAACCATACTGATGGTCCATTTCTGAAAGCTGATGAAAAACCAAGGGGGGAAAGTGGCGGGGGGTGGTGGTGGTGGTGGGATGAATTGGGAGATTGGGATTGACATATATACACTAATATGTATAAAATAGATAACTAATAAGGACTGCTGTATAAAAAAATAAATAAAATCAAAATCAAAAGTTCAAAAAAAAAAGAAAGGAAAACACACCACAGCTGTAATTATTAAGAGGAGAAAAAGGATGCTATCGTGATCTTTGGGATGTGAAAGTATTTTTTCACATCACATGAAGTATTTTTTCCATTTAATAGGTAATTAGGATACATTTAATACAGATATGGCATCAATTTTCTTTGTAACGTATAATTAATACCTTGAATCATTTTTCTTACATTGAATAAGTAAAGCTTTATTTTAGATCAAAAAGTGCTTTAAGAAGCAAGTACAGGGCTTCCCTGGTGGCACAGTGGTTGAGAGTCCGCCTGCCGATGCAGGGGACACGGGTTCGTGCCCCGGTCCGGGAAGATCCCACATGCCACGGAGCGGCTGGGCCCGTGAGCCATGGCCGCTGAGGCTGTGCGTCCGGAGCCTGTGCTCCACAACGGGAGAGGCCACAGCAGTGAGAGGCCCGCGTACCGCAAAAAAAAAAAAAAAACAAAGAAGCAAGTGCACAGAGTAGAGAGAAAGGACAGGTATAGGTATTAGTCTGGGATTCATGTGCATTTTAACAAGAATGCAGATGACACAAGTCCTGCTGGTCTGGGAATTAGACCTTGGGAACCACGGTATCCCGTGGCAACAGATGAGCACAGGAATCTCGGTGACCTCACAGAAATCCAGGCTTATTTCTCACTCATGTAAATTCAGTACATGTCAGGAGGGGCTCATCATGTTGGAACTGCTCCCTGGTGTATGTGGCTTCTAAGGTCATGGTGTGGTGGCTGGAGCGCAGGGGGTCCTGTGAGGGAGATGATTTTATGGGCCAGGCTTTGGGGGCTTGGACCATTTCCACCCACATCTCATTGACCGGAATCCAGTCATGGCCCAAGCTAACAAGGGACAGTGGGAAATGTGGTCCTCCTATGCACTTAGGAGTAGGTACATGGATGCAGTTTGATGGATACTGCATGGTGTTGGTCTCAAGATTATCCATCCGTCAAATCAGCCACAGAGGCTGAAACAGTCATCACTCAGTGATGGAGCTCAGTGATAATTGTCATTGTCAGGTCACCCTTACCTTTAAAGGCGCTTATGAAAAGGCTGTAGATTGCAAAGCTTTATGCTCTTCTCTGTAAATAGCACAGTACTTCTATGTAATAGGTGCTCAGTAAATGTCTGTGGATGAATACACTATATATTAGCCAATCATTAAGACCAAAAAACTTAATATTTTTAATCCTGTGCCATAGATACCATCTGTCAACTTATAATAGCTAACGCTTATTTTATATTTACAACCCACTGCTGAGCAATTTTCATGTATAATCTCATTTAATTTTTATAACATCTGTGTAGAATAAGTTCGTATTCTTGTAACTAAGATTTGTGAAGCCTGGATTGAAAATCCCTCTTGTTGGTAAAAAGTCCAGGAACATACTGGCAGGAAATGTCAAGCAAAAGAGCTATTGTTTCTAGGCAGAGTTAATTAATAAACTAATTAACATACATCCTGTCAAGGTTCTCAACTTGCTAATGAGTTAGTATATTGCATACGTAGATACAGTGCCTGTTTCTCTTGATTTAACTTCTCCACCAGAAGCTGATGCTTAAGGCAGCCTTGAGCATCTCATAGAGATCACTGCTTATTCTCTCACACATAGTAGAAAATACATCTTAGGAAATAATTTACTTAGAACAAAACGTTTAAAAATCCTGAATAAATGGTGTGTCGTTTAATTTTTAATAAGTGGAGCAGACGGTGACTAATATGTCAGAGAGCACTAGTTATTGCCAGCAGTAACTGAGAAATCTGTAGTTGGTGGTGCCCAGTAGGAACCTTGCAGAAGCATAGACACGCATAGCAAACTTCTGGTACCATCGCTTACCTTCCTCTTGATTTTATACACAGACATCTTCTGTTACTCCTCCTTCCATTTCTACACACCTGCATCAACACATACACACACACACACACACCACACACATCTGTGGACAGAAATATAAATAGAATTAGAATATAGCAATTTCTATTTTCAAGATCAGAAATGTGAAAGATAATTACTTCCTCTCCCATGTACATTAGTAGTAGTCATGCAGTTATTAAGAATAAATATGCATTTATCTTGGTTTCAAACATGAGAGCTTTACTGACTATATTTAATTGACAGCAAAAAGCATATTTTTGTCCTTTTATTGCATGTATCCTACATGTATTATGCCTCAAAATACACTTATGTATTTTTCTGGTAACGCAGTTAGGTGATCCAGGGAACTCAGTAGTGGATACCTCCATCCACATGCAACAGAACTGTATTAGTTTATTAGTTTAGTTATGTATCTCATTTTATTTACAAGAAAGTTTGGCTGAATTGTGGGTATAACCAAAAAAAAAGTTTTGTTGTCAAATTTCAGTCGCAAACTCTGTAAACTTATTTACTGGTTTACATTTGTGTCTGGTACTGTATGATTGCAGATGCGTTTGTTCTTCCCATCCATTATTATTCTAGGAAAAGAAAGTAATAGTGGCTGTGGTCCTGAGCTCAATGCTGTGAAATGAAAAGGGATTACTGTTTTTTTATTTCTTTAGAGTAAAGAGAGTATATTAAAAGATTTCCAAATTCTTCTACTGTACCTCATGATGTGGACATAACTGGAGGATCAGGCACCTAAGTTCAGTTCGCCCACAATGCAGAGTCATACACATGCGTACACAGGCTGCTTCCAGGGCACCGTGTTTCTGTAATTATTCAAGTTGAAAGGAGCTGACTACCAAGGCACACTGGACACCAGACACACTTAGAAACCAAAAAGGTGCCGAGGAGAAGGTCACTAACAAAGATGGGGGGCTTCACTCGGCAGAGTCTCTAGATGTTAAATAAATTGTGGGCAGGGAATCTTCCACTCATCCAGTACATAGGAGTTGTGATGTGATTTATGACAGGGTCTAGTCTTAAGAAATACTGTATGTCAAATGCAATCGTAACCTATTTTGAGACATACCACATTTCAGACTTTGAAAATAACCTACCAACTTGAAATTAGTTTCTGAGGATTTCCAAACATCAAGGACGATTTAAATTCCATGATCATAAGGTATTGCTTTCGATACTTTTATTCATAGACATTAAGAGTGTATGTACTGGTGACAACATCCCTGGATTTCTGTTCTATGTCTTACAATTCCTTGATGGCTTTGGGTATGTTATTAAGTGAGTCTGTGTAACTGTTATGTGAAAAAGGGTGTTATGGGCTGAACGGTGTTCCTTCAAAATTCATACATGGAAGTTCTAATTCCCCAGCACCTCAGAATGTGACTTTAGTCAGAGAAAGAGACTTTAAAGAGGTAATTAAGGTTGAATGAGGTAATAGGGTTGGGCCCTAATCCAGTATGACTGGTGTCCTTATAAGAAGAGAAGAGAAGACAGACAAGGTTTGTTGGGGCAGGGGTGGAGAAAGAGAGAGACTTTAATGAATTTGGCTCATTCGACTGTGGCAAGTTGGGAGACTGGAAATTCAGGAAAGAGTTGATATTACAGTCTTGAGTCTGAAATCTGCAGGGCAGGCCGGCAGGCTGGAAATTCAGTCAGGATTTCTAGGTTGCAGACTTGAGGCAAATTTTGCTTCTTCTTTGGGAAACCTCAGTCTTTGCTCTTCAGGCCCTCAACTGACTGAACAAGGCCCACCCACGTAGGAGGTGATTGGCTTCCCTTGAAACCAACTGCTGGTGTTACAGTCAGTGAATGGTAAATGTTCTCTTATTGAAACAATAATTAATTACAAGCACAGTGGACAGAATGCCGCTCTCCTACTCCGAAGACAGCTGACTCCGGGCCTCCAAGGGGTTTAGATGACAACATAAAAGCACTTGATTGGAAAATCAGAGCCACTCGTGAAGCTGCGAGGCTTGAGCCAACACTCTAGGCTCATCTTGAAGAAGTACTGCAATGCTAGTACTGTCTAGATTATGAGATTATCTAAGGAAGACAGACACTGTGTGTTGAAACATCCTTTGTCTTAGGCAGGTGTTCTCCTGGGCCGTTGTTGACCCCTCTTATAAAAACCCACAATGCCAGGAAAAATTACTTGCCCGGCTCCAAGTGTGAAGAAGACAATACAGCATGCACTTGGATGACACAGCTAAGATCAGGGGCGTATTCATTCTTCCAGTAACCAGCAAACTGTTTGGAGAAGTGATTAGTAGGGGGCTGACTAACCCAACAGGAATGAAATTCGCCTAGCCTCTTGAGTTAATAGAGTAGGCTGTATAATGAGGTAAGGATTCAGAGCGATAATTCGGAGGCAGGGTTTGGGGAATTTCTGTCCATTGTCTTTGGTTCTTCTATTTGAGAACATCATTAAAAACACAGAGAAGGAAACTTGTCTGGTGGTGCAGTGGTTAAGAATCCGCCTGCCAATGCAGGGGACATGGGTTCGAGCCCTGGTCCGGGAAGATCCCACATGCCATGGAGCAACTAAACCTGTGCACCGTAACTACTGAGCCTGTGCTCAGTATTTCTTCTAGACTCTTAGGTATACACTATTAGCTATATGTTCTCATATACAGTTATTGAGTAATTATTCCATTATAAAAAGGAATTAGTCAAATCCCTCTGCTGAAGAAGCAAAAGAGCTAGTAATTAATCAAGTATAATAACTCAGTGTGTAAATAGTCTCTGAAATATGCAAAAGACACAATCAAAACCAAAAGGAGCCCTCTACCTTGCAAATCCTCAAAGAAGAGAGAATCTCTCTGGTATGTACTAGAGAGGAACTAAACAATTTATTGCTACCTTTAACGTCCAAAGGAAAATTAATTGCTTTTCAAAAAATAAAAGGAGTACACATTGAGCAAGAATAAACTAAGAGTCAAAAATACATATTAATTCTAATTACATAAAGTCTTATATCACTTTATCCAGGCCATGTTTGAGATATGATAATAATTTACCATGATCATCACATCACCATCATCTAAAATACAAATATTTATTTTAATGGCCTCAAGGTAGATGCTACAATTCTCAGAAAAGATGTGTGGGTAGCCATGGCTATAGTGTTTTTCATGGAAAAAGATGCGATCTATTCCAAATCCAAACAAATGGGCATTACAGAGTAACAATTGAGGGAGTGTTTATAGATGGCAAACAACTTCCTTCTCGTTGATGTGATAGATATACAGTCCATGATAAAATAGTGTGTTAACCATAAGTGTGTCTGATTATTTGAAGGACTGCATTTTAATGTGAAATATTAACAAATTACTTATGTAGTAAGTTTTGTTTGGTTGATTGGTTGACAGCATTTGATGTATTAATGGCTGACAAAAGGTAAAGTGAGATGCTAATACCAACTTGTATCTCTACATAGTTTTCATCTTTCACAACATGAAAAGGAAATGGATAGGAATTCCACACTGTCCTAAACAGTTTTGGAAGATCGTGTGTATAAGATTGATTTGAGAAGATCTGGATGAGGAAAATATTAGTTGAAAACTCTTCTCCTTTTAGCCATTGCCTTCCACTTTTACAGTGTTTCCATCTACAGAAAGACGAAAACACTGGTTTGCTGGAACTTGCCCAGATAATTCCTGTACCAGAAAAATCTTCGGACGCAGGCAAACCCAGACAGCTGGCCACCCTAATATTAGGGTATGACAGAGCATCTGTGCCTCTTCAAAATAATCCCACAGATTCAGGGGAAAAAAATATTCTACACTACTTAGATGATACTAAAATCCAGAGACCCTAAACATCATTATAGAAAACTTATTCAAACTTGTAACATTCAAACATCCACATTACCCCAAAGAACATATTAGAATAATAAACAAGAAACACTATTAAAAGAAATGGGAGGTTAATACGGTGTTTTCATGGGTATTTTAAAAATAACCTTTACTAAGACTTTTATTAGGAATACCCAGCACTAAACTGTTAATATGGACATCTGTTGGGCATTTCGATGGTAACTAGGCACCTAAAACTTTAATCGGCAGTTTCTTCAGTATTTAAGACTATATTGCTATCAACGTATTTTTCATGAAGAAAGTCATGCACTACTGTCAGTTGTATTTATTACACGGAGGAACATTTGAATATAATAATGCAGATGTCTTCATTCTATAAACCCCAGTGGTACTTAAAGCTAGAGTTTTATTACTTGTGCCGAGGGCCAATAAAAGCTATAAAGCTGCTCGATTCTAGCTCAGCTACTGCTGTTGAGTTGTACACACTTGAGTTGTAAATTATAATATAAAGTAATCAAATATGTATAAGAATGGTAGTCATGGAAGCAGTATCATAAGATTTCATAAGAAATCAGGAAGACAATTTATAAACATCAACATTCTGCTCTGGGTTTATGAAATCCTCTTCCCAAAATATAGCACTGCTCTAATAACCTAAGAAACGTTCTGTCAGTCAGCACTACCTACATTCTCTTCTTCCCGACATCTCCTTTATTCACAACTTATTTCCAAAACAATCGTATTGGCCACCCTGCTAGCCTCCATTTTGTACTTAGAGTGACCAAATGCTCCATGTAGCGTTATATGAAGATATTAAAACCATTATAAGGCGTCTCTCTGATGACCTTTTGTAATGTGCAGAGTATTTAGAAACGTCAGCTGCAAAACAGCAGATTTAAAGGATGGGAAATTCTTTTGCTTCGAGCTAGAAGGAAACAGCAAAAGAGTCAAAATGACCACACTGAAACATGAAATTTTATGTATGTGACCACATAGAGATGGTGATAAACTTGGGAATAGATAGGCTTGTTTTCTTCTAAGGTAGTGTTAGCCTTTATGCAATCATAGTATTACTCTTCCATAAGAAAAAAAATAAATTATTTTAAACACTACCTATGTTATGAACATTAAAACAGTGTCTGATTTTTCAGTATTCTTCGCAACTGCATTATGAAGTATGCAATTTCTGGAGTGGCTTTATTTAGCAAAACATATCACTTATCATGTTCATTATTAAAATGAATAGGAGTAAAAGAATGTGGCCCAGATCCCAATGTTATAGACAGTCTCCCATAATCCTTTCTAAAATTTAGATTTGCCATGTTTTTATACATCTGGAGGAAATCTATGATTTCAGCTTCGTAAGATGTTTCTTTTAATATACAAGGAGTTTGGAGTCAGTCAGGTCTTAGATGGAGTCCCAGTAACATCACATGTTGGGTTGGAGACCTTTGGCAAATTATCTAACCTTCCTGAGTTTCAATTTCTTTGTTTATAAAATAATGATGATAATACGAAGTTAATTGAATTGCTGGGAAAAAAAAAAACATGAGCTGATTATATATAAACAGTATAGCACCATAAGTGGAATGCAGGAAGTAACCAATGATTGATAGTATTGTATTATTACTGCTTAATTATGATTATTTTAATCGGATTATTTTTGGAAAAAATAATCCGATTAAAATATTGTTATGGAAAAATACTGGAAAAGACATCTACTAACATTTTAACAAAGCTATGTGTAGGGATTATATAGGTGGCTATATATATTTCTTTTAAGTGCTTATCTTGAATTTATGAATTTTCCCTAAAAAGGTACAATTTATAATCAGGTAATAAAATATTTTAAAAGTAGTTGGGGATCCATATTTTGTGGTTTATATTCTTGCCTCTTTAAAATACACAGTCATGAATTTTACATTATAAATGGCTTCCAGGAAAGAATAATTTTCCTTCATTTTAATTGGGAACATCATTCTGTAAATGCATCTTTTCTAATTAAAGCCTTGGTCCAACAAGGGAATGCATTATCCGTTGATACTTATCCAATGGAACTCTTTCTAAATCCTAAGAGCAGAGCTTGTCCTTACTAGGTGCCAGGCAGGAAGTGCTTTCAGTGGTTCTCCCAACCACCTTACAAGGTAGGTGCTATCAGCATATACTGCACAGAGACACTGTGTAACTTACCTCAAGTCACAGAGCTATGCCATGGCAAAACTGGGATTCGAACTCAAGCCACATGATTCCAAAGTCTGTGTTCTGGACCTCTGTGGTACGCAGGCTTTCCGAGTAATGGATCCTCTGACTCACTGATGATTATGACTATTTCAGAGCACAAAATCAGTGTCCTTGCTCCTGTCTCTCCAGCCTCAAGAAGAATTCTTACACCAGGAAAGTGATAGATCCTGCAGTATTTATCCAGTGGTTAATTTATCTCAATTCTCAGAACAATATTGCATGCCTTATTTGTATTAAAAGAAATATTCCAATTAAATGAGTAATAAATTCATCTAGAGAACTTTGCCATTCACCTTGGTTTGCGTGTGTGTGTGTGTGTGTGTGTGTGTGTTAAGCAAAATAATGGTTAAAGGTGTAGATAGCAATTACTGACAACTCTGGAAACTGTATCAGAGCACTGAGGACCATTAGGGTGCTCTAAGTGTGTGAAAAAAGTTACTATAAACTTTGAATATGCTTAGTTAGAAAATATGTTAATATCATCACATCTTTAAAATATTTTGTGCAAGTTTTCCAAAATATGTTTGAACCTTAATGTCGAAACAATTGTCAACTCGGAACTAGAAATTTTCTTCAAGTCAAGACGTTTTATTCACCATTTATTTTGTTTTTGGCCCTGTGCTCAATCCTCCAAGTAATACAAAGATGAATACATGTTCTTCCCGATATAAAGGAGTTACATCGATGAGAGACAGTGTCACTTTCTGATCCAGGTAAATAGAACAGTGTGCGTCGTGAGTTCATTCTATGAAACGGGTGAGATAAGAGGGACCAGTTCTGAACCACCTCTAGTGAAAGCGCAGCTTGAAGGGTCACGTGAAAGGATGAGGGACATGTTAGGAGGCAGAATCTATAAAAGAGTGCGTATGTAATTGAGAAAAAGAATAATAAATCAATGAACTGAGGATTAAGGTTCCATCAGAAGAAAAGAACTCTTGGCGAAGCTGATGTTAGGAACAGAAGAAGAGAATTATAGATTATGATCTATAGGAGAGAAAATATGGGAAAGAATAAAGATGCAGAGAGGTTTTCAGTTAAGGGATGGGTAATTAATTCACTTGAATTTGCTTGAGCTAAGAAAAAACACAGAAGTTAAGTCAACTAAAGAGTGAAAGTGGAGTGAGATTGTGCGTTTAAGGATTTAGAGGTTTAGAATGGCAATTTTGGAAAAAAAAAAAAACAGAGATTGTACAACAGCCCAGCTGAGACTCCTTAAAGATTAATTCATATGAACCTTCCATGATTCCACCACCACAGCAATATAAAGTCACAGAGCATTGGAACTCAGTAAGAAGACTTCTGTTTAAATTCTGGAGGCATTGTTTATTGACTGTGAATTTATTCAAGGTACTTAGAATTCTCAGAGATTTATCTGTTGAAGAAAATATGTGTGTTGTGTGATTCCTGTGAGCTATTGTAAAGATGAAATCAGCTGTATATGTGTATTTCATATTTGTACAAAAGAATTCTGCAAACGTTAGTGGTGCCTGTGGCTGTATTCAGTGATGAATAATATGGGAACAGAGAAAATGGAGAGTCCAGTTACCCAGGGCTGATAATTAGCAAGACAGGAATTTCAGGAGAGCCCATGCGGGAAATAAAGACATGGCTGTACAGAGAGGCAGAAGAAGCTAGAACATGAGCTGTCAATTTTCACTGAGAAAGTTCAGATAGCAAGGAGAACAAAAGGCAGAGGAAATGGAAGATGTAAAAAGGAACGGAACATTGGAGGTAAAATGGGGAATTTCAGTTTCAAGAAGTTTCTCAAGTGGAGCAGTGTTAGGTCACACTTAAGTAAGTGATTGAGGTAGAAGTGGATGGAGATGAAAAAACGAAAGCAAGGAATCTGCTATCCTGGGCTGACAACAATAGATGTTTTCCCTTAGTTTGTCCATAAAACAACAAGTGTTTGTGTGTTGCTTCAGTTAATGAAGCCACATTTTTGTAAATTATTGATTTACAATTCATCTCTATTTGATCACTACACCCTGTGCAGGGAACATTGTATTAACGCTCTTCATTAATAAATGAAGCAGAGCGAGGTTGGAATAACTGCCCACATGCAGAATATCAGTGCCTGATGGAGCTGGTGTTCGAGGTTTCTAAGCTTCACGTGCTCCGCTATTTCCACACATCCCTACATCTTATTTAACATCACTTTAAATTCTACATGAGAACCTGTTCTTCTCCAAAGCAGAAAACAACATTAGAGAAAGCATGAGGAAATGTATATCATGAAAAAAAAATTAAAATATTTGGCACATCAGCCGTGAATTTCTGTAGCCTGAAACGAAAGATATCGTTAAAATTAGAGTGTACTACCCACAAGAGATAAGCAGGTCCTAACAGTTCTTCCAGATTCCAGTGTTCACGCCAGTTGTAGCTCTTTGTTTCCTAAGAATATGATGAATGAACAATTTGCACTGCTGGGTAATGGTATAGTTCCAGGACCTAATTGAAAAGTTCCACAATATCACCTAAAGTCAGCATTTCAGCATTCACTGGAGTTAGGTTCTGGGTGGCATATTTGATGAAATATTTTAACAAAAGAACATTATTCTTTTTATTCGAGTTTTAGCGGTAAGGTGATCATATTAGCAGTAAAGTGATAATTCCTTTGGTTGTCTTTATCAACCAATCTCTCTCTCTCTCTCTCTCTCTCTCTGTCCCTCTCCCTCTCTCAGCTTTCAAATGAGAACACAATACCTTCAATATATGATACAATTTTCTTGAAAAAGACTTCTGTTAGGTTCATTTCTTCTTGTCTTCGATTATATCATATCCTAAATTAGGTTTTATGAACGTTTTCAAGCCTCTTGTCATATTAAAAGACAAACTTGTTCAATGAAAAATATTCCAAGCTTGTTTAAAACTAAGACAATAAATACCGTTATATAAAGTTCTATTGAGTCACTAATACAATCATTGAAGTGCACAGATAAAGACAAAAAGAAAATAATCCCTCAGGAGTGAACTGTGATCCAGAAAAAAACTACTGAATAAAATTTCTCAAAACAACTACTAGCTGGAGAGAAAAACAGGAAAAGAAAAAAAAATACCTCCCCAAGTGTGAACATAATGTATTTAAAATCAAAGTTTTGGTTTTATTTTAAGTTCATTGTACAATCGCTCCTCAAGGCCTAAATCGTGCCACCTTATCATAACCGACTTTCTCTTCTCTGTGTAGTATACCCTTGTAATAAAGGTATCAACCAGTATTTTTCCAGTTCATTTAGAACTAACTAATTTATCTCACAGCTTAGCCATTTTGGTCTATATAAGTCCTCTTTTCTAAAACTTCTGAGAGGCTAATTGCATGCCCTTCCTTCTAAAAGGACACCTATGAATGGAGTTTGTAAATTCCACAATGCCCTCGGTTGTTCAGCTCAGAATATCCATAGGTAATTGCTGGTTATGGAAGCTTATCTTGTTTTTGACATATGTCCTATTTAAATGATATACGAATGCACTTATGACCTAATTTCCTAAGTCCTCTGTGTGTGTGTGTGTGTGTGTGTGTGTGTGTGCCTGCGTGTACATATTTGTAGATCGCTGGGGCAAAAAACATGCTTAGGATACAAGTAAAACAAAGTCATATAGAAAAAAAAATGTAAAAAAGGAAAGAAAATAGAATTCCTTGCTTTGTTGTCTCTGGTTTTTACTTTTTTCTTTGTAGAGTTTTATATATCCTTTTCTTTCTCCTTGAATTTCTTAAAAGAGCCGTGATTGCTTTAAGGAATTCCCTGGCTAATAAATATTAGTGGATTATATAAAGATAAGTGCACGATGGAGATCTTAGAAAGGTCTCCTTTCTAAGGTCTCCTTCAGCTCACCTCTGACCTCTGACCTTTGCCCACCTCTCTGTGGGCGGTAAGCCATATCCCCTCCTGCTGGGTCCCAAGCCAGGAACTAATCGCAGAGTATAGTTGGGAAGGGGTGAAAAGTAGCAAATGAACTAAGATGATGTGTTTACTCCAGTACCTGCTTCACCCACTTGATGCTGGCTTGACTGGTCTTTTTGTTTCGTGTTGTCTTCTGCTCTGTCTTATTTCTTCCTTCTTTCTTTGAACATCTTCTCAGCCTTAAGCTCGAACTTTACTGGATAAGCTCACTTCCCTTTCCTAAGGGGAAAAAGATCAAATAATATTGTAAGACCCAGACCATTATAATTTCCATGCCATCGTTTCCAGGCTTAGCCTCGCTTTTCTTTTTTCTCCCCTAAAATAGTGATGTTTTTACTTGGGGGAAAAGGACAGAAAATCATTGCTTTTGTAAAGTCCTGATAACTTCTCCAGATCACATTGACCTTTTTCTAAGACCCCGTTGCGCTAACTGATGATCCTTCTCAGCTTGGTCAGGCACTGGCTTGAGCTTCCATTCGACTCTCTTCTGTGCTTTTGTTCCGCCTTAAAAGGGTAAAGACTCTGCCTTCACTACCTGTACTGGTTCCTTTAGCAACTAGCAGAGCTGTATACATTTTGATTAGATGCGTTCCACGACATCATATACTTACTTTTTGTAGAGCGTTGGAGTGAGGACATTTTCCATGTGATTCCTGCTCATCTTTCTCTCACCCATAAGCTGCAATAAAGGCACAGTGACAGGGGCAAACCAAAGTCTCAAATCACTCCCTTCTTCTCTTTACCCATCAAAATTCTAAACAAAGCATTAGCAGAGATGTTGAGATAAACGGAGGAAATTTTAGCCTAATGGCGCATCATCTTCTTCCAGGACCCTGCCATTTGGGGCAATTTTGTTATTTTTTTTTTTCCTATTACTTCCCACTCCTTTCTCAAATCTACTAAAAAAAGCATGTTGACATTCTTTCTAATACAGCCTAAGAGGTTAGTGATCGGTTATTTCTTCTTTTCTCAGTTTCCTCATCCTATACATCAACTTTCAATGATATAATGCATATAAAATATTATGTATAATAATTGGTTAAGCTGGGGGTTAAATTTAAATACATTTTAGTGTATCACATACACTAGGTATAATAGTGTCTTTTCAAATGAAACTTTACTGAATCTTCATACGTTAAAAAAAGGAAATTAAAGCTGACTATGGCAAAAGGAGTTTGTTAAACAAATAACCAAATTACCGGTTTAAGGTGAAAAGCACAGTAAGTTAGTAGTTTATACTTTAATATTTTAATACAATAAATAAATAAATACAAGTGGCATGATCACAGTCTTTTGGTTCACAAATTATTACAGTTAACAAAGTCTACATTTAGAAACTATGTGGTAGAAAATTTAAGTGATGACCCGTTGAAATACTCGTATTATAAGAGTAACACCGAATTAGATAAATATTTTGGGCAAAGACCTTCATACTTTTTTGTAGTGCCTCAGAATAAACATCATGACTCAATTTACAATGTATTATTTTAATTAAAAATTTGATGCCTTGATTTATAATTGAGTCAAATGTCATTAAAATTGACGATGTGCAAGGTCAAACAGTTAAAAGAGGAATTCAACTTTTACACAGAGAAAAGTGATCAGTTCACGTATTTTTAAGTTAGCAAACATATTTCTAAATTTTACTGATGTCAAGTCATACACTATATAAATACTAAATAAAATACTCCCTTTTTCTTTATTTGTTCATTCATGGTAATCCATAATTTTTTGAAGAAAGGCAAATCACTGTATGTGCTGTAGAGATTAAATAGAATATGTTCCCTTGTGCTTTCCATATCGAGAATACATTTGCGGTTCATACAATGATAATTGAAATATATACTCGTACATATATAACTGAGGGTGCTTACGTGTGCAGGGTTCCAACATGTTTCTTTGTTTGCTCCATAGTAATACAAATTGCTAATAAAAGGTCACTGATACCAATAATTACGATTCACACTTTGATGTCATACATCATCCAATATGTCCCTAATTAATTTCAAACTCCTCAAATACATAAAATCATACTTTAGTCCATTCCACGATATCCCATCATTAGAAATAATACAAGTGGAGCCACTGGCACAGAGGCCGGCATATCATTAACATGTAATAAATTGCGACATTTGTTTGTTAGAGTATCGTTTGCTCGTATTTTTTGCAAATCCGGAAAAACATAAAGTCATGTGCAAAAAAAGAAGGTTTCTTTACAGAAAAACATAGCCCAGGGCTCTGATGATATATCGTCTAATTAGGTGAGCCATTAACACCTCATGATACTAACTAAGGCTTACCTACCTAAGTGTTAAATGCATTTAAGAAAATCAGGACAGATTTCTTATAAAGCAAGATAAGGAAGATAGGGAAGAAAGTATCTTAGAATTATCACGTGCTAAAATTACCCTTAGTTGCTGAGCAGGCTGTAGTAAATAATGTGGGCATTTGGGCACTGTACATCTAAAACAAGCCCTATGGGAGTCACCTGTTGAATACAGATGTCATATGTTTGGTCTCCCAACCTCATAATTGCCTGCAAACTAGCACATTTGCCATTTAACATGCATCTTTTTCTCTATTATACTGTAGACTGTCCTCCTGACTCCTGATCTCATTTAACTAATCTAGAAATGGATGTTTAAAAATCCAAATGTTCTTTGCATCCCTGTTAATTGACATTACCAAAAGGGTAAGTATTTGCAAGGAATTTGCTTTTTAACAAAGTGGCTAACCATCAATCCAAAAACAGACTGCAAATCCCAAATGTAATAGATGTCTCTGGAGTTCACTGAAATGCACTATATGTGTCCTTTTTATCCACAGAGGTGACTGTCAGATAAATGGCTTCAGTGCTTCTAAAAAGCATTGTGAATCATTCTGACGGGGAGCAACATGACAGGGTGAGAACCACTGGCGACCTGCACATCGCCCAGTGGATCTGCCACTATAGCCAGAGATTGTCTGCAGACCATCTTACACACTAGCTTCCTTCTTACCCCCATCAGTTTTTTAAAAAAGAGAGGTGAAGTGGGACTTATTTTCATCAAGTGGACACCCAGAGGTCTGGAGATGAAAGATTTGTTGTCCTAGTTTACCAGTTACTCCAAGAAATTTTTCAGATTAAATTTAAGACAAAAAAAAAAACCATCCTGACAGTTGGTCATAACTGGGATTCCTGATAGCAGCTGAAGCACAGAGAGTGACACCTGGCCAAGTGAATCTCTTCTCTAGGACTTGAGCCACTGTGGGGAAGTAGAGGCCTTTGGAGGCTGACAAAGGAAGAGACATGACCAAGAGATGCAGTAACACACAAGTTTATTAGGTGTTACTTAATCAGGTTGTAGGAGAGGGGAGGTCCCTCCTACCGTGTGACTGTGCAGAGGATTATAAGCATTCAGAGGGGGAGGAGGGTGGGCAAGGGAACTTCTGGGGGAGCTGGGGCTCAGAGACTGGGCTTAAGTCTAGGTGACACCGCAGCACAGCGGGGAATCTCTGCTTGGAGAGCTCTGAAGGACAGGAGCTGCTTGGGTCCTATAAGCACAAGATTGTCTTATCAACACCAGCAGATGCTGGGTGTTGTTTCATAGGATATGCAAAGCAAGCAGCCACAGAGTGGCCAAAAAACTGCTAATTTGGTGTAGTTTGAAAACAATTTAATGTGTAAAAATGTGAGTTTGAAGCTTGCAGGCTTTTGAGCTAACAGGTCTCAGCTTGCTGTGAAATTAGCAAAAAACCCCTAGTAGCTATTGTATGAGGCCATATCAGGCTCATGAAAATAATGAACGACTTTTTCAAAACACTGAGAATGGCAGAGTCTTCAGTGCCACGCCTTGAATTTGAAGACACTTCCAGAATGATAAAATAGTGATAAAAATGAAGATCCAAAAGGTATGGTTTTAATACAAGTCCGAGTCAGACAATCACTAACATTCAGTACTTTAGAAATGCATGACCTTGTTCTTGACCAAGCACTTAAATGTCTTCCCCACCTGGTTACTCTTATTTTATCTGTGTATGTAGAGTCACATCTGCCGTGTCACACTTACTAAATAGTTTATTTGCCTTCCAGTATATTTCCCCTTATTCTTCCCCTATGTGGTATCTCCCGAGCAACTATTCTCTTACTTTTGGAATAAATGATTTGAGTCTGGTTGGCAAATATATTAAGTCCTCAAGATAAGCACTTCAGTGCTGGGATTTAACTGGGCATTTTATACTTGGCTAAAAAATATTACTCAATTTATAAATTAATTTTAATTTCAGATATATTTAACTTACAAAGGTAATAAATAATTGATTTATGGAGTGAAAAGGAAAACTTTTGCAAGATAGGCATCTGACCGCAAGAGTCAATTAGAGAAAGAAGCTTTCAGCCCTTATTGAAATTTTCTGAGGCTAGCTCCCAGCAGGGAATAATGCCATAATCTATAACCTTATGGATCACAAGCCAGTCTGTGTGGACTCAAACCTTGGCCAGGATGGCTAGCAGTAGGATCACAAACAAGCTGACGGACCTCTGTGCTCCAGTTATCTCTGCAATAGATTCCAGAAAGTGATAGTACGTGGCTCATAACAAGATGTGAGATGACTTAAACACTTAGAATGGCACCTGGTACATGGTAAGATTTCATTCAATGCTAGTCATTTTCACTAGTGATATTAATCAGCTTCTGAGTGACAGAATTTTAATATAAAAGCCAACAAAACAAATCTCCTAGTTTTATTGTAACACCTTTGGGGTAGAGTCTGAAGCAGCTTTAGAATCTGAAAAACATGGAGGAAAACTACAGGCATGACTATGACAGTTAAGACATAAAAAACATTTTCATGTTGGAAATTAACTATGTTCTCCATCTGTGTCCTAAGTATAATATATTGCATGACATTTTGTCATTGTGTAGTTCCAAGACTGGGGGATCACAATCAGTACCATGAATCAGTGAATCAAACATCAACTTAGATGTGACAAGGAATATTAAATCATTGCAACAGTTTCAGTTTTACATTTTGGATCTAAAGAACTGATTCGTTAGATGCAAAATAACAAAACCCACTAAATGTACCCGTTAATTTAAAAGGAACCAGTCTTGACAGATGAAATTTGTTCATTTGGAGTGCTTCATGGAGAAAAACACAGATAAAGTATCCCATCCTTGACTCTCCCTAAGTTACACTAGAAATGAATTTGCCACCTATTAGAGATGCCTCTTTTACAAATCGGAGCTTAACTAAATCAGAAGTACAGTAGATTTTCATTAAAAAGAATAAATTTTATGGTGGTATGAATCACACTACATTCCTGATTTCCCTGATCCTGTCACAGGTACCATTATTTTGCTCGTCATTCAAATCCAAAACCTCTCATCGTTGGTCACCAAGTCCTTCCTCTGTCCTCTGCAGTCATCTCTCTTTTTGGCCAAAGATAACCAAAGTTAACAAAATAAATCTGGCATCCTTAAATTTGGCCTGATTTTTTACATAAGTGCAGCAAGAATGGTAACTGACCTCAGAGGGTTTTTAAGTTTACGGAATCACAGATTAGACTTTACAAAGCCTCTCTTGGCTAGAACACCTACACAAGACCTCACCATCTGACCTCACCTGCGGTACTTATAGATTTAGGTGAATTCCTCTCTTCTTGAGGTCCCCAAGATAGCCTAAGTTTCCTGGGCCTGCCAGGAAGTGACCTTCCTTAGTCACTTGTAAAGTTGGGAACCCTATAATCCAGGTGCCAGGATGTTTTTTCCAAGGGGGCTTTTTAAGCATTGGCTCCATAAAGTTAACTGGAGTTCCTCAAAGCTGTCTGTCCATAGCTGATTCTATGCACATCATCCTCAAATATAACCGTTCATTCCAAGCCTTGGCTAAGACCCCAATTTTTCCAACTATGTCCTGTTATAAGGAGAACAGACTCATTGAAATTATGGAAATATTTACTTTGCCATGAAAATTAGAACACTCAAATTCTGGAGGGATCAAGCAGGAAGAAAAAGATCAACATTTCATCCCTGTATACAAAAGTATAATCTACTAAATTGTCAAGAGTTGTAGATAGCTTAAGAGAAAGGAGAGAAGGGCTCCTTATATGCAGAAAATAGAACACTGAAGAACCAGCGCAGTTCCAAACAAAAGCTGTAAAATCATTATCATTCTTCATCAGTTCATTCAGTCCCATGTAATTAATCTTTGCTCTGCTTCCTCTTGTCTTAGCAGTTTTATGAACTTGTCAGCTTCTCCACATGAGTTCTGGAAGTCCTTACTCAGTCTGTAATATGGTTTCAGATTTATTGAAGCAAAGCCATCCAAAGTCTGTACCCCAGAGTATCTGTCATAATCCTCTCCATGGGTTTCTGAAACAGTCCCTTTTCATTGAAGACAAAGCACTCTGTAGCTAATTGCAAACACCTTTGGAGAAGAATCAGAGTAAAAAAACAAAAACAGAAACAAAAAACGTATCTGTGGATGACAAAGACTTTGAATGTCTATGGTTAATGATCTGATGAGAATTCATTTGACAAGGAAATGTGGTTATTTCTGCAGCATAAAACATTTTAAAATAATAACTGGAATTGTGACTGACAACACTATACCAGGACATACCACAGAGAGCAGGAGTATAGACAAATGTCTATGAACTTCATATAGTTTTTGAAACACTTATATTAATAACATTTACCCCTGCAAATGTTAAGCATCTCTTCTTATTTGACAATGATTTTCATGCAATTGAACATAGCAAATAAATGTAGTTACTCCTTTTGCAAGATGAAAAGGCAAATCTGAGATTTTCCAGGGGCCCTCTGGGAAATCTCAAAGTCAGTTTGAGATCAAGAAGAGTTCATTTAGGATTTGATTTGGGGGGGAAGGCAAAATATCGAACTTGTCAAAAGGTTTGAACATTTGAATAGATAAGATCCTAGGTCACTGAAAAATACTTGGCTACCTACTTAACCAAAGTAACAATAAAATAATTCCAAAGTAAACAGGAGGAGTAATGTAATCATAAAAAACAAGACAAAACAAAAACTTCACTCATTTAAAAATAGATGAGAAGACTCGGTTCTCTTAAATAAGGAAGTCAACATAAAGCACAGGAAGTTATTCTGATAAGACAGACTCTCTGTGTTGAAGGATTACTTAAAAAGGTAAACAAACAAAAACTAACTTTTACAATCTCTTATCAAGAGCAGACCATAATCAAAGAACATTTGTTGTTCTAAGAGAAAAAAAAAACATATTTTAGTTTTGCATTTATGTACTATTAATACTAAAGTCCCTAAAAAACCTTATAAATAAATCCATTCAATCTTATCCAGTTTTGATCTCACAAGATACGATTCCTTTTCCAAGATTCCTTTTTCTCAGACTACCTATAACTCTTCATATATTTGCGGTTTTTGTCCTTTATTTTCTCCTTTTTACTTTAGAACAAAATTACTCCTTTTCCCGTAACAGAAACACATCCTACACACTATGCATGTTTTGTAGACAATGTCGTTTCCCTTCACCTTTATTATTTCCAGTAGTTTTATTTTCTTATATCGATTGTATTTTTAACTGGTCGTAACGTTTCCTTTTTTACAGAAAAAAACTAGGAAGTAATCAGCTGGGAATTGTCTGTCACATATCAGCCTTCTGTAGCAGACTAGCAAATTTTATTCCTCTTTAATTTCCAGTGTGACAGAAGAACGTGTTTATTAGCAGACTTGAATATATTTAGCCTCTCTACACCATACGAAATAAGAAACCGAAAGTGTAAAAACTTAAATTTAGGTTTAGTAATTAATGTTTCAACTTGTAAAGAAATATAATCTGCAAAAAGACTGAAAAATATTTAAAAATTAAAAAAATTAATGTTTCAGTAGGTTATTTAACTTAGAAATTATTAATGAGTATCTATTACTTAACTTAGCATAACTCTGAGGTTACAAATTGCCAGAAAGATGTTGAAACCTATTTTCAGGCAGACGTATTATAACGAACAAAGCTAGCCATCACCTCAAGTTATTTCCCTGTTAACTATTTTTATAGCACGTGCACATTCATGCCCATTAGGCAAGTATCCCATGAGAAAACAACACCAACAACAAAAACAAGAACAAAAACAAAAAACCCTAAGAGAAGTTAAATACATGGGTGTTTTGTTTTACGTCCATACTTGATATGCATGAAGTAATTCATTTCTTCTGTATCTTTATTTGTATATTTGTTCTTAGGTTGAATTTGTAATTTATTTAATCTTAAATATCTAATAGATATAATATTACATTATTTCACGAATAATCCCAAGTAGAAAAAGTTTATGCTCATATTATCTTTAATTCTGATAACTCAGAAGACATACTCATTTTTATTAAACCAATATTGCGAAACTAGTCTTATTTATCAACAATTCACTCAAATGACGTGAACTTAAAAAAAAATTGGGGTTAGTTTCTGTGTATCTGGGAATGTTGGGAATATTTAATTTATATAAGGGCTATTTTATCTCTAAGCCAATTTGAATAGAGTTCCTTTATAGGATTTTATGAATTAATTTGGAAATATCATCAGATGTAGAAAAATGTCACATATGTAGTACGTTACATGCGTATATACATACATAATCATATACAAACATTCAGATGCAAAAAGAGACTTTATAGCTTTCATTTTAAAATTTTAGTCATGAGTCAAGTAACAGTCGTACAGAACACACCGGCTTCTATAAAATAGTTGACTCTTGTTTTTGCTGTACTTTATATTCTCATTTGAATTGTGTATCCGGCAGATGGCACAAGTAAGTTTACCTGCTCAGTCTGAGGGCTCAGGCTTTTATCAATATTTGTGGAGGAAACTTTTAAGATTTTCATTTGCCCTGGCAGGTAGTGGCTTTGGGGGTCCCGAGTTCCCTGAGCATTCCTGTTGGAGGAGGGGGCAGGGTGTCCAAAGTTCAAGTGACCATGGGGAGTTGGGGGCCAAAGTGGGCAGGGAGAATCTGGTGGGGGGGGGCGGGGAGGGCACAAAGGGATGGAGGAGGTGAGGACTTGAGACCCTTCCCATATCAAAGGAGTCATGGGAGCTGAAGGGAACATCAAAGCTGGTGAAAGAGGGAAGGAAGGGCAGAGGTGATAAGAAGGGAGAGGTCTGAGAGCAGCCTGTTTGGGGAGATTTGTTTCCCAGAGAAGCCAATGAAGTTCCAACTTAACCTTAATAAAATCATGCCAATAAGAAAGGGAGCTGACAGAATTTGTGTCTAGGGGTGGAGCATATGTCAGGAAGAATTGGAAATGAGATCTCAGAAGCATTGCAGACAGGATTTTCAGTAGGGGTTTCAGTCAACCTAGAAGCTCCCCTGTTCTTAACTAATGGTACTTGGCAAACAAAGATGGCTGGGACTCTAACCCAGCCCCTGTGCCTTCTGAACAGAAGGCTGGGACTCCTGTAACCCAGCTGCTAAGTCAGAGTCTTCACAAGAGGCAGGAATTTGCCCCTCAAGAGTCAGAGGGAAAATCTCCACTCTAAATAGCCAAGACTTCCACCCAGGAAGATTCTTCCCCAACAGCAGACCTGAGACTCTAACGCAGCCTTGAGAGTATACTCAGAATCTTAGGAATAAAAATCCTGCTTCAGCACATCGCCATCCAGGGCGCTCGACGCCTGGGAGCGCTCGACGGGTCAGGTGCTCTTTTTAAAGGGACTTAGCGGGATTCGTGCTACAAGTGGGCTAGGCTGGCTTGAGGACAAGGCCCAAGGTCAAGACCAAGTTTAAAAGAGGGCTCAGAGAGCCTGCCTAAAGTTCCATCGAGAGAGAGTCTGTGTCACTTTCAAACAACTATATATATAAAGTATCTATCTTTTCATCTATCTTTTATCTATTATTAATCTATCCATCTATCCATCCATCCTATTCATGTGTACACTTAAATTTCCATACCATCATTATCACAATCTATATGCCCGGATATATTTTCCATATATTTGAGTCTAATGAACAAGTGTTATTTTAATTCTAATATGTATATTCTTGGAGGGAAAGCTAGTGCCGTGAAAATATGATGCAGTTTCTCAAACTATGCAAGAAGGAAAATGTCACAGCTGCTAGAGGACGCGAACGTGGCGGCCCTGCCCCATCAGCTTTGGTGGCTAAAGCCTGACAAGATGCATCATGTGCTAGGGTGTTATAGGAACTCTTGTTTTCTACCTAAAGGCATAACCACCAGGGCTGGCAGGATAAACCTCTCTACTGCCAAAATGCTATCAATAAACCACAGCTACACGCTCTTCACAGTAACACTGCTATGAAGTAACATTGATTATCTCCCAGGCCAATAAGCTTAACTCCATAACATGTAATTTGAACTAAACCATCGCAAGTAATCAATAGAGAATTATCAATATCTCTGATGAAAAAACCTTAAGTTATCAAAATCTAAATTTATCTTATGTGAATTTGAAATTACACTTAAATACCTTATCTCACTGAAAGGTACTATAAAACCTCGTTATATGTAATCGTTATTCTTTTGGCTAATCTACCTTATTTTTAGTTGTACGAAGTAATGAAGGGTCTTTTTAAGGCTTTCTGCCTGGTAGTAGAGCCAAACCAAGAACCCAGACAAATACTGTTACACAAATAGGTACCACTTCTGAATATACACACCTAATTCCCCACTAAGACCAAGGCTCTTATTTTAAACAAGTAAAAAGTTGTTAAAGGTAAATTTTGCCTTACCATTTTGAATAGGAATGTGACACTTTTGTTGTTTGTTTGTTTTGATTTTTACAAAAAGTGCATTCAGGAAACAAACACAAAAAAGTAAAAACTCTTTATCCTCTTTAAAATATTATGAAAATATGTATTAGTAAAAAGTTTTAGTAGTAAATTTAGATGTAATAGTACCAAATGTAAGCTTTTCCTATGTCCACAATCTTTAAGTTAACATGTTTTGTAAAAAAGACATAATGAGAGGTAACAAAAAATAAAAGTAATATTCTCAGAAAAACATTTGGAGACAACTTTTGTTTTGTCTCTTTATTATCTAACTTGAAAATATATTTCCTCTGGTTAGAACATAGCAAATACATTTAATGCAACCGAATGACTTACCATCTCGAAAAATCCCCCTTTAATTTTGTTTAATTAGTTTTAATTTTGCTAAGTGTGCTTTCCAGGCAAGAGATCTAATCTCTTAAGAACTCCCTGACTCCAGCCTCTAGGAGATTTCTCCACCCAGAGGTTAAGCTTAAACCCCCATGAACAGCTTTAGGGCAAGTAGCTCAGTACGAGCATAGCTTATTTTCCTCTTGTGCTTGATGTCTCAGTTTTGACTCTAGAATTCCTAAGAGAGAGTGACCTGTGTCCTTTATAAAATATGCGGTCTTGTTGGGAAAATGAACTATTTGTATTTATATGTTTGAGTATTTTGCATTCATGTTTACAAGGAGTTCTGGCAAGAAAAAGGAAAGAAAAGTTTCCATTATCATTTTCTGCCTGGGAATGATGACTAAACATCACAAGAGCCCAAACGTTGGCGTTTCTGATATGAGAATCAATTTACAGCAGCTGTTGCAATATTTCTCTTATGATTACAATAAACCAATTTTTATGTTTGCAGGGTGCAAAGCTAAATTGTCCTTTTTTAAAAAAACAATGTATTTTACTGAAATAACTGTGATGCAAACACTTATGATTAATCACAGCGTACATAGATGTCTTATGTAACAAAATGACTTTCGCACTTTAGCTCTCGTTCTGAGATGCAGTATAAAATCATAGTTTAGAGAATTGGTTCTGAACTTAGAAAGTCCAAGATGGGAATCCTACCTCTGAGATTCATTTGCTATGAGACCTTGACCACGTCATTTAATTGCTTTAAATGTTATTCTCATCCTCTGTAAAATGGTAATAATGAGAGTGTCTACTCTGTAGGGTTATCATGATAAAGAAATGGAAAGATAACCGTAAAGCACTCAACACAGTGTCTCCCGTGTGCAAAGAGTTAGCATATTTTTTTAAACATCTTTATTGGAGTATAATTGCCTTACAATGGTGTGTTAGTTTTTGCTGTATCACAAAGTGAATCAGCTATACCTATACGTATATCCCCATATCCCCTCCCTCTTGCGTCTCCCTCCCACCCTCCCTATCCCGCCCCTCTAGGTGGTCACAAAGCACCGAGCTGATCTCCCTGTGCTATGCGGCTGCTTCCCACTAGCTATCTATTTTACATTTGGTAGTGTATATATGTCCATGCCACTCTCTCACTTTGTCCCAGCTTACCCTTCCCCCTCCACGTGTCCTCAAGTCCATTCCCTACGTCTGCGTCTTTTTTCCTGTCCTGCCCCTAGGTTCTTCAGAACCATTGTTTTTTGTTTTTTTTTAAGATTCCATACATATGTGTTAGCACACGGTATTTGTTTTTCGCTTTTCGATTTACTTCACTCTGTATGACAGACTCTAGGTCCATCCACCTCACTACAAATAACCCAATTTCGTTTCTTTTTATGGCTGAGTAGTATCCCATCGGATATATGTGCCACATCTTCTTTACCCATTCATCTGTCGGTGGACACTTAGGTTGCTTCCATGTCCTGGCTATTGTAAATAGTGCTGCAAGGAACATTGTGGTACATGACTCTTTTTGAATTACGGTTTTCTCAGGGTATATGCCCAGTAGTGGGATTGCTGGGTTGTATGGTAGTTCTGTTTTTATTTTTTTAAGGAACCTCCATACTGTTCTCCATAGTGGCTGTATCAATTTACATTCCCAGCAACAGTGCAAGAGGGTTCCCTTTTCTCCACACCCTCTCCAGCATTTATTGTTTGTAGATTTTTTGATGATGGCCATTCTGACTGGTGTGAGGTGATACCTCATTGCAGTTTTGATTTGCATTTCTCTAATGATTAGTGATGTTGATGTTTCATGTGTTTGTTGGCAATCTGTATATCTTCTTTGGAGAAATGTCTATTTGGGTCTTCTGCCCATTTTTGGATTCGGTTGTTTGTTTTTTGATATTGAGCTGCACCAGCTGCTTGTATATTTTGGAGATTAATCCTTTGTCAGTTGCTTCGTTTGCACATATTTTCTCCCATTCTGAGGGTTTTCTTTTCCTCTTGTTTATGATTTCCTTTGCTGTGCAAAAGCTTTGAAGTTTCATTAGGTCCCATTTGTTTATTTTTGTTTTTATTTCCATTTCTCCAGGAGGTGGGTCAAAAAGGATCTTGCTGTGATTTATGTCATAGAGTGTTCTGCCTATGTTTTCCTCTAAGAGTTTTATAGTGTCTGGCCTTACATTTAGGCCTTTAATCTATTTTGAGTTTATTTCTGTGCATGGTGTTAGGGAGTGTTCTAATTTCATTCTTTAACATGTAGCTGTCCAGTTTTCCCAGTGCCACTATTGAAGAGGCTGTCTTTTCTCCATTGTTTATCCTTGCCTCCTTTATCGAAGATAAGGTGACCATATGTGCATGGGCTTATCTCTGGGCTTTCTATCCTGTTCCATTGATCTATATTTCTGTTTCTGTGACAAGGGTTAGCGTATTAAGCATGACCATTAACAACAGTGGCAGCATCATTCTGCCGATACAATTCCTGCACCTGCAATTTTTTTCCCTTAAATATGAAAGGACTCCATTTTTTCATCTGTATTATAATCCTCATATTATTTATTTAACTAGCAGACCCTTGAAGCATGATGGGGAAAGAAATTTGGAAAGTCATTCAGCTCATCCTCTTGCATCACTCAGTTTTGTTGTGGTATGTTTCAAAAAATATTTGAGATAGGAATATTGGACCCAAGAAGTAATTTCTTGACCTCAAAACACCGAGACATCTTTCCGAAGTTTTCAAACTATACCATTAAGTCAATGTGCATTTAGCAAAAATAAAGCCACATGTTTGTCTTTCTATAACTTGATGTAAGGGAATTCCCAGAGGCCTCTCTCTGGAGCTTTTTTGCATACTAATTATGCAATGGTTTAAATCACAGCAGCACCATCTATTGGGGAGTTTTTCCTGAAACAAATGTTTCTGCAATTCTGCAAGAAGATATAGCAAAATTAATTTAGGTTCATTTCAGTTCTCCATTAAGATAAAAAGTTTATGTTAGTAATAATTTCTTCTCATGAACATACTCAGGAATAGGTAAGAATCTTAAGTAAAAGTTGCATGCCATTCGCTGTTTGGTGCAGTACATTCTGAGACATTTTAAAAAAAGGAAAAATGAAGCATCGAAAGCAATAGGCCTTAGGGGAGAATAAGCCTCCTCTAATTATCACAGTCTGATGCATGCGTGCTTTTGCCAGCTAATGACTGGGGAGATGTGGCCATTTTCTTTAAAAATCCAGCTCCCTCATCCTTTTGTGCCAAGGTAATTTAGATGCAATGGATGAAAAGCAGATTAGGCCATGATCCATTGATCATAACTTTCTGTTGGATTTATAGCACCAGATGGCTTAATTATTCTTAACAGTTCTCAATCTCTGTCTGTCAGGGAGACCAGATGTAATGTCTACCTTCTGGTGAAATATATCCCGGTGATTGAATACAAGGAATGAAATATGATAGATAGACCAAATTACTGAAGTAAGAAGTTAGTAGAAGTGACTCTATGTACCCAGACAAAGGTACCTTGGTCCATCACCTTCCTCTCATATGAAAGTGAGTTTTCACTGATGACATAACTAGAGACACCCGGAAGGCATTTTGACAGTGGGTAAGCTTGGACTATAAATATTTATTTATTTCAAAGTTCACACACACAGGAACATACATATGTGTGTGTTTGTAGAAGTAAAACAGAGAGAATTCATGTTTGCTACCAGAGCCATTTGGTCTTGTGTTTATCTTTTGTTTCTTATTAAGCTAGACCTTTATTCCTTAAGTTAATAGCTTATAAAACATGCTGAAGGGCGAGGTGGCCCATCTAGTCTGTTTAAGAGAGACTTAACATCATGCCTTGCTTGTATCCTGCTTAATCCCTGTCTTCCGAGGATTTGAGTAATCTTAGCGTGACTTCTGCTCTCCCAAGAAATGCACCACATGAGGAAAGCAGAAATGCAACTGTAAAAAGGGCTGTGATAATTTAATCTTCACTGAATGTGTTAAAACAATGGAAATTCCCTGCATCTGGCCCTGTGTCACTTTCATACCTCCACGATTAGTTCATGAGTACTAGACTGCCATTGGTCTGTCAAATATCCAACCATGTTCACCAAGGGAGGAGAGGTGATGGGGGGACCTTTTAATTGGGAGATCAACTGATGCTCAGTATTCAGTGCCAATGCCAAGCTCACACCCTCTGCTTCCTATGTGAAAAATGTAAATTACATTATTAACTTTAGTAAATATGCATTCACATCTCTAAGTTTCCTCCCACACCCACCTCAGACGCGCCGTCACCAGCAGTTTAACTGGCTCTCCTCCAGGCTACTTTTGAACACCATTTCCAACAAGGACTATAAGCTCTTGGCATATACCGACTATGTCTTTATTTTTCTATCATTATCCCTAAACGCAGTGGCCCTAGGCAGCAATCTGCAAATGTTTTGGAATGAAAAGGAAATATCTACACCCTGTTCTCAAAAGAACAGATCATTTTTTATAAGTAATATATTAATAAGTAATAAGTAAATAAGTAATAAGTAATAAGTAAATAAGTAATATAATTGCTCTTTCCACTAACCGTTGACAATTCCAGAATAAAACTATATGACATCTCGACGTGATGCTCAGCAATGTGAAAAAAGACAGTATCCCATGGTCATGTCCTAAATTTGTTGTTCAGTGATAAACTTCTCTCTGGAGCTATACTATTTATGATCTGATAGTTACATGGTTGTGGGGAAAAAAAGGAGTTAGAAATTCAAAGATAAATGTTAATTTTAAGCTGGGAGGAATCTTTAAGATCCATGTAAAAATAAGGCAAATGAGGAATTTTAGTAATAAGGAGAATTTGCCAATCTTTTTCGGTTAATTTAGTTACACTTTAGACATTATTCTTGAGTCAGTTCTATAATAACAATGAACGAGAATCACAATAAATGCTCTTTTATAATACAAAGCCAAGGAAACATTAGGGTGCTATAGATCCCACAGGACTTTGAAAGCATAAGAGATTGATAAAAGTATTTTCAAACGAGTAAAGTGATACTTAGGCAAAACACCCGAGTTCCACATTCCAATGTATGCCAACATTCAACACAAAGAATTTTTTTTTGCCACTTAAAATGAATTTTTAAAAAGAAATCAGCATTCCTGGAATGTGAAGAAACACTAATCCAAGTTAAAGGCAGTGCTAGTCAGGTCTCAAGACTGGAATGGCTCATTAATAAGTAGCTTCCATCCTGTTAGGACAGCTCCAGGGCGAAGCGGCATTCTAACCCTGGGGAGTCTCGCCGTAGGCGTTCAGAAGAGGGAATGAAGATTTCTTTTCCAAATTAAGTTGTCGAGGAGCTCATTTACACTACACAAAGAGTGTATGTGGGTGAGCTGATGAAGATGATGATTTATGACGCTATAGACACTGAAGTGATTCTGGTGATGGAAATCCACAGCAAAATCCGCTTAGGAAGATACAACAGAGCTCCTATTAAAACCTCATGGCTTTTGCCCTTACACATTTCAAGTTACCCTACTGGGTTTGGGAATGGAAGGAAAGCTCATTTACTTAGAGTTCACGTTCTGGTATAATGTTATTATACAGACACACGCATGCCTTTTTTTTTTTTTAAGTTCATATTCATTGGGTCTACTTTAAAGGAACTTTGAGAAGACTTTTTTTTTTCTTCTTTCAGGGGGTGAGTGAAGGCTGAATCTGCCCAGTCACACCATGGACAGCTGTGTAACATACACACTTTTAAAATATCTAAACGTGAATTAATCATAGACCTCCATCCACAAGAGCAATAAACATACTTTTTGGTGAATCGATCTGCAAAAATTATGTTTTAAAAATCTAGGCAAATACATAAACAGATTTGACAGAGGAACATGGCCATCATCAGTTAACGTCTTCACAGTGTATCGTTCAAAAAAAAAAATCAGAGCACAAAATGTCTAAAACCATAAAACCAAAATGGAAATCGTTGTTTAACTCACTTCAGTATATTTGGTGTGCTTGCTCCTTAAATATCAAGAAAATTAACTTTAAGAACCTCACAAGAATTTATAGCCTCTGATCTTAAATTTTAAAAATGTTTGTAGGGGCTTCCCTGGTGGCGCAGTGGTTGAGAGTCCGCCTGCTGATGCAGGGGACACCGGTTCGTGCCCCGGTCTAGGAAGATCCCACGTGCCGCGGAGCGGCTGGGCCCGTGAGCCATGGCCGCTGAGCCTGCGCGTCCGGAGCCTGTGCTCCGCAACGGGAGAGGCCACAACGGTGAGAGGCCCGCGTACCGCAAAGAAAAAAAAAAAAAAAAAAATATGTTTGTAATATCCCACTGTAGTAGCCAAGCGCCAGCTTTAGAAATAGAGTCCCAATGACAAGTGAACTACACAAGCAAGGCAGAAGGGTAAGAACTCACTGTAGTTGTATGGTTCATCTAGTTTTACATTTCTTATAAGTGTTTTTACAGAGTACACAGTAAACCGTTTAGAGTGATTCAATGTAACCTGCTTCTATGAGTTCCATCATTTATTTACACCATCTTAAATATAATGTAACAGAGCCTTTCATTCAAGTGTATCTATACGGTAGTTTGTTATAGGCTTTCTATTCTGTAGAAATATAAACATTAACTACTTATTTACAGCAACATTCTTACTGCAATATTAATTTCCTTATAAAAGACTGCAAAATTATAGGGTCACAAATTGCTAGACGATTCTTTGTCCCTGTGCCATGTATGAGGCATGCTGAAGCAACCCATGCTTTTGTTTTGCTCGTATAAAGTGATTCATCAATTTTTCCTCTCACATATTTCTAGATTCCAGGAGAATGTAGCCAGTGTATGTATTTTACTTTTATCATTATGCTAAAAATCCGGTGCATATATGCTTGTATTTACAGGCAAACCGTATATATGTAATAGTTAGTATGAATGTGAAATGATAACAATTTCCTTTATCAGATGTCAAGGAGATAGTACAAACAAAATTAAGTATTCAGTAAAAGTTTTGGTTTGCTTTGTGTAACTTTTCTAACTCTTCTGATGCATGAAATAACTAGATTTAGCTTGAAATATTTTTTCCAAATAAGTAAATCTATGTAATCTCTATAGGATTCCATGAGTTTTCGTTCTAATATTCAACAGGTTTTTATCAGCTTTGCTCTGGGCAGCCACAGTAAAGCATAACCTTTGAAAATGTAAAGAATTTCATTATACATGAATCCACAAATCAGAAACATAAGGATGCAAATAAAGGCTCAGGAATTACAGGTGCTAAACAGTTTCTCAGGACCTAGAGTTGAATCATCAGGATTGTGTTTCACATTAGAATATATTTTAAGTTAAAAACTAGTATTGTTTTCAAAGCATTTACAGTTTAGTAGCATTAACATTTATCAACTAGAGCAACTCACTGTTATAATGTCGTAATATTGGAACCTCATCTTTTACTTGTGTTCAAATGTTAATTATACATTTTTATAAAATGTCGGTTACATATTTGAACAGAAAGGTTGGCTTGAGCCACAAACGATAGTCAAATCACATAACTGAGAATTAAATTAATATGAAAATGTGTACATTTTGATATGTTTCTAAAAATCAAATGAGACTTCAATACAGTGCTGTAATTTTGAAAGGTTATTTGAGAATATGGACATTTACTTTTCACATTAAAATGTCCTGTTGGGTGTTCATTTTAAATATTCTTTTATAAATCGCCTGTTGAAAAAATCTGATTTACAAGAAACACTCTCCCTACCTTTTTCCACCATGGTTCCCTGTAGTCCTGACATTTCTGTGTGATTCTCATATTAGCCTTGGGGGGATGGGCAGAAGGTGCAGGGCTGTTTTCCTCACTCTACAGATGGGGGAACTGCGGCTCAGAGATGGGGCTGCTCAAATTGGGCTTCAAATATAGACGTCCCTTTTTTCCCAATTAAAGATATATTTCAAATTTTGATCTGACCTACATATTTTTATAGACCTTACACAAGAGCTTCATCTCCCTCAAAGTTCCTTAGCCAAACAGAACCTTGGCAGGAGCAACAGAAGATGATCAACAACTTTAGAAGCACTAATGTCCTGGCTTCTTCCTAATGTAGTTTCTGGCATCCGTTTAAAAAAAAAAAAAAAAGTGATAAAGTTTTCCTTCCTAATATAAAATCAACTCCTGAAACATACTTATTTTTAGATAGCTCAATTTAGTAACTTATTATTAGACAGCACACCCAAATGACAACCTATATGTAATACATTTAGAACTACGAAGAAATGTCTGTTACAAATTAGTAAGCAATAAAAAATAACAACTTCTCATACGTCTTTCAGTCTCAGACGTGCTATACTGTCTCTCACTGAGGACTGTTTGCTCTTTGTTTTAAATTGAACATAAGGTTGAGGAAATGAGGGAAAGAGGACTAAATAGCTAAGGGCAATAAAATAGAGAAAAATCTTAGCTATGATCCTGCTGTGTATGTTACCAGCATTAATAAATAATGCTCTTGTCAGGAGTATGTCTTCTACTCACAGAGCCAAAATATCCCAAATGCTTTCCGGTTGATGATTTTTGATCCTTTTTTTCCCTTACAAAATGTAACAGCATTTTGATTCAATTAAATTCTGCATCCTGTTGTGCACCTAAGGCCAGTAAAACTTACACCCTTGGCCCAACTTTACGTTTTCATGTGTAGAATCCCCACTGCATTTCTTATTTGAAAATGAAACCCATCCTCACACACATCTTAGAAACACCTGATGCGATCATCAAAGGTCAGTTTCTTGTGTATCTGTGTTCTCTGATTGAAATATTGGATTGGATCTTGTACTACATCAAAGATTAAATGTGAGAAAAGCAGCTTGCCTCTCCACCAAACCTTTTTAATGCTCTTTTTCACATAATACCTCCCCCCAAATCTTTCTGTGTGAAAAATAGATTTTTAAGGGTGCAGTATACGTCTGGACCCAAAGCTAGATCTGCCTCTGTCGCTGTGTGTTTTTCTGTGTATTTTCTAAAGAGTAAACAGTATGGGTTTAATTTCCCCACGCCCTTGATCCTTGGCCTTTCCTTACACACATTTTGAGAGTTGGGAGGCGAGGTGGAGGGAGAAACCAAGTCAGACATCAAACCCATTTATTCTGCATCTTAAATTATGACGTTTTATCATCAATATTTTGGTTACATTGTTACACAAAGGACAAATTAACATCCAGTTTGAGGTTTCTTCTTTGATTGCTTTGGGATCAGTGCCGTTTCCTTGGCGTACGAATCCTGCACCCATCAACTCTCAGCTGTGTTTTAATAATATTGTTGTACAAGGCGCCAAACAACAAGGATTTGGGAAACTGCTTCTAGGGCACCTCTGCCGACACCTTCAACCACTGCGATTTCCAGGTGGCCTCCCGCCAGGCGCTCCCAGGGGATTGTCAACACCCTCTGGCCTTGGTGGGTCAGAAGAGGATCCTGATGGGGAAGAACCGGTTGGTCCCGTCGACTCTGAGGCGCCTGATCGCGGTGCGCTCACCCAGAAGTGGATCCAGCTGAACAAAAACATGCTGCCTGGAAGACCCAGGTGTGCTCAGCAAAGAAACCATGTGATCGGGGACTTGGTCATCACAGCTTCCATGCCAATCTGACATGATTCAGGCCACCCAGGAACATCAGTCTCTTAAAGTATTCCAGAATGTGAATTAAAAAAAAAAAAAAAATCCAGGTTGTTAGTTCCAAAGGTGCCTCTGAGAGAATCTCTTCGAAAGAATAAGCAGAAACGTCCGTCTGTCATTTTCACTTTGCTCTACAGGTACCTTTTGTTTGGTTTGGTCTCCTCCAAAACAAAATACACAGTTATTTTTTGTTTTGTCTTGTTTGGTCTCATCCAGGAATTCAACACACATTTTTCTCTCCTCACCCCAGCACAAAAGATCAGAGCAGGGGTGTGGACGGAGAGCTGTGTGTGGGAAGGAAAGTAGTTTCTTGGGGAGAAACACACACACACACACACACACACACACACACACACACACACACACACACACACACACACACACACACAAACAATACAAAACAAAACTGGCAGTCCAATGGCGCAAAATTTGCTTCTCCGGATAAAGCACTTCTTAACACAATGTTCCCTTCCCCCTCCCGCGTGCTCCCATCCACCCGGAGTGGGGAGGAAAACGGCATGAAAGCGAAGCCATTCTTTTTCTTAAGGCTGAACAGACACACAGAGAACACGTTTCAAGGACTGTCGGGCGGTGGTGACTGGCAGGGCTCTCGCTGTGAGCCCAGCCTGCGGCCTGCGGGCCATTCCGGGGGCAGCGGTACCAGGTACAAACAAAGAAGAGAAGTCAGTGGTCCCAGTGATAACATCCCGTATCGACTTTCCAATCGCAGGTACAGATTGCTCAGATCTGTCATTTCATTTCTCCTTCAGACGCTGTCATCTAAAACTAATTAGAGGTCAGGTTGCAGAGAGGCATGGTCAACATTCAAAGAAAACACTGGAGGTTCCGAAGGCGATCACGCTTCGACCACAACAGTCCGACGAAGGAGGCTAGAAACAAGCTGTCCTGTTCTGGCAAGTTCGGGGTGTTAGGAAGGGTGAACTCCTGCGTCCAGGTGGCAACTTCCCCATCCTCGGCGGGGCAGGGCGGGGCGGGGATTCTGCGTTCATAGAGGGAAAACCAAGAAGCCCGAGAATGTGGAGTACTTCCAGCCTCCCATGAGGTTGCCCCTCTCCAGTTTGAGGTGGACTTTGTCCTCCCTTTCCATCAGCAGCAGGACACCGTTGCTGGCAGCTTCTCTGGTGACGTCCTGGTCCCCTGCGAAGGCGGAGATCACCGGGTAGCCGTTCTGCATTAAGCTGACCTGCGAGGCAGAGGATATAAAGCTCAGCTGACCACGATGGACCCCATCCCATCCACTTGTTCTCATCTCCCCCCCCCTCCTCTCCCCACCCTGGCCATGGACCTGGACCCGTGCGGGGTCCTGACCCAGAGGACTCAGCTGGTGTCCAGGCCCCCGTGACCCCCGTCCCTGGTCCTCCCTGCCTCGCAGACGGTGTGACTATTCATCCACAGCCGAAAGTGTCCAGCTGTCAGAGCGACCCACCTGGATGGTTTGTCTGTTGTACACTTTGACCACGTGGAAGCTGAAGCTATAAATCCCTTTTCTCGGGGCTACAAATATACTGGAGGCGAGATCGAAATGGTTGCCAATATTTACTAAGACCTGGAAAAGAAGAGGGCATACAGCACACACAGAGCAAGCCCCTCCTCAGCGTGTGTTTCAGTCAGACTCACAAAATCACCCCCACCCGCCCCTTTAGGAGCTGAAGCACCACCGCAGCACCTGCTCAGGGCGCCCAGGCCGCCCCAGGAAGGAAGCAGCCCCGGAGCGCAACGTGAGGAATTGATTTCCGAAGGATGCTAATGGATCGTAATTCAAAAGGATGGCTTTAGAGTATATTTTATTTATGCGTTGGAAACGTGGATGCAAATTGTGGCTGCTGTGGGCAGGGCTGAGAGAAAGCAGGGGAAGACGATCAGCTCGGTAGACACACTGAGTCTGTTCAGAGGTCCGTGGGATTCTGGGGACTTGAACGTGAGGCGTGGACCAAAACAGAGCTCCGTCCTGAATGGGCAGGGAAAGGGCTGTGGCGTAAGAGGCCAACTCAGTGAGATAACTTCTGTCAGATAAAGCTTGGGACGAGCTTTGTGTGCATTAGGAGAGAACAGACCGACCGTGTGAGGTTTCCTCTGTTTCCCAGCCCCAGGCATGCCCCTCCCCGCCGGCAGCACACAGTAGGTGCTCAATAAAGGCTGCTGGGTGAAAGACCACACTCCATAAACACTGGCTGCGCCCATTTCCCCTCACTTTACTCCACATGAGGTGTCTGCTCTCTAAGCTGAGCTATGATGTCATGCAAATAAGCTTGGACAACTAAAGGGAGAGTGGAAAGGCAGCTCGGACACCGTTAGCTCACACGGTGGGAACTCCGCAAGGTGCGAGAATAACGACAAGATGAGCCACGAGATACAAAGTCACATGACCCTCCAGGTGCTATTTCTCAAGTAAAAGACGGATGAGACTGTCAGGATGTCATAAGCAGAACTTGGAGAGTGGAGGGTCCCCCCATTATGAACAGATTCCCTTTCAGATATTCAAGGCGGAATATGGCCCCTCTGTCTGGACCTGTCCCCATTCCTCCTCACGCACACATGCACAACTCAATTAAAATAATAAAATGGCCCGCCTGGTGTTCTCAGCTTTTAAAATGAACAGCCAGCAACAACAGAATCCTAGATTAGAGACCCTGTCATCTGTTCAGAAAATAAATTTCAACCTCACACCCTTTGCTGTTATTTTGTACACACTCATTACAGATGGATCACACACGGCTCCCAGAGCAACGGGCAGGGTGCCACTGATGACTGCTGGGATGGCTGGGGACTGCGCCACACCAGCTTCTTCAAGGAGCTCCAAGCAGTACTTCAGCCCCTCGACTGCAGGGCTCAGAGACACTCGGGCTCTATCGTTAAAGGCGATGTGCTTCAGGAGGTGCCTCCGAGGCTGTGTTCCTGTCTGCCTGACAAGGCTTGAGAAGAGAACAAAGCCTCCCCTCTCCAAGCCCTCAGCGCTGCTTCTCCCAACTCAACGGCCTCAACTCTCGCACCTCCATTTCTAATTCAGGAAACTGGTAAATTCGGGGCCTTGCTGTAGACGGAAGAACACCCACCAGCCCCAGAAAAGCAAGTTTCACTTACTCCCTAACTGGGGAACCAGAGAAGCATCACTTAATCTGCCCTGTCATAGTTTGCTCATCTATAAAATTAGAATCCTACTACTACTTAGCCTGCCTACGTCACAGAGGGTTTTTTTTGACACCCTAATGAAAGGGCAGATGTAAAAATGCTGTGAAAACGAATTCACTGCCTGCTTTAGTTGGACATAATTAAATTAAAGACATGTATGTCTCGGAAGAAAAAAACAGATTAAAGAGAGACACGCCCCGTACACACCCCTCCCCAAATTTCAAGTACATAATCCTTAACAAGGATTAAAGCAAATAAAGACACTGGCCTAAGAAGAGGCTTTGGTGTGTGCAGATGTGTCACCACTCAGGCATGCGAGTTGGTTAACAGAGAGAAAGGAACCCAATCAAGTGTGCTCAGTAAGCCCGAGCTCCCTGTGTGGGAAGCACTTTGGCACAAGGAATGGAATGGTGAGGTGAAGTTTGGAAACCACTCTAATGTTTCCTGTTTGCTTCCAAAAAGCAACAGAAACCAAGGTGGGGAGGGAGGACACCAGAGGAAGGTGGAGACCTCTAACCCTGGGCAGCAGTAACCCAGAGAAGGCGTTGCCAAAGCCTGATCATATGCAGACCCTTCTGCTTTGAAGCCAGTGGGAGAAGTTGAGTGGCTGGAGCAACTTAAGTCATGGCTCTTCACTTTGTGTTTTCTTCATATACATCGATCTGCGTTTTATGATGCGTTGTATATATTGTATTTACCGTAATATATACGTTGTATATATTGTATTACCGTAATGGCATTCATATAACCACACTCGGTTTGGTTTTGTTTGTCTATAACTATACCTGCTATTTCCTCCCCCCACTCTCCCCCCCTTATTTTTCTGAAGACAGGCATCCTCTCCCCAGTCCTTTCCAAAATAAGCAGTAGGTACACATTTTCGGAGCCTCGGCTGAGACCCTCGGAGAACCCGCGGGCTGAGCGGGGAGAGTTTAAATGCGCTCGGTCCCTAAGTGGCCAGTGGGGTGACAGAAGGCCATCCACCACAAAGGACGGCCCCCATCCCAGCGAAAAGCAAAACGTTCACTGTCCTTTCGGGAAATCTATTTCAGCTCTCTTGGCTCTCCGGGACGCCTAGCTTTTACAGGACTCCCAGTCACCCCAGTGCCAACTGAGCTGATTAGTTCTAAAAAAGCTACAGTGTGAAAAGGAGAGCTTGCTGGAGAAGGGAGAAAGGGCAGAGAGGAGGGGGGAGCCTGGAACTCCACGTCCCGGAAGCCGGCGACCCCCCAGGCCCCCCGCCCTCCCCACCCAAGGCGGGAGGCGAGGGGCAGGCCGGCCGGCTGACCTGGTCGAAGTAGATGGTCATGGTGCGGTTGCTCATCTCGGACGGCTCGTGGTTGGTGCTCCGCGTGGCGGAGAAGGCCACCTTGGCGCTGCCGGAGCGCACGGAGATGCCCAGGGAGGAGGTGACGGCGCCGTCCGCCGACGGGCTGGAGTCGCACACCACCAGGCACTTGCCCTCCAGCACGATGGGCTCCGTGTCATTCTGAGCCCGCACGGGGCAGCCGGCGGGCAGCAGCAGCAGCAGCAGGGCCAGCGCCGCCCCCAGGCTGGAGCCGCAGGCGGCCGGCTCGCGCAGCGCCCCCCGGCGCCCAGGCATGGTCAGCGGCGGCCCGCGGGGGCCCCGGCCGGGCGCCGGCATCCGGGCTGCGGGGGGGGGCGCGCGGGGGCGCGGCGAGGGCGGGAGGGCGCGCGGGAACGCGCGGGGCCGTGAGTAGCCTCCTCTGGCCTCGGTCCCCTGCGCCGATGGTCAAGGCCGGGGTCGTCCTCAGAAGAAAGGCGCCAGCGGACCTGTCAGGGCAAAGAACCCAAACCCTGAGACAGGGAGGTGAAGCTGCGTGCGGAGGAGGCGCGGCGAGCAGGTCCCTGCGGCGTTCGGGCCCCCTCCCTGGAGACCACCCCCTCGGTGCCTCGCACTGCTCCCCGGAGAGCCCGACTGGCACACAGGTCCCGAGAAACGCCGGGGCTCACTGGCCAGGGCATCCCCGAAGGCTCTCGGGCGGCGCGCGCCGGGGGCGCGGTCAGGTAAGGGACCCGTAATTCCGCAGGGCCTCGGCCATAAGGACATGGCCGGTCACCCGCGGAGACGCGGTCAACGCCACCCCGGCCCATTCAGCCCAAGGCAAAGGAGGGCTTAAGCCACAGGCAAAGAAAAAGATCCACTAAGCCTTAATGGCTTTAATTTCAGAGGCATTTTCTCTAAAGCCACACCAAGAAACCTTTTTCCCTTCTCTGCTTTCACTTTCATTCATCCTCTATTTCTCCGACCTAGAGACTTTTTTTTTTCTTAAAGCGATCCATTTAGTGAGGATCTTATCCGTTTTCCACCCCAAGAACAAATCCCCAGTAAGCTCCTTCGGGCGAATAAGAGTAAGAGGAAAAACAAAAACCAGAAGAGAAGAGAGAGAAAAATCCTAAAACCGAACATCCACTTCCAGCGCCCCCCCCCCCCTGCCAGCAGCGAGCCCCTTTGGAGAAGCCCCTCGGATCCCTCTCTCTGGCGCAGGACCAGAGGATTCCAGCGGTGGGAACCCCGAGCTTGGCTTATCGTGCAGCTTTTGTTTCCGGACTCCGGGCTCTTCTCCTCCCGGCCAGGAGGCAGCCTCTGCAGCTTTCTGCCAACTTACGCGCCTGTCTGCACTTGTAACCGGGCCCCTTCTTCCCCCTCTAAACTAGACATGTATCTCCCATACCCAGGCGAGAAACAAAAAGCAAACAAACCTCTCCCCTCACCGCCCGCAGCCTCCGAACAACTCAGCCAACTGCCTAAATAGTCCTTATAAGAAGAGACAAGTTGTTTCCCGACGGGAAGCCTCCCTCCTCAGCCCCTGAACAAAATGATCTCGATGTTCTCTCCCGCTCTCTCTCCGCCCAGACGCAGACCCGCGGTGGTCCTCATTGAGACAGACGCACGAATGCAGTTAACGCGCCGATCGCGGAGGGCAGGGCCGGGTTGGGTTACCTGGAACATCCATGATGGGCGAGCACCGCGGTCCGTGAACTTGTTCTGCTCGGAGAAGATGAGCGGGAGCTGGCGGGAGGAGACACCGAGCGCGACCCCTTCTCCCGGCGTTTGGCCAATAACCGCGCCGCCCCGCCCTGCCGCTTTCCCGCGCCGGCCCGCGCACCGCACCGGCGCGTTTCGCGCCCCGCTCCGCCCCGCACGTCCCGCCCCGCGTCTGCACCGCACCCGGGCCCGCAGCCTCGGAGGCGCCCTCGCGCCTGCTGCTGCGTCTCTCCGCCGCCCCCCCCTCGGTCCCGGCCTCCGGACAGCACCGCCGAGCGCCGCGGACGCCCTGAGGACCGCCCCGGTCCCGCTCTCACCCGAACACCCGGCGCGAAATCCTCCCAGACGCCTCTCTTACAGAAATTAGGCGACCTCAAGAGCGCCGGTCGCGCCTCTTCTCGATTCTTTCTTTTCTTTTCCAAATTCCCTCCAAGTCTTAATCCTGAATAGCGTGATCACTTTCATAATTAGTGGGGAAAGCAGTTTTCTTAAAAAAAAAAAAAAAAAAACGAGGACTGGGATGAAGAGAAAAATCTTGGGATCTTAGTGATGTGAAAGCTGGGGTTCCGGGACCTCCAGTTTGGGAAATGCCAGGTTTGGGCAGGGATTAGAGGGGCGCCTCCGCCTGGGTTTCTGCTTCTGCTCCTCTGAACCTGGGGGGCTGGCGGGGCGCGCTGACACTCGAGCGCTTAGTTATTAAAATGCCTGCTCTAAGCTCTAACCCCCCGGGGACGCGCGCCGGGTTTCCGAGCTGCGCCCCCAGCGCGGACGAGAAGCGCAAGCACGGGCGTGGGGCGCCACCTACGGGCGCTGGAGCCTCCCTGCCGCGGGCTGCGGGCCAGCGGGCTCGGGGAGAGCCGGGGAGTCCCGCGGACACGGGTAAGGCTCGCTGATGGTCCTCTTGGACCCCCCAAAGCAGTCCGGGCCTCTGCAAAAATGTAGCAACAGGAAACGATCTTTCCGGTCTCCTTCAGTGCCCTGCCCCTGAGAGAATGAAGCCGCACCCTTGCTTCTGCAGATCTTCACTGTTCTAACCACTCTGCCAGGATGATTTACGCCGCAGTCAGGTTATCGTTGCGTATCATTGTCTTCAAAACCTTTGCAAGGACCACTGGGCTGTACAGTCCATGCAGCCCTTAAACAAAGACAATATTTAAATGGACACTCTCTTTGTAATCCGACCTCTAAAGACGTCGTTTAAAAAAAAAAAAAACTTAGTCCTTTGACTTGCTTAGTATGCCTTTGCTGATAGGCTATTCAGAAATAAACTGTAAGTGGGCCAGTGCTGTTCAGAAGAATAGAATGAACGTATAGCTTATTCCAACAGACTTCACACCTAACCCTCTTTCGTTTGAAGATTTCAGCCAGGGCTGTGGTCCCAGCCCATAACGTGGGGCTTTGCAGGTAGGGGGTTTTCAAGGCCTTTGTTCCCATAGGCTGGGGCATGGCTCCTCTCCCTCGTTAGAACTGCCAAGGCCTCATCTCTAAGAGCGCGAGATGAAATTGACTTCACATCAGTTCCGCCGAAATAGATGCGTAGGAAGACAGGGGCAAAGTGAAAACGGAATTGCATATTATTACCTGAGACAGGTATTTAGTATGGTAGTAAAAATGTGATTAAAAGAACTTCTGAGCCAAATGGTTTCTACTTAACATGCAAAATAGGACAAAATAGCCCCCGCCAGTCTATTCTCCCCCAAAGGATATTAGCTGAAAACGAAGTACTTTGCTTCAACATTTTTATAACATGCTGGTCAGATGTATTGGACTTTGTCAGGAAACGTTTTCGAAGCCACCATATTTTGTTCCATTTGTATGAGTTTAACACAGTGGAAATTGTTGATTCTTACTCTCCTATTTTTATTCCAACGTTGCATCAATTTCACGATCTCTTATTGTCAAAATAAGCACAACTCTATCCTTCCATCACAGAGAACACGGATTTGCGTGCAAACGTGAATCGCAAGGGACTCCAGATTTATGAAAGAAATGTGAGCTTGGACTGAAAATTAGACCAATTTGGGGATGCTAATTAAGTAACAATACCTCTCACATATCTATACCTCTTTAAATAGCATCTCTATTAAGCAGTTCTTAAATGTTATGCTATAAGCATTTCATTTGACTAATGCAAATGCAAACACACATGATCATCACCTTTGGAGGGAATAAAACCAAGCCTCTTTTCTATGAGGCAACAAAAATGTCTAACTTGTATAAAAAGTAAAACTTTATATAGGGGACTTAATTATGGAATTAAAGCAATAAGTATTCTTATATGATGGGAAAAACAGGTTAGGTTTAAATTTAGGCTTGAAATTATTTTTGGAAGGAAGTTAATAATTGTGAAAGTAGCAGATTGATATAGAAATGGAACATTATTTATTCACTGATCGAACGATTGTTCTGTCTATAAGGAGACATTTAGCTTGTCTCTTTGTGATGGAATTTTAGTCCATTATTGCTTAGAAAGACTTTCAGAATATAACTAAAATTTAAAAGTGAAAACGTTTTCTAGTTATCACAGGGATTACCTTTTCTATTTTATTTCCTTGTTACTAGAAACTGTTGTCATTAGCACTGTAACAGTAGACTCTATGCTCTTAAGTGTAGGGACATCCCCATCGACAATAAAAATATCAACCATTGATTGAGCATCTGTTATGTGTTAGCGCACTATTTTCTTTATCTAGAATATAACATACAGTTTAACACCCACGATCACCCTGTAGTAGACACATGGTCACCTAGAGCCTAAGAGGAAGGTATTCTATTGTTAAAAAAAAAAAATTGAGAGGGGGAGGCTAAGGTAATTCAAGATCCCTTCCTTTCATTTATACTAAGTATTTATTTCTAATAGAGCTTAAATTTGTTTTCTTTGGATAGAACCCATCACTGAAAAACATCTTTAGCATGCAATGTAGTCTTTTCTTGCTTATTTAAACTAAGGCATGATATTTATGATTTTATCCTAGATAAATATGTGATAAATATGATATGCTATATATTTCATAATATTGGATGTGAAAGCTATATACGTACTTTAAAACATAAATATATAAGCATTAATAAACAAAAAGTATTTTTTAAATTTAACTTTATTAGGGAATAATTGACAAATATAATTGTATGTATTTAAAGTGTACAATGCGATGATTGGATACACATATCCGTGGTGGAATGATGACCAACATCAAGATACTTAATACAGCCATCACCTCACGTAGTTAACACAGTTTCCTCTTTCTTATTTACGTGATGAGAACGTAAATAAGAAATATCTACTTTCTGCACCTTTAAGTATACAAAACTGTATTATTAGCTATAGTCACCATGCTGTAAATTAGATCCTCAGAACTTGTTCATTTTATACTGAAAATGTGTACCCTTTGACGTACATCACCCCATCTCCTCCCAGCCCATGTTAACTACCATTCTATTTTCTGTTTCTATGAAATCAGCTTTGTTTTTGTTTCGTTTTGTTTTTAAGATTCCACATATATAGTTTTGACTTTGTCTGGTTTATTTCACTTAGCCTAAGGTCCTCCAGATTCATCCATTTTGTCACAAATGGTAGTATTTCTTTCTTTTTATGGCTGAATAATATTCCCTTGTGTATAAATACCACATTTTCTTTATCCATTCATCTGTGGAAGGACACTTACGTTGTTTCCATATTTTGGCAATTGTGAGTAATGCTGCATGAACATGGGGGTGCAGGTATCTCTTCGAGATACTGATTTCATTTTATTTGGACATATACCCAGGAGTGGGATTGCTGGATCACACATGGTAGTTCTATTTTTACTTACTTTAGTAAAAATATAATTTTCTAAAATTATTAGTAACTATATTTCCAGTGTGGCATAATGCTATTCTAGAACATTATTAAGATGTGGAAAATAATTCTAAATATTACACACTCCTCAAGTTATACGTGCTAAAGTGTAAATGCTCAGTGTTATGTGGACACTTCAATCTGATGAATTACCAAAATAAGTGAAGGTCTTTAAAACTTGAAGCCAGCTCTAATTCAGTTCAACAGGAAGACCAAGAAAAGTTAGTCTATATAAGCACCTGGTTTGTAATATTTGACTGAAATTACTAAAAATCATAATAATCTGGTCAACTTAGCTAAAAATTTGTTGACAGAAATCCCAGGTTAGCTGAATTCAAGTCAGTTAAAACTGTTTGCATTATGGGGTCATATTACACTAAACAAATTACCTCTGCCATTCAAAGAGCATACTGAACTGTTAAAGACCATATACCAGCTATTTTTTCTGACATTCATTTCAACATTCAATAAAGATTCTTCAAAAATATAAGTTTTTATTTTACTTTTATTAGCAAACCGATAAAATACAGAGCAACATTTGGCCACAATGTGATACTATTTTTCCAATGTTACAAAATGAACTTATAACATTATAAAAGGATACTTTTTATGGTTCTAGAATGCCCTTTAAACTTAAAAAAAATAGTCTAGTTATCTATTTGGGGGTAAATATTAAGGTTTATGAGACTTTATGAGGCAAAGTTATTGAAAATATATGAAGTAGTCTATTTCCTTGTTACGCCAATGCTTCATGCTCCTTGATTTTTTTTTGTTTTTGTTTTTTTTTGTTTTTGCGGTACGCGGGCCTCTCACTGTTGTGGCCTTTCCCATTGCGGAGCACAGGCTCCGGAAGCGCAGGCTCAGTGGCCATGGCTCACGGGCCCAGCCGCTCCGCGGCATGTGGGATCTACCCGGACCGGGACACGAACCCTGCATCGGCAGGCGGACTCTCAACCACTGCGCCACCAGGGAAGCCCTGCTCTTTAATTCTTAACAAGGTATATCTTAGCCTTAGTATACAAGGCAAGTTAGTAACTTAATGGACTTCTAGTATTTGAAATACGGTACACCAGTAGACACAGAAACTATTGGTCGGAAAAGAAACAATTTATCTGGATTCTTTTCAGCTATGTCTCATTGTCTTACATAATCCTAATATCTAATTTATTCTATTTTATGATAGGAAATGTCTCTATTGCTTTACCAAATTGGGTCAAGTGCCTAATGGCAGTCATTGTAATTCTATCAAAACTGAAATCTTTATAAACAAGGACGCCTTTCGTCAACTCTTATTTCTCAATAAAAGATACACAGTATTGCTAGGTGAAACTTTCTTCTGCAAACTCTTGCTAAAAAAAAAAATTCTATTGGTTCAGAAAGTAGCAAAGAATCATTAACATGTAGCTAAATCATTTCCTGATTTTTTTTAGTTTATTTAAAAGCTCTTTCTTATAGTATAATTGTGTGACTCTCCTTTTAGAATGAGCTACATGTGTGTTTTCAAGGCTCATTATAGTCAGAACATTTTGAGACATAAATCATATATTTTTACCTAGAAACCAATTTCAACATAAGAACGTGCATGTGTAAGAAAAAAAAACCAACTGGTTGCTCCCTTGTACTTTCGGAAATTTTCTATGAGGTGATGGCTCACTGTGTATTTCCCTCTCAAATGTTCCCCTGTAAGAATAAATTAGAAAAGCATGTTGTATTTGTAATTGTTCAAATTAAGTCCAAAATTTCTGGAGCTATCTTTAAACCCTTTTTAAGAATACTAGGCATATAACCATTTTGGCTTCTGAAATATGTTTTATTTTCAAATTGTCATTTAAGATAGAAGCTATTTGTGCCTACCAGAGGACATGTTTACATCCTCAGAAAGCAACAAATCACAGGATCTGTTGGAATTAAAGGAGTGAAAAGTTGGGAGTTTAGGGAAGAACCATCTGGTAGGTTCTGTTTGCAGGAGCTGTGAGACCTGACTGTGGTGATCCGGAGTCAGCAGATCCCTTAGTGACTCCTCACCATCTCCTAGCCTACCTAGGCTAACCCACCTTCCATCGCCTCAGCGACCTGAGAATCAGGAGGTCTCTCTATCGTGTAGCTGCAGTGAACTGGACTGTGTGGGGGGAATATTTAAGCCCAACACAGAGGAAATGTAACTCAAACATGGCCTAGACCTGAATACAGCCTTTTGGTGGTTGTTTCAGAAACTATTTGGTAGCAATAACTAATTATTCCATGCTTGATATTAACTGTCCATCCTGAGACTATTCTTTGGAAATAGAGCATCTTAAGTACATATGAAGTGAGCGTTCATAGGACTCTTGTGTTTTAATACTGAATCACGTGAAGCCTACTGTTTCACTGAGTTGCACCTTGCCCAAGCTAAGAACCTCTGGTTATCGCTTGGGAGCTGTTCTTGTGATGTAATCCACTATGAAAGCCATTTTATGCTCATCAGAAGTTTTTCAGAGAAATATGGTTATCTTCTGCACAGAGATCAGAGTGCAGGAACAAATATATTTAAGAAATGTTTCTCTACCTGAAAGTGAATGATGTGCTGCCTCGTCATTTGAGCAAGCGGTGAGCCACCAGCCACTGAATTCTGGTTCTGATCATGTACACACGGCGTCTGTGGTCCATCGCTGCCCCCTGCCCACCTTCCTCATTTACTTTCTTCAACATAACTGACCCAGGCTATGCGGGTGTATAGTAATAGCAGATTCATGTAGGAAAAGAGGGAAATAAAATTAAGGAAGGGGGTCATACGTGCCCATGATTCCCAAACTGTGATGAACACGTGGATCACCCAGAAATACTGTGCAAAATGTAAATTCGAAACCACAAAGCCTTGGGTGGGACCTGAAATTCTACATATCTAACGAGCTCACAGCTGAGGGCAACTCTCCTGCAGACGACACTCAGAGTAGCAAATATCTATTTCTCTATTCTTATAGGGAATTAATCAGCACCTGAAAAATATGCTGAAGGTGTACTGTTAAGACATTTATGAGCAGAATATGGTTAAGTAGAAGAAGTTAAACTCACATCCAGAGATGGCCTGGGATCATATAATAAACTTGGAAGTCAGTATCCAATGGTGTGATTTACAGCTGTTACATTTCCTTATTGTTTGCTGAGGCTGTTTTTTCAAGTCTGATGTGCTGTATTCTATACACATTATTTCAAAAAGAAAAGAAAACGTGTTTGTGTTAAAATCTTATACAAGATACTTTTTGCTTTCCTAAAAGCTCAACTCTGGCAAGACGGCTTAAAGATAACTGAGAAAGAGGAGAGACAGCTTTCTAAATGCGTTTTTAATTCACAGCCAGGGACTGTTTGTTTCTAGTCCTGATTAAGATGGTACTACCAGGAGTTACTCCATCAATATCACAAAAGGGGTTTCAGCTCGTCTGCAAAGCACTAGACAAACATCCACCTAGGGATAAGAGTTTTCTGATGGGTTTCTGTGAAATGTGTAGGAGCCCTCTGTCTCCTGAGTCAAAGATATTATGGTTCCTGGTAGCAAAGGTCAAGGGGAGACTGGGGTTAATACTAGGATCTACTAAGAACTGGTGAACAGATACAAAAGCAAATGTTCTCCCAGTTATAATATAAAAATCTTCTTTATATGAGATGGGGGCTCTGTTGACTGACTACCAGAAAGTCTGCAAGTTAAAAATTAACTTTAAAATAAGCAAAATGTGGGACAAATGCATCCCTTGGCAGGTTGGCTAGATTGATATTTGATAAATCCTTGTTCTGATTCCTCCTAATAATCTGCAAGAAAGTATATAGATTTCCCTTTAGCATCCTCATCGTTTTCAATAAGCACAAATATTTGTTAAATTTCTATTATTTCTCAGGCACATATTATACTGTTATCATTTCTCTGGAGGAAACCATAAGCATAGACACTTAATGAGTCAAAATGCAAAAAGTCAGGAAAAGCACCGATTTCTCTTCAGTGCTGAGAGATCAGAGGATGGAGACATAGTTAAGTTTAGAGCTGACATTGTCGGGTGGGGTCATGCGGAAAACAAGCTTCGAGAAAAGAAGCATAAGCACTTTCATTAGTGAAGGGATGTTCATATTAAATTTCCTAGATTCTGAACCCTAAGCAACTGGACATATTTTTACTAGCTTTCAAAAATACTGAAACAAAAAGTTCATATCATGCAAAATAGCGTAACATAAACTGTGTTACTTAACAGAGAGGTGTTTTTAAAAAAAAATAGTTTTAAAAAAAGTAGTGTTTTTTTAACAAAAATAGATTTTTAAACAAAAAACTATTTTAAAAAACAGTTTTGTTTTTTTTTTTTCCAAATCCTCTATGTGCCTTTAGGAAGCTTTCAGTATATATTGAGAATTAGATTAAGTTTTGGTTTAATTCATAATGTTAAGATGTTCTGCACAGAATAGTTTTTCAATGTTGGACTAATCCTAATATATTTCATGATCTATTTCCATGCATTAAATAGTTCCCTAAAATGATGTATGGTGATATTCTTATTGTCTTGTTCACATCTCTCTGAGGGTGCTTACGTGTGAGTCCTGCACTAAGATTAGTTATCTACGTGTCTTGCCGACCAACAAACTGTAAATTCTTCGCAAACAGGTACTGTAACTTCTTTTGTTTTGTGATTTTTCAACACATCTAACACGCACCTTTGCTTGTTGGGAATTCTACTTCTATTTGCATATTGATAAATTGAACCTGCTGCTTGTTAAATAGCAATTTTAGGTAATTCTCTCATACGTCTTCATGTGCACTTTCAGAAATGACTCATGGGCAAAATTATTTAAATAAGTAAAGAAAAAATTCAGAGGTTAAGATAATTTTTTTTATTAACCCACCAAGAAAAATACTATGGAAGAGATTTTGGGTTTTTGTTTGCTTGTTTTCTTTTTTTTTGGCAGGGAGGTTTCAGATTTTGGTAGCCTGGTCCAGGATACACCGATGTGCAAACAGAAGACTGGAAATTGCTTTAATACTGCACTTCTGTTTGTGAGCCTTTGTATTTCTGAAAAATATAACTCTTACCTGAAATAGAATTGAGCAGAAGGGGCAGACTGATAATTTGACAAAGCTTTCAGAAATGGAAGGTCGACACTTACGTGTGCCCTTCAGGTGCACACCTTCATCTGAGTCTGCACATCTTCACAGAGCAGTACTGATGCTGAGGTCACTAACCTTATACACAGGTGTGGTGTAGGTTTTGTAGAAACAAGAATGAAAAAATACTCAACAGTTAATAGTGTACCAATTACTGAGATTTATAGATATGTACGTAACGTGAAATTATATGAGTACCATAGTATATGTAAAGCACGTATTAATCATATAGGTTACCGTTCATTAGTACTGCTGTTTATTTCATTAAAGAAATAAATTGTCCTCATCTCCTGACTCACTTTATACAGCAAGAAAGCTCAAGTGAAGCTTTAAAGTTAGGAGGTCAACTTTCTCATGATTGTACAATTGTGCTGATCTTTCATGTAGAAAAGTCAACTACTGGGTTTTGTTTTGTTTTGTTTTCTGTTATTAAGCTTGTTCTCCAGTTCCTTGTTCTCTTAGCCTTGTGTTTCCCTTTTGTCTGTACTGTTCTGTCAGTGTTTCTGAATCTCACCGCTTATTAACATGTCCCCCAGAGAAAGTGATTTTTTAATAGAAGAAAGAGATTTAAATTAAGCTATCATACAGATATCTAATACTTTATATTTCTTCTCAAAATTTATAAAAAATTAACAAACTTCTTGCTGAAATGTGTGGTTTGAAACAACCTTTTCATAATATGATGCCATCAGTTTGATAATGGGAAAAAAAAAAAACCACAAGTGAAACTCCCAAACTGTGACACTTATGATCTCATTTTTCATAAAATATGTTGTGATGCTCACTAAAATTACGGAAAAAGAATACATCATTTCCAGGGATAAAAGCAACAAATGATATAATTAAAATAATACGTTTCTTTTAAACATTGATTGTCAGAGGAAAAATAGAGGGGGCTATTGTTATTGAGCTAAATCCCCATCTTTTCAGCAGGAAATCAATAGACATTGAATAAAGTTGATAAGTTTATGAATAGACAGTAAATCATATTGTTTAGACTTTGGGAAATCATAAGAGGAAGGGGGAGAAGACAAAAATTGTTTTGAAAAAGGTGATGACAGGCATTCAGGCATTAGGAAGGTGTCAGGCAGGAAATTATATTATTAGTGTTACTTAATCCTATGTGCTTCTGTATTTTTTAATTTGCTACTGTGTATGTTATGTGGATGTTAATGCTCACTCAATAAAAGTGTAATATTAATAGATAAATGAGTGTAAAATATATTTTAGTGATAGAAAGCTCAAACAAATCTTCATATCATTTTAGTAGCAACAGCGAATTTATCACTTGGTAGCTATATAATCTAACCGCAAGAAAACTATGGGATGCAATGGAGTGATGAACGCAGAACAAGACTGCAGTCCACAATTCAAGTTTAGAAAGCTAAACAGAAAATGTAAATTGACCCGCAAAAAATCACACTATTAATTCCGATTGATGTTATAAACTCTAATAAAAGGCATGGACTGGGAGAGATTTGAAACACTTGGCTAAAAGGAGATTTGAAAACAACTGTCAGATTCATTTTTCAGCTTTATGCCTATCCTTCACTACCATGCCTCAATGAGAATTGATTATATTACTAGGGAAGTGCATATTTCTATAATGAGGAGATATTATAGTATCCTTTGGTTCTCAATCCTGCAGGGAAAGAATTAATAACTAATCACATAATCTTTTATAATTTATTCTTCATAATCCTTAGAGTATTACATGACTAATACTGTTAAAGGGAGTGAAAATCAGAATACTCTTAATATTTGTTGTTTTCATGACGCTCTTCTTTTTTTTTTTTTGTGGTACGCGGGCCTCTCACTGCTGCGGCCTCTCCCGTTGCAGAGCACAGGCTCCGGACGCGTAGGCTCAGCGCCCATGGCTCACGGGCCCAGCCGCTCCGCGGCACGTGGGATCTTCCCGGACCGGGGCACGAACCCGTGTCCCCTGCATCGGCAGGCGGACTCTCAACCACTGCGCCACCAGGGAAGCCCCATGACGCTCTTCTTATTTTGGTCTGGCTGTGATGAAAGCAGTCAATTTGAAATGTACTATAAAATTTGAACTCTATTATGCCTGATTTACCTCGCAGATGTTCAGAAGAAAGTGATAAGAGTAATTTTGAAGATAAAAGTAAACTCCTTTGCCAGCCTTTGGGACTTCTGACCAAATCAAAACAATAATTGTGAAAAAAAAAAGAGAGACTTTCAGGAGGATGATTTCTACTTACTTTAAGTGAGACCATTGTTCCCTTTCCTTTTAAATCTCAAGAAATGGGATTGTCAGAGTTCAGAATTACTACTTAAAAGTGGTACATATTAAATGGTTGTTCCTATTAACCTGGGTATATTAAATGAGAAGACTGGAATACAGGAATTTGAGCTTAAATAACTCACCAACTGAGCAAAATTAAATGCCTCAAAGAAAATAAAATGGGAAATTCAGACGAAAGAACTTCCGTGACGAAACCTTAAATGCGATCTCTGATTACTCTTCAGCTAAAATGTCAGGCAAAGCCGGAATAAAGGTTAAATTTTTAAAAAAAGAAAAAAAAGGTATGAAGGCTCATCTCTCACCACTGCAACCACTCCTCACTACTGCTTAAAAAGAGAAAACATAAAAGGTCCAAAAGGGCATTTGCTTTCCCTTAATCCTTGACTATCAGCTATGCAAAGAGCTAAAGGCGTGGGATTGTGTCTAAAATGGGGAGTACTTTGCTCTGAATATGTCCTGTTAGGAGGGGGCTGGCGACCAGAGAACTCACAGAATGTCACACAACCGCTTCAATTTGTATTCAAAAATTTTTTAATGGTTGTTTAACGTAATCAGTTGAAGGAAACTAGTTATTTTTTTTTGGTGGGGGGAACAGATCAGAGAAAGTCACTAGGAACATTTGAGTGTGCGTGTGTGCGCGAGTGTCGGGGCAGGGGATGTATAATCTTATTTTTACAAAATGTGAAACCACATTTCACATTATATTAAATAATCTCTTTCCTTTTTATTTATCATGGGCATTTTTAAAGTCGTTTAAACTCAAATGTAAAATTAAGTAACAGCAACTGCTTAGAAATCCCTCCCTCTTCAGAGGAGCTGAAAGGCCAGCAATGTGACTACTTCATAGTCTTGTGGCAAAGTAATAACCATGATACTAAACTTCAGTGATTCCTTACTATGAGCTCAGCAATGATCTAGATAAATATCTGACTTAGGGATGGAGTCAGTAACTCGGTCACTAAATCCTTCCCAAGGGCAGTTTGCACTTTGGAGCCCCTTGTAATTGAGTGGAGCAGTGCTGCTTCAGGAGAACAGGTACATGAAGTGTGTGTTGTTTCAGTGGCTTTTGGCTGGTAAAAAAACTTCCCAGAACTGAGCTATTCGCCTCTACCACAGCAACTCATAGTGTTTGGGATGGCAGCTGCTCCATCACCCGGGTCACTGGCAAGGAGATATGGAACAGAAACCGTAACTAACTACCATCTGCAAGTAGCATGAGGGAGAAACAGGTGTTTGTGTTATAAGATACTAAAGTTTGGAGTTGTTGAGTACTGCAGCATAACCTAGACTCTAGTGGCTGGATCTAATTTAATCTTTTTAACAAGCTAATAACTTTGGAATTCTTATACTGATGGTAATTATTCAGACAAGAAGGAAAAAGAAAGCATCCAGGGAAAATATCTTATCTAGCTAGAAAATGGCGGATCTGAAATTCTAAACGTCGTCTTATCGTTAGCGGTTTTCTACTTCTATATCAGAGAATGTCTTACCCCATGCATATGAACTTCAATTAGTCATAGCTAAAAGTTACTATTATCTTTAAAAGAATTAAAGGGGGAAAAAAAGAGAAAATTCCTCGTGATTTAAAGGCCCATTTGCTGTAATTTTGGTGTGGGCTTGAGGAAGAGGTAGTAATTACTCAGCATTAAAAAGTCCATTTCTATCACTGTTTCTACGGCACAGCAGTATAGGTGCATGGGAGTTGTTCAATAATGAAAAAACTTTACTACTGAGACTATTTCCTGTAAGACCAAAGGGAAATGAAGGTATTCCTTGCAAAAAATTATTGATGGATAGATTCTGAGTGCTTTGTAAGCTGAAGGTGCAGAACCATAATGAAAGACTTGGGACAACAAGCAGGCATCAGAAAGAAATCCTAAAACCAAGAGTTATAATTAAGGATATGAGATAATGAACCAAATGGTATACGGATGTATGCTTTCACACTACACTCATAAAACCCGAAATGTTTGGCCTTCTTGTATTGACATCTAGAGAGTTATTGAAGAAGGAAAGTATATTATTTTCTATCCTATAATATTTCCAGTGGGACCCTTATCTTTGTTTGCCATGTAGACAAATAAAAATATGACAACTATAGTGCATCCCCCTTTGCTTTATTTTAATTTGATTTTTAAATCCATCTTTGTTCTTTTCTAAAATAAATTCAAACTAAATGAAAATGAGAGGAAAATGTAAGAATGAGAGTCAGTGTGAAGAGCAGAGAGATTCTAATCTTCTACTGGTTATTCAAGGATGAAGCAGTGGCAAAAATGAAAGGGTTGCATAAGTGTCCATTGAAAGATAAATGGATAAAGAAGATGTGGTACGTATATACAACGGAATACTACTCAGCTGTAAAAAGAATGAAATAATGCCATTTGCAGCAATATGGATGGACTTGGAGATCATCATACTAAGTGAAGTAAGTCAGACAGAAAAAAAGAAATATCATATGAGATCACTTATTTGTGGAATCTAAAAAAGGACATAAATGAACTTATTTACAAAACAGAAACAGACGCACAGACGTAGAAAACAATCCTACCAAAGGGGAAAGGTGGGGGAGGGATACATTGGGAGTTTGTGATTAACAGATACACACTATTATATATAAAACAGACAAACAACAAGGTCCTACTCTATAGCACAGGGAACTATATTCAAAAATTTATAATAACCTATAATGGAAAAGAATCCGAAAAAAGAATAATTTGTATATCTGAATCACTGATGTGTATCACTTTGCTGTACGTCAGAAACTAACACAACATTGTAAATTAACTATACTTCAGTTTAAAAAATGAACAGATTGCATGAAACATGGCAGTGAATGGTGCCTAGAGGAGCTGAGCGATAAAGAAGTCACCATCCAGGACTTCCCTAAGGAATGTGGGATGCCTACAACTTTTAGCATCCTCATGGAGAGATCTATGCTAACAGTGTGTTCTATGGGGGGGCCTTGGCCAGGTGGTATCAGTGTGACATCTGGAGCAGCTGGAGACTAAGATCAGCCACGTGGGGGGCCAGTTATGTGCATGTGACTGACCCACAATAAAATCTCTGGACAGCGGTGAGTGGGTGAGTGTCCCCAGCTGGCAATACTCCTTGAGTGTTGTCACATGTCACTGCTATGACACATAATCACTGTTGGCCTAACTTCCCTGGGACAGGACGACTGGGATCCCCATGCCTGGTGTCTCCTGACCTGTCCTACACACTGTTTCCTCTGCTGATTATAATCTATATGCCTTAACTGTAATACACTGTAACTGTGAGCATAACAGCTTTGCCTAGTTCCTTCAACCTGAGGGTTATCGTGGGGACCTCCCAAACTCGCAGATGTTCTCACGGGAGGATGTGCAAGGATTCTGCTCCATTTACTCCAGCAGCTGGTCCTGTTGTTTCATTACCCCTACACTGTGGCAATACAGCTGTCCAAAGGAGCAAGAGAGGAGAGCAAGAATTGCAGCAAAGGATAGATAAGAGAAGCAAGGACCGCTCCAGGATCAGAAGTTAACTTCTAGGTAATCTTACAAATATTTTCTCACGTTATCGTATATACAATGTTTTAAAACATCAGTAGAAGGACTTCCCTGGTGGCACAGTGGTTAAGAATCTGCCTGCCAATGCAGGGGACATGGATTCCAGCCCTGGTCTGGGAAGATTTCACATGCTGTGGAGCAACTAAGCCTGTGCTCCACAACTACTGAGCCTGTGCTCTAGAGCTTGCAAGCCACAACTACTGAGCCCGCATGCCACAACTGCTGAGCCTGAGAGCCACAACTACTGAAGCCCATGAGCCTAGAGCCCATGCTCCACAACAAGAGAAGCCACCACAATGAGAAGCCCGTGCACTGCAACGAAGACTAGCCCCGCTCGCCGCAACTAGAGAAAGCCCACGTGCAGCAATGAAGACCCAATGCAGCCAAAAATAAACTAATTAATTAATTTTAAAGTATCAGTAGAAATCAAAGCTGTAAAGTGCAGTCTGAAGCAGTGAGTCATCCCACAGCCCACCGGTTCTCCCTGGGTAGCGAGGTTAAGAGTTTTTGATGCGATTGCTCTGGGTGTTCACTCAGCGTTACACTAGATATTTTGTGCAACACAATCAGCAGTGGGGCACTAACCAATTCTCTTGGTGATTTGCAAGTTCATTTTCCTGCAGCCCGCCTGGACCGGGTGAAATGAGCATTCAACAAATCTGAGAAGCAGGGAGACACTCAGGCCATACACCCTAGGGGGGTGCTGTTTTGGATTTGATAGTGTTCGTGTGTTTATGGTTTGCTTCCATTTTAATATAAAATATAACTCATTATTGAATATTTAAATTTAAAAATCCTTCCTTCATCATCACAGGAGAGGGTAACATGAAGGACAAGAGGAGGGGGCACTTGGTCACCGTGGGTTTGGGTGTGTGTTTGAAAATCATTTGAAGGAAGAAACTTTCATCACAGCCACCAGCCTGGATCCAAAGTGGCATCGAAGGTTAACAGATCCATTTGACTCTTTGGAGCATAATGCCAAGCTGGGTGACACACAGACACAGATGACATTATTTTGTTTAGACTTTGAAAGGGCACTTCCCATGATATAGGAGATGAAAAGTCGTCTTAAAATGCTGTCTCCTCGTATTGCTGAAATCAAACAAGTGTATTGAAAGGTTGTTAAAAGAAAGATACAAAGCACCTTGATTTGTAGTCAGTCTAAGGCACTCTCTTCTGTGGCATTTGTTAATTTTTTATATGTTCATTGATCACATATCTATCATTTTGGTCCTTTTCTCCATGGGGATAATAGTATCAGCTCTCCACGCTGAACCCAGGAAGGAGCTCATTGAACAGAGAAGAGACAGCGTATGATGCTTATTCTTCCAGCTCCCAACTGTGCCCCCGTCTCACTGGCAGCACCTAACAAAGCCGTTGTTCTTCAGAAGCCAAAGGGTTGTGTGCACACACATGCAGCTACCCTCCACCCATCCTGCCTAAGGAGGATGGGTGCCGGGTGCCCTCCTGCACTGGGAATGCAAACCTGCCATGGAGAGCGACCACCTGTGCAGGAGGGGAAAGGACTCCTGTCTGTTCTAGCAGGTACCCGAGCAAGCTACCACGTGCACCACGAAGAGGGTGGGGCAGTCTTTGTGCCTCTAACGTACAATATGTGACATGCTTTTTCAGCCAGTGGAGAACTTCCAGAGCCTTCAAAAAACGTTGCAATAGCCTGGGGGATTTTAGGAGAAATTTGGAATAATTTGTATTCCAATAATTTGTATCAGGTTACGTTTTCCTTAGGACAGGAGATGGCAAACTATGACCCAGATATGAAACACAGTCACCCTGACTCGTTTATCAATCACCTTCTGATTTCACTACAGTGGCAGAGCTGAGTGATTGTGACACAGACAACACGGCTGCAAAGCCTAAACTATTTACTATCTGGTCTTTTATAGAGAAAGTTTGCTGATCCCTGTAAGTAGACCTGTATACAACATGAAGGTTTATATTATGAAAGTTTTAAAAAAGACGCAATTACTGTGTATAACATCGCGTAATAGGTTTAAGTGGTATTGAGATGAAAGTCAGATACAGATATTTATGAGATATATATACATATAAGTGTGTGTATATATATATTATGTATATATAAATGTATTTCCATTAAGTTAAAAAAAAGGTAGTCTAGACGTCAGTATCAGGAAGCAAAACAAAGAAATCAGATATTTGGAATTAATTTTCATAAAGTTATTGGGAATATGAGATATTAATTTTCAAACTGGAAGGGAATTTAAACATAAATTATATAAATATAAATATTTAATGTTATATAAAAATATTCAAGGCCTGGAACAAAATTTTCTGATTGCTTAAAATTTATTAGCTTTAGGTTTTTACAGTAAAAATAGCGTCTGTGACTTGAACACATGTTCAGTTTTCTTCCTCTCTCTTTTTCTCTCTGTCTCAACCTCTCTCTTCCTCCTACCCACTCCAATTTAATACAGCACTTCTCTGATGATTTCGCACAGTCTCTCTCTAACAGGAACTTAAGAATTTGAATCTATTAACAGTGCATACATTATTTATTAACTTGCACCAGGAGTAATTTTGCAACTGGCAAGCTTCAGAAAGCTGCAGAAAATTATCATGCCACCACCATCATTGTCTGCATTACTTCTCAGCAGTCCATGACAGAGAAAAACATTAGAAAAGGGCCTTCTCTTCTGTCAGTTGAATATGGAAAGTAGAACAAATTGCTTGTTTCATTCACAATTTCCCCTCTGTCCATGCAGCAGCAACTTGTGCATTAGCATGAAGGCTTAAAAGTACATAAACATTCATCTCAAAATGCTCTGGAGGCTCCCAGGAATTATTATTATCCATCAGTTTGGGGGAAATAAACGGTGTCCTAAGACACAAGGGATATTTTTGTGAAATTTGGCAGGTGGTCTGCAGTGCCGAGTCACCAAACCCATTGTCAGGGTACAGTGCCTTCTGCCCGTGGTATGATGACAAACGGAAGGAAGTCACATCACTGTACAATTGCATTACTTGTTTGACGTGCCTGGTACTATCTGTAGGGAACAGTCAGCAAGGCAACATTTGGGACTTTATTTACAACAGATGACAGCTATCTGAAACAAGCTATGCATCAGATAAATTGAGTGTGTGTGTGTGATAGGTGAGGACTGATACGGTGTGTGACGAGCATGGCTGGGCTGGACGATGGCCGTGTAGAAGATGCAGGAACACAAATAGAATTGAGTAATGGTTATGAAGAGGACACAGTACGTCTCTAGCTGAGGAACGCAATCATAGAGGCAGAAAAAGAAAGCATATGAATTGAGATACAATATTTTCTCTCCCCCAGGATAAAGATACGGTTCAAATTTTCCATTTCATCATCAATTCTCAGTATGTCACTTATTGTATTAAAGTGGCCAGGGACACATTTGACATAATTTGACTGACGTGTTTTGGGACCTTTCTTTGACTAGCTTTGCTACAAGAACAGTGAAATATTTTTTTCATCTCACTATTTTGTTTTTATTTTGGGTTTAAAAAGAAGCCAATATAGCACAAATGCTAAATACATATTTACAGCCTTGGGAAACAGACAATAGTGGAAAATGAATCCTACTTTTAAGGAGGCAGTTTAAAATTTTAGTCTTCCAAGTATAATTTAGGTTTGACGTTATGTGAAAATGCCTTCACGATTCACAGGGTTTTTTAGAAGCTGGTTACCTTAGTGATTTTATTTCTCTCTCTGAAACTGTCTGACAGTTGAAATGTACTTGGTTACACCTGCTGGCCGTTGCTAGTTTTAAATTACAGGAAATTGAAAGCAAGTTGCTTCTAGGACATTGAATTTAGGATTTCTTTCTTATTTTGGCAAACGATGTGTGACTAGTAGTGTAGGTGATACCATTGTAAAGTGTTTGTCTTAATATTTAGGGAAGCCTCACATTAAAATGAGCACTCTTACAGATAGTTACATAAACTTAGATGTAGACATAGATGTACCTATACCTACGCACATGCAAACATACACTCAGCTTTAGAAAATAATGAACATGGACTATGAATCCAGAGATTAAACTGCAATTGAATAAAACTAGATTTACATTTTGAAACAGGAAGCCAAAAAGGTGCAATAGGCACAGATTAAATTTCCTCAGTTAAGTTAGTCTATCGAATGGTCAAATTTTCATCAAACCTTGGGAATTCCCTGGTGGTACAGTGGTTAGGGCTTCATGCTTCCACTGTAGGGGGCCCGGGTTAGATCCCTGGTGGGGGGACTAAGATCCTGCAAGCCGAGTGGTGGGGTAACACAAACAAACAAACAAAAAAGAACCATCAGACCAGACCAATGTAATGAGTCACTACTCTTACGAGCTTTGAAAGGTTAGTAGAAGACACTCCTGAACCAGGGTGTTATGGCTTGAATATTCCTGCCCCTTCCAAACCCTTGTGTTGAAATCCTCCTGCTCAATGTGATGGGATGAAGAGATGGAGCTGTTGGGAAGTGATGGGTCATGAGAGTGGGGCCTCATGAATGGGATAGTGCCCTTTTCAAAGATACCCCTCAGAGCTCACTTGGCCCTTCCACCACGTGAGGACACAGCAGGAAGGTGCGACCTATGAACTGGGAAGCCCTGATCCTGCACCTCCAGTTTCCAGAACTCAGAAACATTTGCTGTGGATAAGCCACCCAGTCGGTGGTGTTTTAGCAGCCTGAACGGACTAAGACATGAAGGATGTCGAAGTGTGACTGTCGCTTTTTTTTTTAACATCTTTATTGGAGTATAATTGCCTTACAATGGTGTCTTAATGTCTGCTTTATAACAAAGTGAATCAGTTATACATATACATATATCCCCATATCTCTTCCCTCTTGCATCTCCCTCCCTCCCACCCTCCCTATCCCACCCCTCTAGGTGGTCACAAAGCACCGAGCTGATCTCCCTGTGCTATGTGGCTGCTTCCCACTAGCTATCGATTTTACATTTGGTAGTGTATATGTGTCCATGCCACTCTCTCACTTTGTCCCAGCTAACCCTTCCCCCTCCCCCTCCTCAAGTCCATTCTCTAGTAGGTCTGCATCTTTATTCCCGTCTTGCCGCTAGGTTCTTCATGACCATTTCTTTTTTTTTTTTTTAGATTCCATATATGTGTGTTAGCATACGGTATTTGTGTTTCTCTTTCTGACTTACTTCACTCTGTATGACAGACGCTAGGTGCATCCACCTCACTACAAATAGCTCAATTTCGTTTCTTTTTATGGCTGAGTAGTATTCCATTGTATATATGTGCCACATCTTCTTTATCCATTCGTCTGTTGATGGACACTTAGGTTGCTTCCATGTCCTGGCTATTGTAAATAGAGATGCAATGAACGTTGTGGTACATGACTCTTTTTAAATTATGATTTTCTCAGGGTATATGCCCAGTAGTGGGATTGCTGTCCTATGGTAGTTCTATTTTTATTTTTTTAAGGAACCCCCATACTGTTCTCCATAGTGGCTATATCAATTTACATTCCCACCAACAGTGCAAGAGAGTTCCCTTTTCTCCACACCCTCTCCAGCATTTGTTGTCTATAGATTTTCTGATGATGCCAATTCTAACTGGTGTGAGGTGATACCACATTGTAGTTTTGATTTGCATTTCTCTAATAATTAGTGATGCTGAGCAGCTTTTCATATGCTTCTTGGCCATCTGTATATCTTCTTTGGAGAAATGTCTATTTGGGTCTTCTGCCCATTTTTGGATTGGGTTGTTTGTTTTTTTAATGCTGAGCTGCATGAGCCGTTTATATATTTTGGAGATTAATCCTTTGTCAATTGATTCGTTTGCAAATATTTTCTCCCATTCTGAGGGTTGTCCTTTTGTCTTGTTTATGGTTTCCTTTGCTATGCAAAAGCTTTGAAGTTTCATTAGGTCCCATTTGTTTATTTTTGTTTTTATTTCCATTACTCTAGGAGGTGGATCAAAAAGATTTTGCTGTGATTTATGTCAAAAAGTGTTCTTCCTATGTTTTCCTCTAAGAGTTTTACAGTGTTTGGTCTTAGATTTAGGTCTCTAATCCATTTTGAGTTTCTGTTTGTGTATGGTGTTAGGGAGTGTTCTAATTACATTCCTTTACATGTAGCTATACAGTTTTCCCAGCAGCAGTTATTGAAGAAGCTGTATTTCTCCACTGTATATTCTTGCCTCCTTTATCAAAGATAAGGTGACCATATGTGCATGGGTTTATCTCTGGGATTTCTATCCTGTTCCATTGATCTATATATCTGTTTTTGTGCCAGTACTATACTGTCTTGATTACTGTAGCTTTGTAGTACAGTCTGAAGTCAGGGATCCTGATTCCTCCAGCTCTGTTTTTCTTTCTCAAGATTGTTTTGCCTATTCAGGGTCTTTTGTGCTTCCATACAAATTGTGAGATTTTTTGTTCTAGTTCTGTGAAAAATGTCAATGGTAGTTTCATAAGGATTGCATTGAATCTGTAGATTGCTTTGGGTAGTATAGTCATTTTCACAATGTTGATTCTTCCAATCCAAGAACATGGTATATCTCTCCATCTATTTGTAACATCTTTAATTTCTTTCATCAGTGTCTTACAATTTTCTGCATACAGGTCTTTTGTCTCCTAGGTAGGTTTATTCCTAGATATTTTATTCTTTTTGTTGCAATGGTAAATGGGAGTATTTTCTTACTTTCACTTTCAGATTTTTCACCATTAGTGTATAGGAATGCCAGAGAGTTCTGTGCATTAATTTTGTATCCTGCTACTTTACCAAATTCATTGATTAGCTCTAGTAGTTTTCTGGTAGCATCTTTAGGATTCTCTATGTATAGTATCATGTCATCTGCAAACAGTGACAGTTTACTTCTTCTTTTCCCATTTGGATTCCTTTTATTTCTTTTTCTTCTCTGATTGCTGTAGCTAAAACTTCCAAAACTATGTTGAATAATAGTGGTGAGAGTGGGCAGCCTTGTCTTGTTCCTGATCTTAGTGGAAATGGTTTCAGTTTTTCACCATTGAGGACGATGTTGGCTGTGGGCTTGTCAGATACAGACTTTATTATTTTGAGGTAAGTTCCCTCTGTGCCTACTTTCTAAAGGGTTTTTAAATGGGTGTTGAATTTTGTCAGAAGCTTTCTCTGCATCTATTGAGATGATCATATGTTTTTTCTCCTTCAATTTGTTAATGTGGTGTATCACATTGATTGATTTGCGTATATTGAAGAATCCTTGCATTCCTGGGATAAACCCCACTTGATCATGGTGTATGATCTTTTTAATGTGTTGCTGGATTCTGCTTGCTAGTATATTGTTGAGGATTTTTGCATCTATGTTCATTAGTGATGTTGGCCTGTAGTTTTCTTTCTTTGTGACATCTTTTTCTGGTTTTGGTCTCAGGGTGATTGTGGCCTCATAGAATGAATTTGGGAGTGTTCCTCCCTCTGCTATATTTTGGAAGAGTTTGAGAAGGACAGGTGTTAGCTCTTCTCTAAATGTTTGATAGAATTCGCCTGTGAAGCCATCTGGTCCTGGGCTTTTGTTTGTTGGAAGATTTTTAGTCACAGTTTCAACTTCAGTGCTTGTGATTGGTCTGTTCATATTTTCTATTTCTTCCTGGTTCAGTCTTGGAAGGTTGTACATTTCTAAGAATGTGTCCATTTCTTCCAGGTTGTCCATTTTATTGGCATATAGTTGCTTGTAGTAATCTCTCATGATTCTTTGTATTTCTGCAGTGTCAGTTGTTATTTCTCCTTTTTCATTTCTAATTCTATTGATTTGAGTCTTCTCCCTTTTTTTCTTGATGAGTCTGGCTAAAGGTTTATCAATTTTGTTTATCTTCTCAAAGAACCTGTTTTTACTTTTATTGATGTTTGCTATAGTTTCCTTCATTTCTTTTTCATTTATTTTTGATGTGATCTTTATGACTTCTTTCCTCCTGCTACCTTTGGGGTTTTCTTGTTTTTCTTTCTCTAATTGCTTTAGGTGTAAGGTTAGGTTGTTTATTTGAGACGTTTCTTGTTTCTTAAGTTAGGATTGTATTGCTATAAACTTCCCTCTCAGAACTGCTTTTGCTGCATCCCATAGGTTTCGGGTTGTCGTGTTTTCATTGTCATTTGTTTCTAGGTATTGTTTGATTTCCTCTTTGATTTCTTCAGTGATTCCCTTGGTTATTAAGTAGTGTATTGTTTAGCCTCTATGTTTTTGTATTTTTTACAGATTTTTTTCTGTAATTGATATCTAGTCTCATAGCGTTGTGGTCGGAGAAGATACTTGATACGATTCCAATTTTCTTAAATTTACCAAGGCTTGATTTGTGACCCAAGATATGATCTATCCTAGAGAATGTTCCATGAGCACTTAAGAAGGATGTGTATTCTCTTGAATGGAATGTCCTATAAATATCAATTAAGTCCATCTTGTTTAATGTATCATTTAAAGCTTGTGTTTCCATATTTATTTTCATTTTGCATGATCTGTCCATTGGTGAAAGTGGGGTGTTAAAGTCCCCTACTGTGATTGTGTTACTGTTGATTTCCCCTTTTATGACTGTTCATGTTTGCCTTATATATTGAGGTGCTCCTATGTTGGGTGCATAAATATTTACAATTGTTATATCTTCTTCTTGGATTGATCCCTTGATCATTATGTAGTGTGCTTCTTTGTCTCTTGTAATAGTCTTTGTTTTATAGTTTATATTTTCTGATATGAGAATTGTTACTCCAGCTTTCTTTTGATTTCCATTTGCATGGAATATCTTCTTCCACCCCCTCACATTCAGTCTGTATGTGCCCCTATGTCTGAAATGGGTCTCTTGTAGACAGCATATATACAGGTCTTATTTTTCTATCCATTCAGCCAGTCTATGTGTTTTGGTTGGAGCATTTAATCCATTTACATTTAAGGTAATTATCAATATGTATGCTCCTATTACCATTTTCTTAATTGTTTTGGGTTTGTTATTGTAGGTCTTTTCCTTCTCTTGTGTTTCCTGCCTAGAGAAGTTCCTTTAGCATTTGTTGTAAAGGTGGTTTGGTGGTGCTGAATTCTCTTAGCTTTTGCTTGTCTGTAAAGGTTTTAATTTCTCCATCAAATCTGAATGAGATCTCTGCTGGGTAGAGTAATCTTGGTTGTAGGATTTTCCCCGTTATTACTTTAAATATGTCCTGCCACTCCCTTCTGGCTTGCAGAGTTTCTGCTGAAAGATCAGCTGTTAACCTTATGGAGATTCTCTTCTTTGTTATTTGTTGTTTTTCCCTTACTGCTTTTAATATTTTTTCTTTGTATTTAATTTTTGATAGTTTGAATAATATGTGTCTTGGAGTGTTTGTCTTTGGATTTACCCTGTATGGGACCTATGAACTGGGAAGCCCTGATCCTGCACCTCCAGTTTCCAGAACTCAGGAACATTTGTTGTGGATAAGCCACCTATTCAGTGATGTTTTAGCAGCCTGAATGTACTAAGACATGAGAGATGTCAAAGTGTGACTGTCTTTAAATTAGGCTATCTCTGCTTCTGGAGACTGAAAAACGAATTCCCTCCAAAAATGTCCATTTCATATTCTATGGAAGTTCAAAGTTTTCCTAAAATTTTTGTGAATTCTTTAGAAGCTTATTTTTTAGCAGTCACCTCTTCTTCCAAATTCTTGCCCTTACGGAATTGTTATTTCAATTATGAGTCATCTCACCACTGTTATCTGAGTTACCAGCCTCTGGCAAGCCACTTCCTGCTGCATCTCTATACACACAGCCAAGCATGTGAGAAGACACACATGCACAGACATGTGGGCAAGGAATCTGAAGGTGTAGAATAGAGAAGAGTGGCAAGAGACATGGACAAGGCAATTTCATATTGAGCATTCCACATCCTTATGCTTTGGGCCACATGGTCCCAAGCTTCTGAGATCATTTCTTCTTGTCCCTCTTCCTCATATTCTTCTCAATCTCTTCCTCCTGGATTACTTTCGCAATTCAAAGTCTCTGTGATGCGGAGGAGTCTGGCTCACCTCAAGTCTCCTCAGGCTTCCTTTAGACCCATTTTGTATATCAAACATCTCAACTGTTTAGCAGAACAAAAGACCTCTCTTGTGATAATAAGTTAGAAAGCAGTTGCAATCACACGTTGCAATTACATTTTGCCCTCATGTTTATCGATTGCACAAGTTAACGTCAACCTAGAAATAAACATTGTCATGCAGAGATGGAAGACTCTAGTAAAAGTATTACAATTAATAGGACTCATCTCAAGTCCTTTTTAACAAACTTACTTCCCCTCCTTTTCTCACTCAGAACCTTCTATTCCACTTCTCAACACTTGTTTAATGAATACTTAACTTCCTCTGTCAAACGCCCTTGGGTTCATTATTTCAGAAGTATGGCATCCTTGTGTTTAATCAGATCAAATTCTGAACTGCAGGAACTCTGGAGGTCATCATCAATCCACACTCGGGCTCTAGACTTAAAGCTAATCCACTCACTTGGCACTAACTCAGCAGTTCTCAAACGCTGGTCTCAGGATGGGATCATTAACTGTCTTAGAGACATGGGCGACCTTCAGTGAGTTTCTTTTTTTTTTTTTTTTTTTTGTGGTACGCGGGCCTCTCACTGTTGTGGCCTCTCCCGTTGCGGAGCACAGGCTCCGGATGCGCAGGCTCAGCGGCCATGGCCCACGGGCCTAGCCACTCCGCGGCATGTGGGATCTTCCCAGACCGGGGCACGAACCTGTGTGCCCTGCATCGGCAGGCAGACTCTCAACCACTGCGCCACCAGGGAAGCTCCAGTGAGTTTCTTTTCATGAAGGTCATATCCAGAATGTGCTGGAACGGAAGAGCACAGACTCTCTAGAACTGATTCTGACGTTGACTCAACTTTGCATGTAGTGACTCACGTTCTTAGTTTGAAAATGCCCATGGTGCCAGTATTTCAGTATGTGGTAGAGCCAGCTGGCAAGGACGCTTGTTAAAGTTTCAAGAATTTTGCAAGCCAGTTTTTAAAAAGGTTCATTATTAAAAAATAAATTGCATATACTTACAAAAAATAATTTATATTAAAGCCAAAATAATAAATCCTCAAAACTCATCACTCTCCATTTTACTACAACTTTCTGTTATCTATTTTTTTGAGGTTAGTTATTTCTGGTCTATCTGTAAGGTGGAAATACTACATCCTGTTGTGCTGTCCAACATGTCTTCATCACTGCCTGTTGGATGATAGTTTGGTGGCTTGAAATTGGCCATGGAAGGAATATTTACACCACAGCAATTGACAAATGCTACAAAGTAAGGCTTGATTTTTTGCTTTGTTGATTTAAAAAATATTAATAATGAAGATTATAAAGTGTGTCATTGTACTATAAAAAGTGTAAAAATATTGAAGTAATCTTCTTGTATTAAAAAATAGTTAATTCAGCTTAAAAGCCATTTATATTAATGAATGAAGTTCCAACTCAAGGATTTGTTGTTTCAAGGTTGTGTCACTTGTACATGGAGACATTTATGTTGTAACTTCTCTCAGAGAACAAGTTATTAATTGTTTACCATCGCACATCACTGGAGTGTGTATCACAAGGAAATTGTCAAATACCTCAGATCAGAACTTTTTCTTCCCAGAGAATCAGAGTACCAGCATGCCACTGGTCCTGTTTATCAATATTTATCATATTAGAAAAATTCTTATTAATCCATTTAATAATGATAAACCCATTAGAGGTTAACATAAATAATGTTTTATAACAAATAAACTGACAACATAAACATAATTTTAACAAAATTAATTGTATTTACCAAAAGAAAAAATAATTTAATGAGAAGAATGGTATTGTTTTGCATTGTTGAAAATCTTTTTAATGTCTCGTTTAATATAAGACAGCTAGATTCTTTTATCTGCTTTTGGAATCAATCTATTGCAATAAATTTTTTCACTTTAAATAAATACATGAAGAAAAATCAGTTTTATTCAGATATGTAGTCTAGAAAGGGAGAAACTCACCGATCCACTGAAAGGGTCTCAGAGACTGATATTTAATATCTATTGTTGACGCATTAACATTGAACTCTAACCAACAGCACTGTAACTCATGCCTGAAAAAAGCTTATCTAACACATGTATTTTCTCCATAAGGGCACATCATAGCCTTCCGGTGCTTAGGAACTGTTAAATTAATTAAACAAGGAGGTCATTAAACTCAGGGGACTCTCATGCTCTGGTGGCCTCTGTAGGTAAACCAAAGTCTAATCCGGGAAATGTCTCAAGGTTTTGGCATTGAAACCTAAGGACAACCAATCACAAAGAGCTAACCAGCCTTAAAGCTACATCCCATGCATAACATCCTTGCACTGCTTCAGCTCTTGTTTGTGTACTCCTAACCACTTCCTGTTTGGCACTGCCCAATTCAAATCAATTTTTGCTCAAATAAACTCTTAACATGTGTGATATGCCTCAGTTTATCTTTTAACAGAACAGTAGTTGACACTTGAGCACTGTTCTTGGGGGCCATTTTAAATAGCAAAATCACTAACAAAAACCTACAAAAAAGGGAGCTTGATTCCAGCCAGAGAACTGAAGTAAGAAAAGAGAGCATTGTCTTGTGCAGCCTCAGCTGGGAAAGTAACTAAAATTTTTTGCTTCTCTGGGCATGTCTGTGAATGACTGCAAAAAAGCCAACAAATATTTATTTTGAGGTTACAATTAAATTTTAGCAAAAGGATGAATTCAAAAATACAGAATCCATGAGTAACAAGGACTGGATATATATATATATGTGTATGGGTATACAGGATGGTTGAAAAAATTTTTAAGGGTTTTATGCACATATATGAATATATTTTCAGAACAGTGGCTTTGGTATTTTAAAGTAATGATGCAGTGAAAGATGATGAGTAAAATATTTTAAAATGCAGTTAGAAAAACACAAAATTGAAAAATAATTTAGGATTGTGTTCTGACCATAGTGTGAATCTTGAAGAGTTTTAGAATGCTAATTTATCTATGCCGCTTCCTGAATGTTTGTTAAATTTGTCCATGGCAGTAATCAATTAATTGATATCTTGAATTAGAATAACGTTACTGATTTTAATGAGATAAACTTAACAAATCCCAAGTGCTTTTTTAAAAAGCACTCGGTTATTAGAATATCATTACCACAGAGCTTTTGAATTTAGTAAACTTTACCAGTTTCCTACAAAACATAAGCATAAATTATACATTATCTTTTTCATTATCTATGAAAAACAAGAGAAATATATTTTCTGAAAGTAGGCATGTCAAAGAATAGGAATGAGGGATCTTTGACAATTATACAACTTACTTTTATGAAGTAAAATGAATATTTTTGAATATATTCCAGCTTTTTCTACTCACAATATTACATGAAAATTTTAAAATTTTATGTAAGAATTTCCATGGCACGCTAGATTTATCATCCATATTCTACAGAGGACATTTGATTTTATTAGAGAATTATTTATTAGTTAGGGCAATACTATCTGCTCTAACAAAAAAACTCCAACATGCCTGCCTAACGGCTTCAACATGAAGAAAATTTACTTTTCTCTCATAGAAAGTCTAAAACAGATGTTCTTGTTCAGCAAGGGAGCTTTCCTCCAAGAGGTAATTCAAAGACCTAGACTCTATATTGTGGTTTTATGATCTTCAGTAAAGTTGCCACACTTGTCTTCAATAAATCATTGGAAGATGAAACCAAAAGAAAGAGTCAAGCACATCTTCCCCACCAAGGACACATACATGTCACTTCTGCTCAGATTCCATTGTTAAAAGCCACTCAAACAGCCCTACCTACTTGCAAGAGCAGCTGGAAACTATAATCCAAGTTTGGTTGCTGGTATCTAGCAAGAAAATAACTATCTTGGTGGGGGGTGGAGGTGGATGTATCTGTCACAAATGAAGTGTAAACTTAATATCCTATTAAAAGTGAAATATTAAGCAAAAGAGTATAAGAATCAAACAGAAGTGTTTCGCTGCCATAAAAATCCTCTGTGCTCTGCCTGTTCATTACGCCCTCTCCCTATGCCCTGGCACTCACTGATCTTTTTTACTGTCTCCATAGTTTTGCCTTTTCCAGGAAATTGTATACTTGGAGTCATAGGGTATGCAGATGTTTCAGATTGGCTTCTTTCACTTAGTAACATGCATTTAAATTTCCTCCGTGTCCTTTCATGGCTTGATAGCTCATTTCTTTTTAGTCTTGAATAATATTCAGTTGTCTGGATGCACCATAGTTTGTTTATCCATTCACTTACTGAAGGACTTCTTGGTTGCTTCCAAGTTTGGACCACTATGAATAAAACTTCTATAAACATTCACGTGCAGATCTTTCTTAGGATGTAAGATTTCAACTCCTTTAGGCAGATACCAAGAAATGTGATTGCTGGATTGTATGGTAAGAATATGTTTCATTTTATAAGAAACTGCCAAACTGTCTTCCAAAGTGGCTGCACCATTTCGCATTCCAGTCAGAAATGAATGAGAGCTTCTGTTGCTCCGCATCCTTGTCAGCACTTGGTGTTATCAGAGTTTTGGATTTTGGCCATCCTAACAGGTGTGTCGTGGTGTCTCATTGTTGTTTTCATTTGCAATTCCCTGATGACAAAGAATGTGGAGCATCTTTTCATATGCTTATTTGCCATCCGTATATCCTCTTTGGTGAGGTGTCTGTTTAGATCTTTTTCCTGTTTTTAAATCAAGTTTTTTTATTCTTGAGTTTTAGGTGGTCTTTGTACATTTTGGATAACAGTCCCTTATGAGACGTGTCTTTTGCAAATATTTTCTCCCAGTCTGTGGCTTGTCTTCTCATTCTCTTGCCAATGCCCCCCACAGCAGAAGTTTTTCATTTTAATTAATTTTCATGGGTCTCCTTTGGTGTAGTATCTCAAAAGTCATCACCAAACCCAAAGTTATCTAAGACTTTCTCCCTTGTTTATCTTCTAGCGATTTTATAATTTAGACACTCCTTTTGAGGAGTTTTGGTACCAAGAGAGAAAAGAAATATGTGGTAGCTGGAGAGGGGAGTGAGGACAAGAACACAATTAATTAAAGCGATTCTGTCTAAAGCAGGGGATAGCTGAAATCTATCCCTGTGCACGTGGGAGGTGATGGAATCTAGTGCACAGAAGGAGGGGGTGGCCTTAGATGGGATCACGGTTTGTTCACTTATATGAGCATCAGGGACACAAAGCATGTGGGTGCAGATGCCAGAAAGTGAATAGACATGGTAGTGGGAGTTTGCAAGATTCTATTCTGAAGCCTGATTTCCTCCATGAATAGAAAACCAAGAATAAAAATGGAAAAGTGATGCTTGGAGTTTGGGGAGAAAGGAGAAGAGAATGGGAAGGTAAATGAAATAGGAAATGGTTGTCATGCATCATATAAGGAGCAGTTTGTTGTTCCCAGTGATAAATTTTAAGGATGAGTTCAGTTCTCATGGTTGGGTACATTTCTTTGGCCATGCTCACTGTAGAAATGCAAGCAAGCATGTGGTGGATTAAGTCAGACCTTGGTGTTCTCAAGTGACAATAATAAAGCTAGAGAGAGTGAGGGAGTTGAGAGTGTATGCACGGAAGTGATTATATTGAGTAATCATGGGTCTAGCCTAGGTAGTTCAAGAAAGGTCATTGAGGACATCAGATCAGCAGATTGAGAACCTGGTGGGGTTGAAAGATGGTTGGAGCTGAGCTGCTAAGGGATTAGGAAGTGATGGTTAGGGATGTGACGCATGCTGCTGAGATAATTGAGGGTCTGTCCTCACTGGTGATGTCCAAGTCAGGAAATGGCCATGGGAGCGAGTGATCTAGGTAGTGTGCACCGTAAGATCATCAGAGGGGAGGATTTAAAAAACCTTGAGGCTAGGGTGTTGGAAAGATCATCTACATGAACGTTCAGATTGTTACAAATGTAAGACAGGGATATTTTGGACAGAGTGGTAGTGAGTCAGGAGCTAAAAACATCTAGAAATGACGGAGAATCTGTAGGGGATCCACACATGACAGCAACAATGAAGAGTAGCGGCTGATAAAATCTGCAGAGATGTGCCTCAAAGCTGCAGGGTTTAGAAAGGACGAGAGGAGTATGATCTGAAAGCAGCAATGAGGAGAAAGCAGGCCCTTTCCTGCAGGTCCTGTAGTGAAAGGGCTGTGGGAGAGAAGAGCACCACACCTCAGAGGGCTGTGTGGAAGCAGAGCCTTTGGGGCATCCTTGGAAGAGTCCAGGAAAGCTAGAAGGGGAAGGACCAGTCTGCAGAGAGGTTGAGGACAAAGGTGCTTTTGCTGACTTTGGACTGGAATTTTCAGAGGAGCCGGGGTAGAGTTTGGGGTTTGGGAAAAATGAGATAAGGAAGAGAATAGGAGAACTGGTGATCTGAGTCATTGTTCCTAGAAGGTTCTAAAGCAGGACATTTACCAGTCTTCTCCTGAATTATAACACACACCGGGCCTTGTCACCCTAAATCTGAACCTGATCCTTCAATTTTTTTTGTCTGTCAGTTGTGTCATTCATCTAAGAATGTTTATTGAGAACATATTATAGGCCAGGAACTGAGTATACGCTAGAGAACAAAACAGACAAAAATGTGTTAACTTAAAACTAAAACTAAAACTTAAAACTAAAACTAACTAAGCTATTGGCACAATCATGGAGTATTTATATGCGGCTTCCTGTGTCTGTATTTCCCCTAATGGCCTTATATATGTGACTTATTAATAAGATATTTGCTCCCTATTTTTTTTCAGAATGTGAGCCTCCTGATGTGAAATTGCCTGTGAGAGGGAAGCAAGAGGTAAGTGAGCAGGCATGCTTTGCTCAGAATGGGTAAAGCAGCTTCACCTCAAGTTCATAAGTGTCGTCAGGCCAAAATGCTGCACCAAACAGAGGTCACAGTTTATTCACTTGAACTTGAACTTTTGCCAATATTTTAGAAGTGCACAGTGATATGTATCACAATGAAAACACAAGTAGATAATAAACATATAAAAATGCTCATTTTCACTGTTAAAATTTATGCAGAATGAAATGAGAAAATGCTAGTTTTAAAATTTAGAAATGTTTTAGAATAACTATCCTCAATGCTATTACGATAGTATTTTCAGCGCTGCTTAGGACTGTAAAATGGTTCCATTTCTCAAAGCAATACCGGTCAGTTCTGCTCTAAAAACCTTTTTATTAAGTACCAATTTTGTGCCACATTCTATACTGGGATCTGAGGAAAGGAAAATAAATATCGTGGTTTTTTTCCTAAAGGCACTTTCAGGATTTGGGAATATTACCCAGAAACACACTTCAAGAGTTTTAAACAAATTATTTCTGCTGACTCAATAACTCTGTCTCTAAAGAACTACCAAGGTGTTAATTTTTTAAATGAGGGTAACATGTGTACAATTATTTTTATCCCAGAATTATATGTAAAAAATTTTAAATGGGAATAACGGAAAGAAATTGCTTTAGCATATTATGCTAACTCCATTAAAAATAGTCATTAAAAGTTACGTTAAGTAAAGAATGTTGATAGCAATGGAAATGTTTATAATAAAATATTGGCTGAAAAACACGCCGTTTCAATATTATATAAACTTATGAAAAAATATACCAATATATAGAAGAAGAATAAAAATAAATCTGCTAATCTATTAGCAATGGTTATCTTTAGAGCATTTGAGTTTCTTCTTTGATTTCTCTTTAAAAAAAGATACTCTAGTTTTTAATCATAAGACCTTATATTTTTAAGTGTAACTGCATGAGAGAAAATTTATTGTCGTAGTATCATTTCACTCTAATTTCCTATATACTTTCATTAGAGTATCATTCTGTATGACTTAAAAAAACAATGGTCTTAGGAAATATAAAGCCTAAATCATGAATAAGTCCATGCTGACCTCTCTTTACCACAACTAAACCTCTCATTTGAACATGAGCTTCAGGAATAGAGAAAAACAATTGCATTAATATCCAATATCTAAATAACTGCATCATATTTTATTAAATTAGCACTTTAGTATTTCTCAAATACATCAGCCTGTGGAATGGCTCTATGAGTTAGAGCCCAGCCTGTAAAACTCCCCAGGTAGCCTGTGGTGTGCTACTTGCTGGGTTCATTTTATTTCTGATATACGTTAGTGTAACGAAACAGATGGATCATCGCAACTCATTCCATTTCCATCTTGAAAGTGCACATTTAAAAACTATTAAGGCATATGTTTTCTCTGAATATAATGAATACATATACTGTAATAGTTTGCACTGAGAATAACACTGTTGCAATCAATTTATAGCATGTAAAGTGAACAAAACAAGTTAAAAGCATCTTCAAATCCAGTTCTGATCATTGATATTAATAATGATGTGTGACGCTTCAAAAATTATGGTCTTGCAATCTTGTAGTTACCATGCGGGCTTTGCTGTCAGACAGAGCTGGGTGTCTACATCAGCTCTGCATCTTCCTTGCTGGGTGATTTAGCAACTTGGTAACGTTTTGGAGCTTCAGGTCACTCATTTGTAAACTGGAGATTTTAATGCCTGCAATATTGTTATAGGGACAAGTATGTGGCATACTGCAATCTTAAAGTGTTCAAAATTTCAATACTGAAGTTACCATATGTGTTACTATGTTAAAAATTCATATAAACCCACTCAGCCAGGGATTCATTTTCTCTTTACAAATATTTGCAAAGAAATCACTACTAGGTTTTTAAAGACACTTAAATTTTATTCAAAGATGACATGATGTATGTATACAAAATATTCCCCACTTCTATTGAGGTAATAGAGACACCAGGGAACAGGCATACAGAGCATGACTTAATGTCATTCCATGAGGCCTGGAAGAATTGTCTACACTGTTGAAGACCCTCTTTTCTATATACGAGGATACCCTTGTCCTCTCCTTGTGTTAAGCCTGCTTATAAACTTTTGTTCCTGCGAAACCTTAGATTTTAGTCTCCTTTTCTAATGTTTTCCATTTAAACCATTTTTAAAAGCCTTGTTACCAAGCTACGAGGGTTTGTGGTATTTACTATTCTGTAGTGCAGGAAGAACTCAATCCATAGATTTTTCAATCCTCTTTCTTATAAAAATGATTTAATGTGTCATCTGCCTAGAAAATGCAATAATGGTGGAGGTTTAAGGCAAATGTGCTTCTCCTAAAGTATATTCCATTGCAATACATGAAATAAAAATAAAATCTTGATGGAGTTCAACTGTTTTTTTCCTTCCTGAAAGCACCCTTCACCTTTTATTTCTTCAAAGTGGTTTAAAGGTTAAATTTAACCATAAACTGTGACACTCTCTCTCTTAGATCAAGGCCTCCTATGTCACCCAGCTTTCCATTTCAGATGGATCCTTATGCATTATAACTTTTTCATTTCTGTGCCCAGTATGTAGTACAATGTTTGTCCCTGTAGATATCTACTTATTTTTTTGAGTAAGAGAAGTACGACAATGAATCAGACCACTAATTGTACGGCTGGTGCCACAATACTGTGACCGCCTTTGTACTCTTATGAACCACTACTAAAGAAAATGGTAAATATCTTCTCTGGAATTTGAAGTATAAACCATTGGTTGGTTGCCCTAAGGATTTCTGGTCATATTATGTTTGTCTCAGAAGATTTTAACAAAGTCAGTATTGAATTAAGGAGATGTAAGATTCAGCGAATAATGAAAATAAAATATTTTTGAATTGGAATAGGTCAATGATTAATACTCCTGAAGAGAACGATGAAAACTGGAGTTTTAATGTTCTAAACCATTTAAATTTGTTTTGGCTTTTAATCAAAATATAAATAACATAGAACACTATACGAGTTTCAGGTATACAACATAACAGTTTGATATTTGTATACATTGCAAAATGATCACCCCAATGAGTCTAGTTAACGTCGGTCACCCTTTTAGTTACAAAACATATTTTTTGTTGTGATGAGAACTCTTAAGATCTATTTTCTTAGCAACCTTCAAATTTGCAGCACAATATGAACTGTAGCCACCATGCTGTACATTACATCCCCGTGACTGATTTATGTTATGGCTGCAAGTTTGTGCCTTTGGATCCCCTTCACCCGTTTTTCCAACCCTCCACCCTCTGCCTCTAGCAACTACTGGTCTGGAAGACAGGAGTTGGATTGTCCCTTTTCAACAAGAAGCACAACTGTAGCAGCACAACCTACTTATTTGAAAACTGTTAAGTGATACACACATAGAGAAAAATTAGAAAAACTATATGGGTGACACGATAATTAATGATATCTCTGATGTTAATATGAAAAAATGACTGGCAAGGTTTCTTCCAACAAATATCAGAAAACTCCATTTTCAATATTATAATTATTAAAAATGCTTAAAAGTTCATTCAGATATATTTTTAAATCCTTTTTATTATGAAATATAAACTCATGGAGAGAAGTATATGAAAGAAAAAATATTCAGCTTATTGAGTTACTACACAGTGAACATATATATAATCACAACCTAAAGCAAGAACTAGAATATTGCCAGGAAACCGGTACCCACTGTAGCTTTGTTTCTATCATAATCTCCTTCTTATCGCCTAAAAGTAGATACTTACTTGAGTATAATATCATCAGTTCGTTACTTTTCTTTTTACTACCAAGTTTATATCTCTAAATAATAGAGTATAGCTTTGCCTACTTTTTCATTTTATATAGATTGAATCATACATAGGTTTTTTTTTTACCTGCCATCATTTGCTCACATTAACCATTATGCTTTTGAGATTCATTCACGTTTTTTGTATAATTGTAGGTCATTCATTTCAAAGCTGTGAAGTGTTACATTGTATAATTACACCACAGTTTATTTATTCTGCTGCTGTTGATTGACATTGAGCTTGTTTTGGAATTTATGAATAATAACGCTGTGAACATTCATGTGATGTCTCCCCTAGAGCACACAGGCATAGGTTGTGGTTGGGTGTGACAAAGACCTCCTCCGTAACCAAACCTCAGGCAGGCTCCTCCACCCTCTGCTCCACTAGACTTCAACCTTGGCCCACTCCTGTCTTGGCCACCTCGCCCCAGTCTTCACAGGAATCCTGCTCATCAGTTTAGCAAGAATTCCCCCACCTTTCATAATCTGATCGCCCTTGATATCTAATCAAGTTCCTCACCTCCCACATTTGATGTCTGAGTCCTTGGTCTGCCTGCCAGTTTAGCAAGAATCTCCTTACCCTTGATGTCCCCTCTCGGTCATTTTCCATCCACTGACCCCCTCCCTCCGCTAGTTGTCAATAATTACCCAACTGTCTTTACTGTATTGGGAGTTGAGCTCAATCTCTCTCCTCTATTGCCATAACCCCATTGCAAGAATCTTGAATAAAGTCTTCCCTACTGGCTTAGCATGTGTCAGAATAACTTTTTCTTTAACAGTACACACTGAAGAATAAATTGCTGAGTCATGGGGCGTCAGCATCTTCAACTTAATCAATATTTCCTATTTTCTTCAATGAATATAACAATTTACACTTCCACCATCACATATGAGAATTTTTGTGGTCTTCCATTTGTGCCATCCACTGGCTGTTTGAATTTTAACCATTCATGTGGCTGGATAGTGAATTTTATCATTGTTCAGTGGCTGTTCTGCTGGTCACTAGTGAGGTAAGGCACCTTTCCACATGTATACTGACCGCTGAATCATTTCAGTGGTTCCCTTTGCATCTGTTTATATTTGGTTATTCTTGCTTATATTTTTGGCCCACTTTCTTATGGATTTTCTGTCTTTTTCGTGTTGAAATGTAGGATTCCTCTGTATATTCTGGAAACAGCACTTTGTGATTGTATGCGTTGCAAATAATACCTTTTTCACTTTTGATAAACGAGATCTTAGGTTTCATGCCATTCAGTTTATAGTATTTTTCTCTATGGTGAGTATTTTTAGTATTCTGTTTAAATATATTTTTCATTCTGAAATCATGAAGATATTCTATTCATTGAATTAAGAGTATCTGCTTGCTTGTTTAGTTGGTTAGTTCGTGTGTGTGTGTGTGTGTGCATGTGTGTGTGTGTGTGTGTGTGTTGCATGTATATTTACAATCCCAATGGAATTATTTTTCTGTGAAAGATATGGAATAGAGTTCAAGGTTTTTCCTTTTAATCTTTGAGGAGATTTCACCATATGAAGGAACCACCTTTCCTCCAGTGCTTTGAAGAGTTTCTTGTGTCATAAATCAAGTGTCAATATATGCAGGGGGCTATTTGAAGGCTGTCTATTTTTGCCTTGTTCTCTTTGTCTACCCTTGCATCAGGACCATATGCTTTAGAATTTGGCTTCATATATATGGCAGTTCAAGTCCTCCCACATTCTTCTCCTTCAAGAGAGCTTTGGCTATTTTTGGATCTTTGCGTTCCCATGTAAATTTTAGAAGCATTTTGTCAAACTCCATTTAAAATGTTATCTTTAATGGAGATTTTATTAACTATATCAACAATTTGTGATGATCTGATATTTTTGCAGTGCTGAATCTTATAAAACATGAGCGTGGTACATATCTCAAACTATTATATCTATTTGAAATTCCTTAATATTGTTTTAAAGTTTCTGACATTCTTTGCATCTTTTGTTGGACTTGCTTGTAGGTATACTTGATTTTCATTACTCCCAGTACTTATGTTCTATATAAAGTCATTACAGAGACTGAATTAGCAAATACTGAACCCATTGGCCTTAGGTTCCCGTGAGCCTCTGGCCACAGTATTTTTGTCAACTGATTAATACCCAACCTTGTTTTATGTGTGTTTATGTTTAAACACATCTTACTTAATAAGGATGACTAAGTCTTACATGAAGCTTGACTAGTATTAAGGAATTATAAATATATTTTATTTATTTTGAAAAGGATAAGGATAAGGTAAATTAGTTCAATATCACATAAGGTCTGCTTTGAAATTATTTGATTATTTCATGTATTTATTTAGGACATATTTCTCTCTTACTTCCAAAAACTTTTAGGCACTTTAGAGATTAAAAATGAAATGTCAAAATACAAAACTTACACATAAAGCAAAACGAGAATCATTTAAAAGATTCAGAAATGCCTGCTTAACTGAGTTGACCAACTTAAGAAAGGCTTTAGGCAAATACAGTGACACGAAGTTTCCTAAAAGTGTAGAATATTTGTACACGTGCTTTAAGAGAAAGTACAAAACTGCATTGTACAGAGAGATTGGGAAAGATTCAGAAGATGGAAGAGAGAGGGGTGAATGAATGACTTGAGTTGCAGGCCAAAGCTCTTTGCTGTCTTCTGGTTGACATCACCTGAAGTGTTGATTCATCAAGGAACAGCATGGGTTTTGTGGGGAAGAGAACCTCATGGTGGTTTGCTTCCACCGCTAAAGCTTCTCCGCACTTTAAGGCTTGTTCACTCAGGTGTCAGAGAAGCACTAGCCATTAAGACTTCATGGTGTTTGGAAACAGAAACATTTTATTTCTATGACATTAAGAGATGTGGAGGAGCTTTTCCTGGGGCCTGAAAACAAGATCCAGAAGAGAAGATGCCTATGGGTGATGCTGTTCCAACGCTGAGCAATGAACCCCAAGTTAAAGAGCTGCTTGTGTTCTTTAACAAATGCACGTGATCTGTGTGTGTGGGGGGGGTGTGGGTGTGGGAGGGTGTGTGCAAGACCCTCTGAAGAGCAGGGTCCCCACATACCCAGTGCAAACCCAACTGGAAAAACCAGAACACTGGGAGACATTCGTGGTCATCCTCAGCTTAAATACTAGTCAAACCCTGAGATCTAGAGTTAGATGACAATTAGTCCTTAAGGAAAAGATCACAATTTTACTTACAGTTGTAGCACCTAATTGAGACCTACAACTAACATTTGCATTCTATGTCTAAATATTTGAAAATGTTAAATCGAGCTCTGCTCATAGCTCAGCCTCGTTCTCGTGAAGGCTTTGCGACCTCTGCTGATGTTCACTTTGTTTCCTGGACCACCTCCTTCCTGCCAGCCCCTGTGAGAGCTAAGCAGGAATCTTCAGATACATGGGGCAGGGCAGGGTAGAGACTGTACCCGGAACCTGACCTCCTGGGCAGGGACTGGACTTGCCAGGATGGGGTGGGTTCTGACCTGATCAAGGCCCTCAAAGAGCTGGGCAGGCAGCCTTTCTCTCTGTGCCATGTGTATTAGTCAAGTCAAGCTGCTATAACAAAAATCCTATAGACTGGGTGGCTTAAAAAACAGATATTTATTTCTCACAGTTCTGGAGGCTAAAAGTCCAAGATCCAGGCGCTGGCAGATCAAGTGTCTGGTGAGAGTCCACTTCCTGGTTTGTAGTTGGCCATCTTCTAGCTGTGTCTTCAGATGCTGGAGAGAGACAGGTCTGGGCTCTTCATCCCCTTATGTGAGGGCATGAATCCCACGCAGCATGAGGGCTCCACCCCCATGACCTCACCCAAACCTAGTTATCTCCCCGAAGTCCCTCTTCCAAATACCATTACATTGGGGTTTAGGTATCAAAATACCAATTCTGAGGGTGACACGAACATTCAGTCCATAGCACCATGTGTGCTCAACTCAGAATTTCCAGGCTTTGTTTTCTGACCATTCCATAACTAAACCCCAGAAAAGAGGGGAGGAAGAGAGACCAGTCATCTAACCTGGTCTGCCTGGGCTCTCTCCTGGTGTTTTGAAGCAACTCTCCTTAAACAACAGCAGCTGCTGTTTCTGGGTTCTCCCCACTGAGGCTGTGATTTTCTGTCACCCATCCCCACACTTACCCTACAGATACAACCAAGCACTCCGCCCCTCCTGCTCCGCCATGGGGTGGGGTGTGAGGGGCATCCATTTCTGCTCCCAGAACTTTACCAAAACTAGAGCTTTACCAAAGGAATGAATAAAAAACACTGAATTTTAGCTTTCTTTAGACTTAAAAACATTAATCTCACAAATTAAGTATCACAAGATTTATAATGCTACTTTGGTATTTGTTCTTTTTTTTAATATACCAGAAGCCTCAGAAGATGGAAGTGGCCCAGGATTCTATTAATCTCTGAGAAACCCTGGCTATGAAAGAACCAAGTCGATTTTCTTACCACTGGTAGTTATAATAAAATCTAAGGAGGTACTTCTTAGCCTTGGCTTTGTGTTAGAATCATGTGCCAGCCCTTCCCATCCCTGTCAATTTTCATCTCTGGGATTGGACTGAGGCTTTGCACTGGGGCAACTGCATCGTACAGACAGAGCTGAAACCAGCGGCCTCATGTTTATTAAGCTTTTGCTCTGTGCAGGATTCTCTGCTAAGTGCTTTGAACATATTTCTTGTTTGTTGAATGAAACTTCCTTGTAGTCTTGTTACCATGACCTGCAGGGCCCAATGTTTATGGCTCTTTCCAAGCTCACTGACCTTCCTTTTTTCCCTCTCACTGTTCTCCAGACACTGCAGCCTTCTGTTTGTTCATCCAAAATGCCAGTTCCTGATTTAAGGCCTTGGATCACACATTCTCTGCACCTATGAAAGGTCTCCTACATGCATTTACAGCTGCTTCTTTGTTCTCATTCAGTTCTCAATTCAGGTGCCTCCTCCTCCAAAAGGCCATGTGTGTATGCTGCTTGTACATACTTCATAATGAGAGGACGAAAAAATATTTATTGAGCACCTACTATGTCCACGGCAGTCTTTTTATTATTATTCTGGTGATATAGTTGCAAATTTGCAACTATATCACCAGAATAATAATAAAAAGACTGCCGTGGACATAGTAGGTGCTCAATAAATATTTTTTTAATAAAAATGGAATAGGAAAACCTTGAAGTATTTGTAGTTTTTCTCTCTCTTGTTTATTTCTCATGTTCTTTCATGTTGTTAATTATGGCTGTTTCTTCTTTTTCTTCTTCTTCTCCTTTTTATTCTGTAATATACATGATGTGGGTGGAACATTTGAGTTCAATGCTCTAAAGATGAGAAACTGCCGTGAATATTTTTACCAACACTATTATTTCCCTAACTTTTCAGAAGGTGCCAAAAGGTCTGCTGGAGGTGGCAGAGGGCAGAGCAGAGGCAATATTACTGCCAAATGAGGGCCGCTCTTCCCAAGGAATGACTGAAAGAAGAGAAATGACCTACTATTCGCGAGTATTTTCTCACCTCATTTTAATTCATGAAGTGTTAAGCATTCGGCTTAAGCTAAACGTGAACATTTTATTGATCTGTTCAGCACTATTCATGAAGATCATTGTACTTCACACACGACGTTAGTGACTGATGTTATTAAGTGAAAATGGAATCTAGCTGAAAGGAGAAAAAGTAGACATATATTGGGGAGCAATTACCATATAAATAGACATTAACTATCTAAGAGAGTTCTCCAACATAAAATAAGTGAAACAGTTCTTTGGGGGTGTTACTGCTGAGATTTCAAGTTGGAATTCTATTTCAACTCTATTTTTTTCCTGCAACAGCATAGGAAGAAAATCTAAATGAGAAGTTAGAATGCTCAAATGTCCAGACTGTAACTGCAGAATATCTATATGAACATACTATCCAGTTGCAATGTGTGAAAAGCCACAAAATTAGATACGGTGCTAGGCATTTTTGTATACGGAAATGACAATAGCACGTCAACAAAATTCAAATAACCAATATATTATGGAGGTTTAATAAAGTTGTGTCAGTTCAAAAATACTCAAGGTTTTAATTTATTTTTCTGTCCATTTTTTCAGATTTATAGAGGTAGCCCCTAAAATCAGTTTGGCATCAAGCGGCAATATCTTCAAGATAAATAGAAAATATGAGAGAAAGATGAAACCTTTTCAATGTAATTCCTACGGAAGTTGAAATACACTAACATGTTTTGCTGTTTGCTAAATATGTAACGAGATATCAATCACCCCTTCACTTTGCTCATTTAAAAAGTGAATTAAGGTTTTGCCCACAATAAAATAAAAAAATTTAAAAGAAAAGGAAGACAGAGGGTTATTAATACAATTACATTTGATTCTCAAATAATTTTTTTCTATAGCCAAAAAAAAAGTGAATTAAGGATATATAACTATGAGTGTAGCAGATAAAAAGTCTATGAAATTAGTTAGGAAAGTTATTTTTTTCCTCTCTCTTCTATTTCTAAAAGAAATAATAATAATAAATTGTTTATACTTTAAGAAGCCCATAATTTTGGCATATTTGTGGAAGATACAGGCCACTCTGACTTTCTGCTTGACATCAATAACAATGATTATTTGCATTTGAATGTGCTTCACATTTCACAGAATGATTTAATATGTATGACCCAGTAACTCTATGAAGAAGTTAAAGCTCAGTGAGCACGTAGAATGTAGCTGGTCTGGAGTTAAACTAGAGGCATTGCTGAGACTCAAAGCTAAGTTTATCGTTTTCAACCCCTGTATTCTCTTCTAACTTGTTAAGCAGTTGCAAAAACAAGTCATGAAGAACAAATCCAATAAAATAAAATTTAAAAAGCATGTAAACAATATTCCAATAAATCACTATGTTTGTCATATTTATCCTGTATAATTCAAATTATTTCCCCACAGAATACTTATTTATTGCACCGGCTTCCCGGCATCGTCAAAGAGCTGCTGCTCTGTTTGATAGCTCTTTGATATATTTGGCCAATTTTTAGCTGAAAGGATGCATGTTTTGAAAGGAACCATCAATATGCCAAGAGCCAGTGAGACAGGTGTTGAGCTTCAGCAGGGGTTTTAGAAAAAAGGGATTAAAATCAATTGTCATCATGTGATTGACATACTGACTACCCAACTAGACATAAGTTTTGAAACACTAAGTACAGTGACTGACTTGCTTACATATCTTATTCAATTCGAAATGATAAATATTACATTGCGAGAAAGACAAAGTATAAAAAAGAGATGTCCAACAAACCTGTCAGAATCAATACCAATGTAACTACTGCTTTGCATGATTTTTTAAAAATTAATTCAAAGCTATGTGAGAATTTCTGTGGCAGTATTGTTGAAATCTCTGTCATTATTAATTTCTATTTCTTTCTTAACAAAGTGTGTTCTTTGTGTATTTACTCCTTAAAATTTCTTTCACTATATGAAAGCCAGAATGTTACATTCATTTTTTAAATAAACATTTAAAAGGCATTATTGGACAAGAATGGAGTTAGGAAAAGTTCAGAAAAGTTCACAGGGCTGGATACAAGAAGGTCACAGTATTGACCTGTGATTTTGCTAATGCACATATCCTGACACGGAGAGCTCTAGGATAACTTATGTTACGTGTGTATATAAAGGGTGATGTATCTTACTTTAATTTAGATTTGAACCTTTCAATTCTGTTTATATGAAGAGTTTCCTGGGTTTTCTCCTAAAAGCACAGCATGTACTCATCAATCAAATTAGAGACTCACGTATGGAGAAATAAGCTACTTGTGATTCCATAGGACATCTGCATCAGGGCCCATTTAGCCTGGGAGAAAGGGCCAGTCGAAAAAAGAACGGCTGAAGATATTGGAGAAAGAAGGAATGATTGATAAATCAAGGCCTCTGAAGCAATCTGAGGGAAGAGGGTCAAGGGCATTAATGTGGGGTTTGCCTTCCAGTCTGATCAGGGACACATGGAGACTCGTGAAACGACAGGGAATATGCCTAGAGGTGGAAGTGTGGATTGACAGCAGAAGGCTTGCTCCCAGTGGGTCAGGCTTCTCAGCGAGGGGAAGGACGTGGCCTGCAGTGCAGAGGCTGAGAGCCGCCCAGCCACCTGTCCCTGCACGAACGTTCACGGTTCTGCCTTTTTCTCCAGCCTTGCACAGAGACCCAGACTTCCCATCAAACGGATTAGGTGAGCTTAATTACATTTTGGTAATATGAGTTTGTTTTCTTTAATACTACGAAACACTGATCATTTGGGATTACAAACTTTAGCCACAAAAACAATTCAGAGAGAAGGGAGAAAAGAGGTTATAAACTTGATCCCAAGATATGGGGTGTGTAGGGTGGGCTTCTAGAAAGTCAGGAGTGAAAGAGAGGATGGGGTAAGAAGGAGTTGGGTTCCTCGACATGGATTCAGACGGAGCTGGTAGGGTGAAGGAAGTGGGGAATCGAGATATAAGGAACTCCATGAGGCCTGAGAGTAAAAGAAACACTGTGGGGAGCTGGTTGTAAGAGAGAAGCAAGACCAGGCCATGAGGCTTAGTGCAATTTATTAGACCTCGAGGTTTCAAAAATAAAAGGTTTCCACATGCAGACAAAGTCTAGGGTGTGGTCGAGAGAGGTGGTGGAGATGCAGAAGGGCAGTTAAGGAGGGCAAGGACCAGAAGGTGAGGGTGTAGATGGACTACCTCTCGTGGGGTTCCATTGTGTAGGGTTAGCGCTGGGGACTTTGGATGGAGGGCCTCGGCCACGTAGGATTCTCCCAGATTGATGGGAAGGTTGAGTGGAGAGAGAAATGTCAAAGGGTTGATGAATAGTGCTGTGCCCCAGAAAAGCATAGATTACCCCTTACATGGTAAGAATGAGCCTCCACGCAGAGGGGGAAGGGTTCCTGCCCAGAGTGCAGGAGCTGGGACGCAGTAGCGCCTTGCTCAGCCCAGCCACTGACCCTTCCTCCCATCCGCTCTCTGCTGCAGGCCGTCAGCTTCAAGCTTTTCACAAGTTCTTTTTCCTGACGATGCCCTCACTCTATGTTCCCCAGACCATGGTAGGCCTCACAAATGGGCTAAACCTACCACTTGTCCTCGTCTTTATTCTTTGGACGACAGACTGCCTGCGGGCTGCAACTGATTTGTTTGGTTCTGTCGTATGAGACAAAACAATTAACAGCCCTTCCGAATCCCCCACCCCCACCCCGCTAAGTTAGAGTTCTCCAGAGAAACAGAACCAATAGTACGTAGAGATACATATAGGAAAAGATTTATTGTAGGAATCGGCCCCCATGGGAAGCTGAGATATGGCATGGAATGCAGTCTGAAAGCTGGAGTACGAGGAGAGCTGATGGTATAATTTAGTGCAGGTCCAGAGGTCTGAGACCCAAGGGGCTGGTGCTGTAAATTCCAGAGTCTGAAGCCCCCAGAACCAGGAGCTGTCCAGATGTCCCAGAGCAGGAACTGATGGACACCTCAGCTCAGAGAGAGAATCTGCCCTTCCTCCGTCTTCTTGTTCCGTGGTGTCTTCCAATGGATCAGATGAGGGCTGTGCTCATTGGTGAGAGTGGATCTTGTTTACTCAGTTACTGAATCACATGCTAACATCTTCCAGAAACATCCTTACAGACACCCCCAGAAACAATGTCTTACCAGCTATCTGAGCATCCCTTAAGCCGGTCAAACTGACACATAAACTTAGCCATCACAACCCCAGCTTCAACATGGAGTTAATTTTAGATCTTAGTTCAAATCTCATGGAAACATTATTCAGTTCAGTGTTTAAACTTCTTCCTTCAAATACATTCTGGGATCAATCAGGTCACTGACAAGACAAGGGGATGGATGACTGACTATAAGGCTGTTTGCCCAGAGGCTGTGCTCTGGGTTTGGAGGGAAGGAGGCCTCTCTTCTCAGCATCCCCATATGTTCACTATGCTTATCCCATTCCAATAATATTTTCCCCTCTTTTAACCGATTCTATATTTTTCCGTATTCTTTTCTTTTTCTTTCCTTACCTCTATCTATTTCTAGCTTTCATGGAGGCTCCTTTTAACCCCTGTTTTCTCCTTCCCCCAGACCCCATCCCCACACCATGGGGCCAGTTCAACTTATTGAGGCTATAGACCCCAGTCAATCAGTCAAATGGTGATCTCAGTATTGCTGTGAAGATTTTTATAGATCAAATTAAAGCCCACAGTCAGTTGAGTTTATGCAAGGGAGATGATTCTAGATGATTCAGCTGATTGAATCTAGTCCTCATTCAATCAGTTGAAAGGTCTTAAGGGAAGAGCTGAGGTTTCCCAGAAGAGGAAATTCTGCCTGTGGGTTGCAGCTGCAGCTCCTGCCAGAGTTTCTAGCCTGTCTTTCCTAACAGCCTGCCCTGTGGATTTTGGACTTGCCTAGACAGCCTCCTAATCACATACACTGACTCCCTGTAATAACTCTCTTCATACGTCTCTCCTGCAGTTTCTCCTTCTCTGGTTGAACCCTGACTGGTACACACACCTTTATATGTTTCCCCGTCTCCATGCAGTGAGGCCAATTGGAACACTGCCACTTACCGGGGTGAGGTTGCAAAAGGATCCGTCACGTGTAGATGATAGTAAAGCTCGTCTTCAAGGCTTACGGAGAGGATTAAATGGGGAACTGTACATATGTTTCATGCCACAAGGAGAAACCTCAATAAATTAGTTCCATTTCTTTTCTTTGCCCTGTCTTTCCTTTAATTATTTACATTTTCCTTCACATGTAACATACTTTACAATTTGTATTTAGGTTGTGCCAAAACCTTCTCATTTAAATCTCCAATATCTCTAAATAATAAAAATATCCCTTCAATGGCATGGGACCGTTAGCACTTGAAATAACTAAAGTCATCAGAATTTTCAACCAGACCTCTGAAATTCCAGGTTTTAGTTCATTAGGTGAATTTTTTTAAAAAAGAGGATTTGCTGTCTCAATTACTAAGTAGGCAGCACTGCAGATAATATGTGAAAAGTAGTCACTGTACATTCTTGAATCACGCAAGGCTTTCAAAGATTCCCTTAAAATGCTAATCCAAGCATTCATATTTTATTATTTTCTGCTCTTGCCTTTTTCAGAGTAATGGCCTTTTGCTAATAAAAATTATAATATTTATTTTTTTCATATTGTACTATTTGCTTTCCTTCCCTCAAGTTCACCTGTGACCTTTTACCAGTCATTTGTCTGAGAGCCTTATTACCAGACCGTCTCTTTGAAATGTTTTAGTAGCTGAGACTTCCAACCCCAAATGATCTATTCACTGCATCATCCAAGGAAATAAACTCATAAAACCAAAATTTAATGATACTTTATCTAATATGTTTCAATGGGAAACCCAAAGAGACATGAAATAATTATTTGAGAGTGTCCTTATGACTCAACTATTATTTGGGAAAAAATAATCTCTGGACTCACCTTGTCTAAAAAAATAATCCTTGCCATTTTCTAAAAGGTGGAATACTATTTACACCAGTAGTTTTCCAACTTTGCTGCACATAGACTCACACAGTAGGCTTGCATCCCGAACCAGTTGCATCAATATCTTGAAGACAAGGGCTAGGAGACAGAGTTCCGAAAAGGAACAACCAAATTTGGGAATCAATGATCTACATTGATTTACTTCTCCTCAAAGCATGTTTCAAGGCATGGTGTCACCTGGGCGGGGACCTTGAATCATAGTCTGCTTTTAAACAAGACCCACAGATGAGGGACTTGGTGGTGCAGTGGATAGGACTTCGCGCTCCCAATGCAGGGGGCCCAGGCTCGATCCCTGGTCAGAGAACTAGATCCCACATGCATGTTGCAACTAAGACTTCGCATGCCACAACTAAGAAGCCCACGTGCTGCAACTAAGGAGCCGGCGAGCCACAACTGAGCAGCCTGTGAGCTGCAACTAAGGAGCCCACCTGCCACAACTAAGACCCCACGTAACCAAATTGAAAAAAAAAAAAAGACCCACAGATGATTCCCCTGCTCTGATTCAACCACTGCTTTATTCCTCTGCTTGTTTGGGTCAAAAGCCTTCCATAATTTCTTCATTATTTTGTACAAAATGAGGACTAGTGAATTTGCTTTCTGCAATAATGTAAACAACACCATAATAGATCACTGTTTTTTATTATATTTGTCTTGCATAATTCAAACTATTCTATTTAGCTAGCTATCCATCGGAGAAGCTACCTTTGTAAGTTGGAATACATGTGTTTTAGGAGATGCACAGCTAATCGGTCATGTTTTGTGTAGAGATCTTTTTTAGTCTGGCTAGACCAAGGAGGGATGGCATGCACTTAACCGTAATACAAGGTAAAGCGTTATCCTTAAGGCCTAAGCCTGCCACAGAAGAAAGGAATTCGGCAGATTAGAGAACATTTCTAGGAGAATTTGTCTCCCCATTTTGTATCTAGTCCTTGTCGTATCTGAATACTTGACCCCACCTTTCACAATGAATTAACAACTTTTCCTTCTTCCTCTCTCAAAAGAAGTTTCTAACTGGAATTAATTCACAAGCAAAGTGAGATTACTTTACCCACTTTGTCACATGCACATCTTTTCTGGTGCTGTAAAGTGTCTTTTGAAGGTGGTGTGGAGCTACCGGCATCCTTGTATTTAATTTATGACCCTACACATTCTTCACTTTCACCCTTCCTGCCTTGGTAGGATGCTTCGTGATTTCTTCTGAACAAAATGCAGAAGTTAATTACTGACCTTCTGTTAACAATGCCAAGCGAGTTTAGAATATAAACCAAACTGGATTCTACTAAATTTTTTCTACCTCTCGTAACAAATGCCTAGAGATAATAATAAAATAAATAGCTTGAAACATGAAATAATACATTTTTATTCATAGATTTTTATAAGTTTTGTAAAAGTATGGGTTTTTTTCATATGGAAATGATGTCATTTCATACTGACCCATGCTCAGCGATAAGAAAGGAGCATCAGATAGAATAGGAATTTAGGGAATGTTTTCCACGGGTCTCTGAAAGGCATTGATGATACCTATATAAGACACGTACATACTTCAAATCCGTGTTCTGTGTGGGTGGAACAAGGATGCTTATGCACTAGTTCAGAGCTTTCTAGCTTATCATGTTTGCTCTTTATCAGACCCACTACCAAGAAAACCGGAAAGCAAAGCCCCCTTAAAGCATCACAGTCTCATTCTCTTTGGATCAAGTATTACAGCATTCGATCACTGTAGCACCGATGCAGTCGGCTGGATGGACTTAACCAACCAGTCCCTCTGGAATGATGCTGCCTGTCACTTTTCCCACTATGTCCTTGAGATTCTTCCCACTGGTGAAAATGTCATGAATTCTTAGGATACCTTAAGACAGAATGGGCATGTTTTCTTCCACCTTTTCCTCTTGCAGGTTTTTTAAGCCCCAGTCCAGTATAATCCTAATGCTTTTTTTTTTAGGTTGCTAACTATTTTCATAATCATTGTACCGTTTCAATCAAATAATCTTCAAAAGCCATTGTTACCAATTTTATGCATTTTCTTATTCATTAATGCAGAACAAGTTAATTATAGATTACCACGATTATTAGTATATAGCAAGACATAATTTTCTTACATATGAATCTGTTGGATTTTTCTTTGGGGGATGTGGTATTCACCTGTAAACACACCTGTGTGTACCCGAAGATGCAGACATATTTGTCCTGACTGGGGCACCTGCAGAAGCTATCGTAAGTGATGATTCTGAGGACACTGAGACTTTGGACACATATCTGAGTATAAAATCTAAACTCTCTCTCAGATATTAGAATCAAGGGACAGGATTGCTTTTAGTCTATTTTGTAGTGGGTATAAATGGCTTACTGTTTCAGCATAGAAGAAACTTAGCAGCTTGAGAAACAGGACACAGCAGACTACCTCTGTCCTGTAGAAGACATGGGCTGAGGCTCAGCATGGCAAGTGGGGAGGAGTGCCCGTGTTCTTGGATGCCCGAGATAGGTCTGCGTGACAGGGTAGAATTGTTTTCCCCACCCCAAATTCATATGTTGAATTCCTAACCCCCAGTACCTTGGAATGTGAACATACTAAGAAATAGAGTCTTTACAGAGGTAACCAAGTTAAGATGAGATCATTAATCCAATACTGGGCTCTAATCCAATATGACTAGTATCCTTATAGAAAAGGGAATGCGGACACAGTCTTGAACAGGGAGAAAGGCATGGGAACGTGAAGATGACCATCTATCAGCCAAGGAGTGAGGCCTGCCGCAGATTTCTCCTCACGGCCTCAGAAAAACCGAGTCTCACAGCACCTTGATTTGGGGCTTCTAGCCTCCAGACTGTGAGACAGGTTTCTGTTGCTTAAGGCCCCCATCAGTGGTGTTTTGTTATGGAAGCCCCAGCAAATGGATACAAACCCTGTGAGGATTTCCTGGGTGAGGACACATGTCCCTCACCTGGAGAGGCACGTGTATGCCTTTTTCATTGAGCAGATAATTAACATCTTTTTTAAGGAGAAAGAATAGCAGTGTTCCCCTTCTCCTGTAGGATCAGTATGGCTACTTCTTTTGCATTCAAGTCACTCAAAACTACAAGAGTTGAAAGCTCTTTTTCTCTTGCTTCTAGACACCTCCACCCCCCAAACCACCAAACCCAGATCTCACAGCTTCCTTTATGCTAATTATACCTCATTCCATGACATTTCACATAGGTGTGTCACCAGAAAGCATTGTCAGCTAAACCAGTACTTACAGGACCTGTGTAGATCTGGTTTTGATTCTAAATTTGAAAGTCTGAGTAGGTGATTGAATCCCTTCTCTCCTTTTCAATTCAGGTTTTGAATTCTGTCTTTTTAGTCTATTGCCCTAATCAGCCTTCCATTCCCTAATCATGCTGTCACTTTCACTGGGAGCATTAAACATATTACAGTTTTTTTCTAGCCACGTGGAGCAGTGGTCTAATCGATGCCTTTCTGGTAGCTATTTTATTTCCAGAGAGAAGGGTATTTAGCTCAGGCGTATTTGAGGGCATATTCCCTGAACTCTTTCAACAAGCTTTGCAACCTCTTACCTAAATGAGCCATCCAGACATATTTGTAATTTTTCTTCCCTCGGAGGCTCGTATGACTGCAGCAATATCTTAGAAATATTCCTGGTGAATTTATAACAACGGTTCTCACATTACTTTTCATCGGGCAACTGCTTTGTTGCTTGTAAGCAAATCCTGGAAAGAGAAATCCTTCATAAGAATCCTTTCTTTTCTTCCATAGCTTTTCAAACACTGTATAAATCTCCGTTTTAACCTCCATTTTCTTTTCTCCTGGGGAACCGAATGCAGGGAGAATAAAAGAACCAGCGGTTCTCCTTTTATATGTGCCCTTCTCTCTTTCTGCTCCCCCTCAGGCCCCCCTGCACCACTGTCTCCCTTCTGAAGCACTCGCCTGTCACCTGCTCTCTTGTCCCCGGCACTGAGGCTCGCCGCCAGGCACCGGGCTGTGGTCACACCTGCACCGATCCACTTTACAAGCCCTGATTTTTTTTTTTTTTTTTTTTTTGCGGTACGTGGGCCTCTCACTGCTGTGGCCTCTCCCGTTGCGGAGCACAGGCTCCGGACGCGCAGGCTCAGCAGCCATGGCTCACGGGCCCAGCCGCTACGCGGCATGTGGGATCTTCCCGGACCGGGGCACGAACCCGTGTGCCCTGCATCGGCAGGCGGACTCTCAACCGCTGTGCCACCAGGGAAGCCCCAAGCCCTGATTCTGAGGATCTCACATTTCTCCAAATTCCTGATGAATGCTCCGCCAGTCCGCTGTCAGTGGAGCCTGAAAGTGAGTCAGAGAAGCCTGCAAAGCTGATGAGAAGACATCCTCCTCCCCATGTCCCTGTGCAAGGAGCCCTGTGCACCGTGGGGGGACCAAGAGGCTTGGTTCACAGGTGAGGGGCACAGGTGTGGGCCGACGGGAAGAACAGGAAGGAGGAAAGAAGGTTCTGTGCCTGAGCGTAAGCCCGTGAAGGAAGCTGACTGACCTTTTTATAACTATCAGAACATGGATGCATTTTCATAAATAGAAAATGTGAATGGGAGCCCCCCCCAAATTCATGGGTTGAAGTCCTGACCCCCAGGACCCTGGAATGTGACTTGTATTTGAAGACAGTGTCTCTAAAGAGGTAATTAAGGTAAAACGAGGTTGTATGGGTGGACCCTAAGCCAGCACGGCTGTGTCTTTGTAGGAAGGGGAGACTAGGACAGAGACACACACACACACACACACACACACACACAGAGGACCACGCGAGGACACAGGGAGAAGGTGGCATCTACGAGCCAAGGAGCGAGGCCTGCCTGGGAAGAAACAACACCACTGACACCTTGATCTCAGGCTTCCAGCCTGTAGACTGTGAGACAATGCATTTCTGATGTTTAAGTCTCCCAGCCTGTGGTCCTTTGCCCGAGCAAACCGTTACAGAAAGCCACCTGACATGGTCTCCACGTACAAGTAAGAGAAGTTGCAACATAGCAGTGCTTCTGGGACACGCCATGGAGCAGTTTCACGTGAGACGTTCCACTTTCCCAGACCAGCGCCCTTCCCATTACCCCCTGTTGCTCTCATTTAGCTAGATGGGGACCAGCCTGCATTAACCGATTTCAGAATAAACTTGGGGGTGCTGCCTTGTTGACTGTCTTCCCACTCCCCGGCCATCCTTGTCATGAGCGGCTGCGGGAGGCTGCCACCCCTCTTCCGTGTCATCAAGTTGGGTTGCTCACAGCTGGAGTCCAGGGAGGGAAAGGTGTGGCTGGCCAGCCACCTCTGCCCACCCACCTGTTATAGTCATTCCCTGGGGATGTACGGGCCCACCAAAAGTCCCTGCTGTGTGTGACACCTGCCTCAGCTGGGTTTCATCCAAGGCGCACCCAGTGCCTTAGTGGTTGAACTAGGAAACTCCTAGTCCTCCCCGCTACGAACACCTTCCCCAGTAACATCCTGATTTTTCTTTCTTTTTGAACTCAATGTTTTGGACTCTATCTGTGGCTTTTTCTGAGTTTTTTTTTTTTTTTTTTTTTTTTTTTATTCTATGTCTTGGAAGACTTCCTCTGTCCCATCTTCGCCCACACTGGCCACCCCGCCCCATTCCTTCAACACCAAGCACATGCCCATCTAAGGGTCTCGGTACGAGCTATTCCCTAGGATACCTGTACCTGAAAAGACCAACGTCTCTGTCCTTTTATTTCGTAGGGCTTTGCTCAAATATCTCCCCTTCCAAAACTTTCCTGATGGCCTTATCTAAAACTAAACATCCCATTATCTTCTTTCCTTCACCTAGAATTTTCTTCTCATAGCATTTACATCAAATATACAGATGTCTGTTTTTGTGTATGTGTCTCCAGTGGAAGGTAAACTCCATGAAGGAAGCTGCCTCTGTTTTGCCCACTGCTAGGACCCCAGCACCTAGAATAATACTTGACACACAAAAGCTTCAGAATATTACTCCTTTGAAGCAATACATAACCCAATAGGAAAAGCCCTGCCCCGCATGGCAGTCCTACATGATCATCACAATAAACACATTCAGAGTCCGTAAATCTGACTTAAATTATCAAATCGCTTATTTATACCTGTGCAGGTGCAGGTGCTTGTGTGTGCGTACACTTGCTGTGTGAATTCAAAGAACGTTAAGAGTCCACTGTCCCCAAATTAATATCAGCCTCTCATCCTGACATTCAAAGGCCTTTGCAGATGGCCCCAGCTTTCCTTTAGGACCTTATCTCCCTCGCTCGAGGTGCACATTTTCTGTATTTTTCTGTGGTCATGTCTTCCTCGTGTCAAAAACCCCCTCACCTGCCCCAATTCTGTCAATTGCTTTAAGATTTAGTTTAAATGTCACCCTTTTCTGTGGAGACTTTTCTGGTCTGCGACACCCACCTACCCCGACCCAGAACTTTAAAACCCTGTGTGGTTTTGCTTGTGTTTCTCTCACGGTGTGTATTCTTGTTTTGTGTCTCATGTAGGTGCGTTTGTATCTGTTCCTCCCAGAAGCAGAATGAGTTTGCTAGGGCTGAAGTACTACCAGCAGGACTTAAATACCAGAAATGTATTTTCTCACAGTTCTGGAGGCTCCCAGTTCAAAATCAAAGTGTCAGCAGGGTTGGTTCCTTCTCAAGACTCTGAGAGGAAAACAGTTCCGGCCTTTTCCTCAGCTTCTAGGGCTTTGCTAGCAATCCTTGGCATCTTTTGGCTTTTGCTGCATCACCATGAGCTCTGTCTTCATGTCCATATGGCGTTCTCCTTCTGTGTGTGTCTCTGTGTTCAAATTTCCCGTTTATATAAGGACAGTCCTACTGAATTAGGGCCCAACCTTCTCTAGTATGACCTTATCTTAACTAATTACATCTACGGTGACCCTATTTCCAAATAAGGTTGCATTCTGAGTTCCCAGAGATGAGGACTCCAACACATGGATTTGAGGGGGCGTGCCACGCAGCCTGCAACAAGTTCTTTAACAAAGGCTCTTCCTTTTCTCTCCTGGTAGGTTCAGATGCCCCACCCAGTGGTTTTCACAGTATAACGACTTCATAAATACCTTGCTGAACTGAAGGATGCCTTTCACTCTGTACCATCATTGCCTTTCCCAATGATGGGCACGTCGCTGGTATCCCGCAATATATTTTTAAGTTATTATTGGCCGCTGGGATATTTTTCTCGCACATTTTGTTGCAAGATTATTCTGCTATCTCATTTCCACCTTTGTGTGACATGCCCTAATAATACAAGGCTTCACAAAAGCCATGCTTACTTACAGTACCCTAATACCCAGTAACAGTGTACTCAGGAGGAGGGGGGCTGTAAGTGGGAGAATGTCGAAGATGACACGGCACAGGGGAGCAATGTCTCTCAACAGATATTCAGCTTGTTCAGAATGCAGAAAATCACCTGTTTGGACAGTATCACCACAGTGGGCCCTGGGGACACATGTATTTACATGTTTTCCTCAAGCTAATGCTCATCTACTGCTTTGAAAGCCTCATAGATCCCAAGCTTGTTGACTCCAGAAACGGAGTGTCAGACTTATTTTTATACACTGCTGCCTTCCAGATTCATATTATTGTCTTCCTTTTCAGTGTCTCATAGTATATGCAATTTATATTCAAAATGCCTTTTGAGACAATATATCCCTCTAGCCCAGCTATGTGTTTTGAAATTCCTTTGTGAAAGACTGCTTCTCCTGTTACTCTCTGTCAACAAGATTTTCAAATGGCCTCCAGGATCATGTTTTTCCTGTTACATAATTTTTTATAGGCTTGGTTACATCTCTCAGCTTGCTGCGCAACTGGCTGCCACTAAGGCACAGTGACTTGAGTCAACTATAAATAAGCTTTTCTGGAAACTGATGCCGGTTCCTTTCGGACACGAACAGCCACTCTGTAACCAAATGAAAAGATGCGTTGAGCTTAAAAGTTATTTATGCATTTTATCCTAAATAGGTCAAGAGAAGTTAAATCTCAAAGTTAAAATAAATAATACATTTAAATAATTTTTGCGCTCTCTATTCGTATATATCATCTAACAATGTTTGAGTATCTAAACATGAGGATCGATTGTTAAAGTTTACAAGTAAGATTATTAATTCTGAGATATGATTTCTTTTATTCGTTGAATGTACCAGATGGCCAAATAACAATTTTTTTTTATTTTGGTGTACATTAAGACTTCATTAGAGAGCAAATTATGTGGAAAGTGGAAAGACTTACACCATTGGGTTTGGTGGTTTGAGAATTGCATGTCTGATTTGAAAGAGCCAAAGGTTTATTTTAAAATGTACAATATTCATATACCATATCCACAGTAATAGCCTACGTAAAATTCTAGGTTGTCAGCTGCAAAAACAAATCACTGATTAAATATGAAGTTAAATATAAAGTGCTTTTGAGTCTTTGACAAATTACTATATAGTTAAATACGTGTTACTTAATCACTCTTTTTCATAGTGTTGGCTAATTTTTCTTGATAGCTAAAATATACATAAATTGTTTCAGAAAAATATATCTACTCAGGGTTTTAAATTACATTATATTAACAAGGACTGTTCCAATTAATATCGCTATGCATTACAAGAGCGTATCTTTAAGCATAATGCAGGTGTAGCGGCCTGAGTCTATTTTGACTGCACATGTAAATCACATAGGCTTTCTGTTTGTCAGTTAACAACTCAAGGAAATAAAAAAATCTTTTAAAATGTGGATCAGAAAGTATAGAATGGATTCTTATTGATTTGGGGTTTTTTATTAGCTATTGAAATGAAAGTTTGCATTGCCCAATGCGTATGGTAAGTGTTTTTTGTTTTGTTTTTGATGATTCTCTATGAAAAGTGACCAGTAAAATAAATTGACTTATTTCATGGTCAGATGAATGTCTACAATGTAACGAATGATAAAAATCTAACTAATAATTCCAGAAAGAAACGAGGAGACTTAGCCCACTTAAGGGCTGAGTATTCCATCAAGTTGTTGTCTGGAATGTAAGGTTCAGTCTTAGCAGTTTTTCAATACTGTGAGAGAGTGAATCTTGCAAGTCTCTGACTCTCTTCTTCATCTACCCATGACCTATTTTTCAATCCAAAGAACTCCTGGTGACTATCAACAGTGGAAATGGACCAGAATGTTTCCCGAAGAGTTCACTTTTTAATTTCCTCCACGTTTAGCAGTATTGTACCTGATAATATTGAAATTCTCCTGAGTTCTGTATTCCAAGAAAATAACCAAGATTAAGAAATTACCCCACCTTAGACTGAGACTAAATTGAGTTAATTAATGGTTATTTATTGGATACCTACATCATTTCTAAGCTAGAATATTAGCACATTAATTGCTAAGCAAAAATTTAAGTATATATACATTTTGTCTCATTTTTATGTGCTACAGAGAGCGTATACTTATTAGCTTCAGTTCTGCACGTTGAGAAGTTGTACTGTGAGGGGTATTTATGGCTATAAAAAGTTGTGAGACATTATTCATTAGCTTCGCTAGTCCGATGCAGAAGGCTGGTGTGTGTGACAGTTCACATTTATTCACCTTCCAGTTTTCTCTGTGGAATAGAAGTTACTGTGGTTAAAGCATCCATGCATGTGAAAGAGACTCCACTGGTAGTAATGGTGGCAGAAATGTATACCTTTGTATGCAAGAAGTATAGGATGAGTTTTTGTTAAGGGAAAAAAGGTTTTGTCCTAAAATGAAATGACTGGTTATTCCAGAAAGAGAAAAAAGTGACGTGTAGGACAATACCTGAATGGATATAGAAAGTTAATGAGGATTCTCAGATAGGGAATTTTGGTTGCCATTGACAAAACCAGCTAAGGTTTGGTGGATTTATTTGTAAGATTTTCAAAAAGAGATTGAGTATCAAATTGTATACTGATGCAAAAGTAGAATTTGCTTTTTTCTCTGTTATAATGAAATGTTCTTAGAGGCTATAAAAGTTTACCTTCTGCGTAATCTACCTGCAAAGATCCTTTTCTACCAGAGTAATCTTTTGTGATTTATGAGAGATTATGCCCTAGATTATTTATAAAAACAAAGGTTTCTCACTTATGAAAGAGCGAAGCGTCTTTACCCTCTATGTCTGCTTTTAAAATGTTTGGTTGTCACCTTTGTTAAATAGGTAGCCATTTATGATTTCTTAATAACCTATGATCCTTTCTTATTCAGGTCTTCAGATCTGACAACGTTTGATGTTTTGCCTTCCTCAAAGCAAAAACAAATTTTTTTTGAGCAAAACTGTCTACGAGATTTCCCAAATGGTTCCTGGAAAACCACAACGGATTTGTTCTTTCACCTTGTAGAAAGAGAGGTGTTAGAAATAATAAGTTTATTTAATAGGTTACTCTTGCACATGGGAAGTATCTAAGAGGTGCTTAGACTTCCTGCGTTGTCCAGTGACTCATCTTGGACAACAGGGGGGACAGAAGAAGGACTATATTAGAGCTCTGTGCTCTCAGAAAAGAAGGATGGTTAAGAAATGCCCCCATCCCTTTTTTTTTTCCAGTAAAATGGCTAATCACAAGGGGCCACTTTGTCCCTAGATAGTCTGATGCAAGACCCATCTCCCTCCTCCCTCATAACCGCCTTGCTTTATAAAACCCGAAGTTTTCTCCCTCTTCTTTGAGATGCTCCATTCTCTACTGCAGCAGCTAAATTGAAACAATCTCCTTAATTACCTCCTGCATAATCATCTTGGACTTGCCCTAATATCATTCTGAATGTTTAATTTTGGTGAGATAGTTTATGGTTTCCTTACATAATTTTATAAGTATCTATATTGACAAATCAGCCTGACAATTAATGCTCAATGCACCTTGCAATATTATAATTTCTTTTTAGGTTACATACTACTTAAATGTGCGGAAAAGAAAACTTTAATGAAAAGTTGTCAAATACAAAAAGAGGCTGGTATTAAGCCAGTGTAGGGGCAGAGAGTAATTGGAAGCAGCTTTAGAAAGATAAAAGTTTTAGGAAAGCTAAAGAAAACAAACATTGCTTTTTCCAGCTTGAGAATTATCACAAGAAAGTGAGGGTGCTTTGGTGAATCTCTCTCCCTGAAATCTTACTGATTATCAGACAGGTTTTTACCATCGTTTGTTAAGGATGTGGCAGCAATTTTGAAAGCATATTTTCTAACTCATCTACAGAGCTTACTTCAAAATCTGCTGGGAAATAACAGCCTGGAGTCTGAATGTCAGAGGGGATGACGAGCAGATCTAGAATCTGAAAAAAACATCCAGCTGTGTCACATCTACTTTGTGTGTTTAGCACTTGTTCCAAGTCTCTGTCCAATTAATTTTAAGAGTAACTTGGGCTGGGAGAGAAGCTCCGTGGGGGTCAGCAGTCAAATCCTTCTCTCCCACTCTCTAAATTGGGACCTTCCTTGTTCCTGAAGCATAAAGTTTCCTTGTAGCTACCCAAGACATGCGCTATATCTCCGTCAACTGACACTTGGATTAGGATGAAAAAATATTTACTTTGCCTCTTTGCACCCATACTAAAAAGGATCAGTAGATGATTGCTCCTAAAGCATTTCTTTGTTTATACCACTTTCCAATGGTTGCTGGGGAACTACGAAAATTTTTAAGTAGTAGGTTATCCTAATTATTTTATGTGATATATAAGTAAATTTACAATCTTGCTCAAATTTAGCTTTCTATATATACCTTTTTTAAAAAAATCTTACAACTCTTCCATGTGGAGCCTCTGTTCCAAACAGCCTGGTTTATGCATGAAACTTGTTCAAGCCTTACACATGATTGATTCAAAGGCAAACTTAGTTTGTTTAGAAGGGTAAACATTTATGTTTTCATCCAAAACAAACAGATGTAGACCTAAATTGGGCTGTTCTGAAAAAATTTCCAGGTTTGGTTTTCTACTCAGTGCTATTTTATTACGTAGCAGCAACAAACGTGTAATCTTACAGTTGGTGTTTTTATTACATCAATAAATCCAAGGGTAATTTCTATGAATCTTTTCCCAGTAAGAAGTAGCAGCCTTGTATCTTTTCAATTATTGATATTTCTCTTCATTTTCTTAGAAAACAGTTTTTTTTTAGTCATACTATGTATGTCTTACTCCTTTCTACAGTTTGGTTTGGAAAAATCATATATTAATATGTTATATTTTGTATAAGAAATGGGGTAGGGAAATAGGTACTTATATTTGGTTATATTTACAAAACTATTGTAAGGATAAATCAAAAACTAATAAAAACTGTTACCTATAAGTAAAAGTAGATAGCAGATGAGAGGATGGGGAGGGAAACAATACTGCTAAATATATCTTTTATTGTTTTAACTTTGAAAAATTTAAATGGATCACATATTGAAAGATTAAATTAAATAATAAAGGAAAGAAAATCAGTACATAAGAATAGAAAACAAACCTACAAATGACTGTTGAAGCTGGTGAAATAAACATTCTTAGAAAAGAATAATTTTAAATAAAATGGGAACACTAAGGCTCTCTATCCACAATGATATGTATGCAAGGACAAATGGAACTACAAAAATAAAATCTTAAATGTGATTTTAAATGTAGACTTTGATCTTTAGTCTAATTATCAATAATAATAGTTTAAGATTATTTTGAAACAATATTATAGGTCTGAGGATAAGGCAATTCAATAATGATGTTCAGATTATTAGTGATCTATTTTTTGTGTAGGAAAAAATATACTGATATAGAAATCAAAGATGTTAATTAAAAATAGTGCTAAACTTGAGTTGAAAATATTTGTATGAACTCATGATTTCTTTGAATTTCCAAAAATATGCACATCTTAACTCTGTCCTCCAGAAAGGTCTAGAAGCAATGCTAATAGAAAAATAATGAGCACCCTCACAGGCATAAAGTGGTTTCTAAATACCATTCCCCACTAAAAGGAACCAGTGTTGATCCCAAATGTGGCATAGGACAGAGGTCCCCAACCCCTGTTAGGAACTGGGCCACACAGCAGGAGGTGAGTGATGGGCGGGTGGGCAAGGCTTCATCTGCTGCTCCCCATCGCTCCCCCTCACTCCCCATCACTCCCCCTTGCTCCCCTCGCTCCCCATCGCTCCCCCTCACTCCCCACCGCTCCCCATCGCTCCCCACCGCTCCCCATCGCTCCCCACTGCTCCCCACTGCTCCCCATCACTCACATTACTGATGAACCATCCCCCCACATGGGTCCATGGAAAAATTGTCTTCCATGAAACCAGTCCCTGGTGCCCAAAATATTGGGGACTGCTGGCATAGGAAATACACAATATGACACAGAGGCATATTGTGACAGAAAGTTAAGCAGCCGTCCCAGATGGAATGATGGTACCTAAGGACACAGAAGCCAACTTGATGACACTCTCATTGGCTGAAATTGTAAGAACTAACTACAGGCATACCTCGAAGATACTGTGGGTTCTAGACCACCAAGAAAAAATGAATATCACAATAAAGGGAGTCACACGAATTTTTGGTTTCCCAGTGCATATAAAAGTTATGTTTATGCTATACTGTAGTTTATTAAATGGGCAATAGCATTATGTCTAAAATAAATGTACATGCCTTAATTTAAAAATACTTTATTGGTAAAAAATGCCTATGTAATTACAATAGTAACATCAAAGATTACTGATCACAGATCACCATAACACATGTAAAAACAGTGAAGTTTGAAATATCACGAAAATCACCAAAATGTGACATAAAGACATGAACTGTTAGAAAAGAGCAGCAGCAGCAATAACACCATTTGGGGCATCAGTGGAAATAGTAAAGCGTAGGAAGCCTTCCTCTGAAAGTTGGACTGATGAAGTCAATCATTAAGCCCTTTCCGTATAAACTGTATTTTATGATATCCAAACATATATATTTATTTGATAAAGTTCTTCACAGAAGATTTCTACCTATTACATGTGACAGGAATGATAAGATTAGGAGATGGTCACTGTGCACAATGTAATAAAAATTGAGTCCTATGGAGCTCCTCCCAGCAATTACATGAGAAGTTCGTAGTCAGCTTTATAGGAAAGAGGTCAACCTGTCACCACTTGAACCCACAAAACAATCTGAATAACACTGAAAATGGAACGCTGGTTGTCTTCTGTTGTGATGTAAAGTGAAGCACATCACACCACCTATAAAGGATTCTTGTTAAAATGTTGAACCTTATCAATCCTCAAAAGCTGTCACTTATGAGTAACACAGCAGAACCAGTTGAATGATCCCAATGAATCATTCTGACAAATCCAGAATGTGAGGTATTTTATAAGACAACCCACTTTATGCAAAACACCAGTGGCGTGACCAAAAAAAAGTAGTTGTAGCTGTGGTGGGTGCAGTGTGTCGAATAAATGAGACTGAAGAGACGTAATAAAAAGGCACGGTGTGGACTTTGGAAACTAAGTCAAATAAATACATTCTAAAGAAGACTTTGGTAGCTGTGAAATTTTACTATTACTTGGTATTCAATACGTTAAAGAATTAACACTAATTATATTAAGAATGATACTTTTATTACGGCTTATTGCATGAGGTATGGTATTTGTATTAGATGTGATACCGGAATGTTTTTAAAAGGCATATAATGAAGTATGTAAATGGCACTCAAAATGTTTCAGCAGAGAAAAATTTTAAAATAATTAAAAAAATGAGACGAAGCAAATTAGGCAAAATGTTGAAAATTGTTTTATCTGGGTGATGAGTGTATGTAAATTCATTATTCTGTTGCCTCCACTTTTTGTAATCTTGAATATTTTCATAATATTTTCAAGTCAGTAATCCTGGTTAGATGAGCTATTCCACAAATATGTCGGTCGTATGTTCAAGGATCTAACATTCAGTGTAACGAGCCAGGTGTATTAATCCAGTCTGAGAGCTTACATGACTAGTGATGTTATAATGGCTGTTAACACATTGACACTTTCACTTCAGTGCTTCCAAAACATCTCACAATCAATATGATAAAACAAAACCAAGAATTCCTCATTAATCTCAGCTACTGTCTTTTTCTGCATTTCCTGGTGTTAGGAATTGCACCGTGATTGATCAGCTGTCCAAGCCAGAAACCCAAAAGTTGACATGATCCCCTTCCTCTCTTCCACTTCTCGTATCCAGTCCGTCACCAAATTCTGCTTATTTTGCCCATAAATATATTTAAAATAAACATGCTTCTTAGACTTTTCTCTCATCTTCCTGCATCCGCTCTTGATCAACTGTAATCTCTTTATTATGAGCAGTCAGAATACTCTTTTAAAATGTAAATCTGAAAAATTTTCCCATTTCTCTTAGAACAAGCACAAAAAAATACTCATGTACCCCGCAAGGGGTGTTGGATATACCCCTCCATCTTTCTGTCCAACCTATGTTGAAGTGCTCTCAGCCATAGTAAATTTTTTAGTTCCTTAAATATGCCATGGTTCTTCCTGCCACACGACTTTTGCACATTCTTCTCCTTTGTCTAAAAATGCCTCACAACCTTTCTCTTCCAATGGATGCTTCGGATCTCAGACTCTTTTTTCTCTTTTTTAGAATTGCTAGATTAGATATCTCCATTATATATTCTCATAAAATCAGGTTTCTCTCCTTCTTAGAGTTGACCACTTTCATACTTTTATTATTATTTGTACGATTCCTTAAATTCTCTTTACCTACATTTCAAGTTCTAGGAGTTCATGGACTATAATTGTTTTCTGCTCATTCTTGTATCAGTTATGCCCACACTTGGTACAAGGTACCAACTCACTGATTATTTCTTAAATATATGAATAGGTTCATAAAAGAATGAGTCTGAGAATGGTATAATAAACACATATTCTCTTGTCTCTTAGACCAACTGCTGTATTTTTATTTTAATAGTGTTTTAGATGCATTGAGATTCAGGCCATTCCTGGGCAAAGTTGTGTAGAAAGCACACTTTCTTTTTACATCTTCAGCCTTCATTTTCAGTCGTTTATCCCAGCTCCCAGCCTACCATCATTTCCCAACTTTGTGGTCCAGTGAGAGCAGCTCTTCCTGTTGTCTCTCCAGTAGAAAATACCTCTGAGGAAAGAATCTAGAATTCATTCATGTCAACATGTAACCACTGAAAGTTTCTCTCACATTCAGCAGATATTCATTTTTTTACTTCTTCTGGTCAAAAACTCGTATAAGGCATGTACAAGGCATTGTGCTTACAAAGACGAATAAGAATGATCTCTGTCCTGGAGAAGTTGTAATTTGTTACTACTCTTAGAGAATTTTTCATTAGTAGGGGACAATGTCATAAAGGAAGGGAAACATCATTTATTATATGGGTAATGGTAGAATTTCATATCTGAGTCAAGTTAGTTGGGAGTTAGTTTGGTGATATCAAAGAAAAATGTCTCTTAGCCATAAACTTGTGTGAAAACTAGTCATCAATCCTCGATGTGTAAAAAGGAAATCAGGCTTGTGACCCAGAAAAAGACAGATGGAAGGCAAATCAGCAAATGGGGACTCTCTGCTTTGATGACCACCAGTTCTCACAACATACTGAGACCGAGTTATGGCTTCATCCGACCTCCTCCTCAGGCCTCCAGGCTGATGTGGCTCAATCTGAACCCAAAGGCGTTTGTCTCACTCCAATATCTCGGTTCCTAACAACTCTTTTTGTTTGTGTTTCAACTTGATATGAATGGACTCATTCAGTCTGTACTCTTTTGTATCTGGCTTTTTTCCACCCAACATTATTTTTGTGAGATTCATCCATCTTGTTGCACACAGTTGGCATTGACTTATTCTCACACTGTAGAATATTCCGATGTGTAGAAATAAAGGGTATTCAAAAATATATACCCGCAGTCCTCCAAAAGCTATGTGTAAGAATACCCATTGCAGCACTTGTAGACTCAAACTGAAATCGTTCCCAAAGCCAATCCATCGCAGAACAGATAAATATACTCTGGATACTAGTTCGAATGTTTTTTAAGCAAATGTAATATAGCACAAACTACAGAGTAGATGTTATTCTAGGAGGTTTTTAAAAAAGAAAATAAGCTAGAAAAAAACTCATTATTTATACAAGAGTTTCATATCGTATTATTTGTTGTGGTAATGTAATGTTTATTATTATTTTTGTAAGGAGATGTTGCTGCTTGGAAGGCCCCGAGAGGACCATACCTTGCTCAAATACTATTCCTAAAGGGGAGTTACGCTTCTTGGTTTTGTCTCCTTACTTTGGACACTGGTACCCTGGTTGCCAACGTCATCTGCTGTCCCATAAGTCTCAGGAATTATCTGTAACAATCAGCGTGAGGCTATGAGGCCAGGAGGTAGATACTTTGACTTAAGACTCTATAATGATAATAAGTGAATGAATGGAGAGGGTGTGGATAAGCCCCGTGAAAGGTAACCGCACAGAGTTTGTGTTAGTCTTCTGTTCAAACGGGCTTCCACATACGTGGGATTGTGAGTGGGTGTACATGAGTGTCCATATACTCAAAACATATCAAAGCACTATACGGAATAGTTTGGCTACTCGTCTTCAACCTCTTTCCGTCAGAAAGTGGATAAACCTTTAGCCAGGCAAATCTAAGAGAGGTGTCTGTAAACCGCCTGTGTGGATTCTCCACTTCGTTATGTTCATGAATGATTTTCTTCTTTGTGTGGTGTAGCACTTAGGTGGGATGCTGGATCAAGATTCCCACTGATCAGGCTCTAACTACTATTTCTGACTTGCATGACTTTGGCCTACCTTTCTCTGCCTCAGTCTCCTCATCTGTAAAATCGGAATGACAATGCCTAAGTGTGGGGCAGGATGGGGGATGGGATAACAACTAATGAATGAATTCAAGCAAAACATCTGGGACAGGGCCTCTCCCGTTAGAACCACTGTCACGTGGGCTTGCTTAAGATCGGAGCTTTTCCAGAAATTTAAGTGATTTCACTGTCTTTGTGCTACGAGTGTTCAAAGGTCCAAATTTAAAATAAAAGCTGTTCTGTTCCACGTATTTATAGCTTAATCATTGCCCGTCTATTTTTCACAGACATTAATGAAATTAGGTTTCTTGTCAAATTATTTTACTAAATGGGTCAGTTATTTATTACCAGGAATCTATCTGCATGGTTCTAAAATTATTGTCTATTATCTTGTATTATCTGTTCTACTAAATCATCAGAAGTATGATTGTATATTCTTTAAATTCTGGATGAAAATTGTCATTTCTACTTACATAGAGCTGGCTCCGTGGGTATGGAACCTGCATCATCACACAGGGACTGCACTTAGAAGACCCCATGCTTGGTTTAATGCTCTGCATTGCCGTCTTGAAATTCTTAATAATTTTTAAAGAAAATGCCCCGAGTTTTCATTTTACAAGAGAACCTGCAAATTATGGAGTCAGTCCTGACATTAGATAGAAAATAAAAAGGTCTTTGTGGCCGGCAGTTTTCCCAGGAGGCAGGCTCTGCAGTGGAGTTTAGGACTTAGGACGCTTGTATTTATTTCAGAATAAATAAATACATGCTGTGTGGAATAGTCCTTATTGAATTCTCAAGCACAAAAGAGAAAAAGCAGTTATGAAAATGTTTCTGCCGTAAAACTAAAATCTTTATAGTAACTAAGAAAAATTGTTACCTGTCTAATAATAGGCTACTAGTTCCTCTCTCTAAGGAAGTCGGTAAAAATACGCTTTCCTGTGGAGGAACTCTGTGTCACAAACATACTAACAGGGAGATTAGATGCTTTGCAAACTTCTTTAGTGAAGAGACTGCTCAATTTTTTTTAATGGGCATTTCTGTTTCTTAGCAACCAGAAAGTTCTACATACCTGCCTTCTTATGGGAACAGATCAACTCAGGTGCTATCTATGGCAGTTGAGCTTCGGAAAATAAGGAAAGAGACAAACTGAAAGAAATGTATCATTTTGTTTTGATCCCCAGTGTTGATTCAAATTATACGATCCTTGTTCAACTTTCTTGGGTTTGTAAATTACAAAGTTGAAACCAGATCACATAGGAATTCTATAGTTATTAAATAAGAAAGGCTAGTAGATATTTTAAAAATATTTTCCTATTTTTCTTAATCTGAACTAGTTCCATTATTCATTACAAAACCCACTTCATATCCGGAAAGTGCTTTCTGGAAGTGTGTACTTGGGAAACATGTGTCAGGACACAGAATGTGTCATTCTCCACACCTCCACATCAATGATACTAAAGACATTAGGGAATAAAAACCACACTAACATATCCCAACTTGCTTTTTTATCTGGGGTTAGAAGTCATGGAATTAGTATCTCTGGACCATCCATCATTTGCCAAAAATTCATTCCTCATAAAGCTTGACAGTCCTGTCTTATACCACATCTCAAAATATCTCACCAACAATAGAGCTGAAAATATTCCTGTGAAATTCACTCAGGAATTCAGTTCAAACTTGCACGAATTTAGGCATTACACGATGTCTTTGTGATGTAGTTTGAATGGGCAGTTTACAGAATTTTATCTATGTATTTTAAGGGAATAATGGCATTATCTGATTGATAATTTTAATAGTACTAGAATATTTCTTTCTGAATTTAAATTAGACTTATCTCCAATTTAGGCTATTTGCTTTTTTCCTATCATCCTGCTCCATTCCTAATTTAGAAGCAAGTTTTCAATTAGTAGATTAAAAACATCAAACATCCCTAGTAGGCAAATGTGTCTAAACATAGGTCTGTGAGAATAGTGTCTAGAGGATAACACTTCAGTAAGTTTGAGTGAATTTACATCTGAGTAAATTTGTTTTGAGATTATTTTCTTTTATTGTGGTGTCATACAAATTTCTCTTTAAAGTGCTATCAATTAAAAATATTTAAAAATTAAAAAGCAAACACTAAACAACAATTCAATAAACTGAAATACAGTGAAAGAGGGAAATATTTGTATTGTGTGCATAATAAGAATTTAGACATAAACAGATGTATATTTTTGTAATTTTAAACTAACATTTGACTAATACATTAAGTTCATCTTTCCAGAATATATAAGGGTTTTTAAGATGCTCTTGCAGGGGAGGAAAATTTTCCTTTCTTATCGTCTAGGTTCTTTGGCTGGTCTAATAATTAAATTAACATAAGACAGTTTAACAGGAGAAAAATAAATTTTATGGGAACTCATAGAAATATGACACAATGGAGTGACCAAAGCAGACAGTTTTATATCTTTTAGATGAAACAATAAATTTATGAGGAATTGACAATGCAAAGAAGTTTGGGTGTGGGGTAGTAAGTTGGTGAAGAAGTAACAGGTTTGTTTATACAGCTTCTCAGCCCTAAATCCTCTATCTCAGGTGATAAGTTCTCCTTCTACCATCTGGCACTGGGAGGGTACCTTTCACATGGGAGGTTTATATCCTGTTACCAGGGGGACAAGGGCAGGTCAGAGTGTTCTTGAACCAGCTGCTTCTTAAGTAACTGTAATTCAAAATAATCCATATGCCAATGTGGCATCTTTTGGGGAGGCCTGCCCTGAACCTCATCACTCTGTAACCAGTGGTTTTGTGAGACATAAAGTATGATCGGATCCTACTGATCTATGCGAAAACGTAGGAGAGGATTTACAGTACTCACTGCCTTTTCAATCTATTTTACTAACCAGCTATTATGGTCAATGATGTAATTTAATTCAATTAAATATCATTTATTCTTTACCTACTGTGTGAAACAATCTATGTGTTATGTGTCATAGGGAATGCACCCAGATAAATTAGACAAGATCCCCATAATTATTAAAATTATAATGTAATTGAAGCTAATTTTTAAAACCTACCATCTGCCATTCATTCATTCATTTGTTCATTCATCCCATATAATGTTGACTGAGCACCATATAAAATGTATCCTTGCTGGGAATGCAAGAATTAATAGGGCATGAGGGATTTACAATACAAGGGATGTGATGCATATGCAGATAGATGTTTTATAACGTAACATGAGAAATGTTTTACAAGAGGTATAAACAAGTGCCTTTGGAGCCCAGAGGAGGAGCAATAGAGCAGTATATTAAAAAGTAGTTTGTGTTATTTTGCAAGGCAAGCTGTTCTCAGGGATTCATAATTGCAGTCACAGTGGCCTCCTGTGGCTGTAAGATATTTTTACAAAGTAATATCCTTTAGTTATTCTCAAATAAAATTTTACAATTTATTCATATACATTTTCACACTTACTCTAGGATACAGGACGTGACAGAGCAAATAGCCTAGAAAACCTCTCTTTATCTCTCCCAGGAACCTAGAATTTGCTCTCAAAGATTTCAGAAGTCCAGCTGAGGAGAACAAGAAATATTAACCAAGTGGTGGTTCCTTCCTAGATGAGCCAATTCTTTCTTGACCATATTTACCAAAGGTATTTTTTTCCTCTATTTCTGCCATGGCTTAAGTTGTTAATCTTGTGCCTTTTTTGAGGCCGTGAGTTGTCTCTTAGTCATCTGTGAATCACCGTATTTTCCTGAACAGCGTTCCTACCTGGAAAATTGTTGAATGAGTAAAAGTACACCTGAACTCAAGCAGCATTCATCCTGATCTCAAAGTAAAATCAGCACCAACACCCTTGCTGTGGCTTATTCACACTACCAGAGGGGAAGGGAGGGGGGAAGGCATAGTTAGGGAGTTTGGGATTGACATGTCCCCACTGCTATATTTAAAATGGTGAACCAACAAAGACCTACTGTATAGCACAGGGAAATCTGCTCGGTATTATGTAATAACCTAAATGGGAAAAGAATTTGAAAAAGAATAGATACAAGTATATGTGTAACTGAATCACTTTGCTGTACACCTGAAACTATCACAACATTATTAATCAACTCTACTCCAATATAAAGTGAAAAGTTTAAATTAATTAATTAATTTTTTAAAAAACCCCAAGGTCCCTAACTTTGATGAACAAATATTTATATAACAATTTAGTGAGCATCTAAAGCCTTCTAACTGAATTGCTGGTTATGAAACGGAGGAGAACGGGGGAAAAAGGCCTCATTTTAAATTTTCTTTCATTCTAGACAAGATGGGATGGAAGGTACAGCTGATAAGGAAGTGGATGGACATCGGGAGGGTGAGTGCTATAGACAGTCACTTTCTACATGTTTCAAAGTAAAGTTGCAAATACCTATGTTAGCATGTTATAATTTTCCTTCCATTATTGTTTTTCATCTTATTTCCTTAGGCCAACTGATTTTATAAAAGAATACATGGCAGACATTTTCAGGAAAATTATCAACCTTAATTATTTTAAAACCGGCAAACAAAGTAAGGAGTTTAGAGAGGGCAAAGAAACAAAATCATTCAAAACTCCAGAGACTCAAATATTCGTCTCTCAAAAGTCTAACTTGGTTTGATGGAAAGACCCTATTTAAACATAAACTCCTAGGTTATCATTTGCAAGAAACAACATCTCAAACCATACTCAGTCCTGTCATATCAGAAAATGAAGTCAGTAACCATTTGTATTTATCTTCATGAATATCCATGGGAAAACAGAAGAAAGCAAATGAGAAAATATAAGTGTTTCTAAAAAAGACTACAATATCATTATACCTGCAGATTATTTTAATTAGGAATGTAGAGAAAAAACATAGATTTATCTTGAATCAAATAAGTTGTTTGTTTGTTTTTTAAGTTGTTTATTTTTAAAGTTAGATGCCCACTGTTTAAAAAGAAAAATCACTCTTTTCTCCATTTTCGAAGTTTCCAAATAAACGGCTCATATCAGAAATAACTAGTGATATTTAATATATTTATAATTTACATTTTCCAAACTCAAATATGTATATTTTTCTTTTGCAAGACAGAGCATTATTTAAAGAATATATTCCCCAAAGTATTGAAATCATAGGTGAATAGGTCTTGAAGAAAGATCTCACATTCTGTTATTTTCACATAAGCAGGCATTTTTCTTTCCTGATTCAGTAACGTATACAACACGGCAGAACTGATTGTTTAACAAGTCAGCAAAGTAAAGTAATATAATGTGGCCAAAAAAATGAGAAACAAATTTAATTATTACACGCCAGATAGGTGGGCAAATGCAGATTCTTTGGGTAGCTCATCTTCTCACTTCTTTCAAAAGTAATAAAAAAACAGACCCCTGGTTTCATACTTAGGTTGAGAAACTTGTGTACAGTTAAAAAAAAAAAGTTTAGAAGAAATTCCATTGCAAAATAAGATCATGAAAAAAACCTTTGATTTTTCATATGTAAAATGGAAATTATTTCTACCTGACATGATTAAGGAGCAAAGTTACACTTGTAAACTCCTGGCATGAAAGAGTCACTTGAAATTTTACTCTCATCACTCTTACTGTGACAATAAAATTGGCCTTGAATTTTCACCTTTTAAGATTTCGGTTTCAGTTATGCAGAAGAACAATATATATGAAGAAGTATCTTAAGTATTTACCCCATTTAAGGGAACAAAACATGATCATTATCAATGCTTAATACAAACAAAACTGCAATTAAGCCCAATTGCAATGAGAAAACAATTGAAGCAACAAAAAGTTACAGAGTGGGGGGACAGAAAACTTTTTTTATTTTTTTATTATTTTTTTTAATAAATACGTTTTTCTTTTTTTTTATACAGCATTTTCTTAGTACTCATCAATTTTATACACACCAGTGTATACATGTTAATCCCAATCGCCCAGTTTATCACACCACCACCACCACCACCCCCGCGACGTTCCCTCCCTTGGTGTCCATACATCTCTTCTCTACATCTGTGTCTCAATTTCTGCCCTGCAAACTGGTTCATCTGTACCATTTTTCTAGGTTCCACATATATGCGTAAATATACGATATTTGGTTTTCTCTTTCTGACTTACTTCACTCTGTATGACAGTCTCTAGATCCATCCACGTCTCAACAAATGACCTAATTTCGTTCTTTTTTATGGCTGAGTAATATTCCATTGTATATATGTACCACTTCTTCTTTATCCATTCATCTATCGATGGGCATTTAGGTTGATTCCATGACCTGGCTATTGTAAATAGTGCAGCAATGAACGTTAGGGTGCATGTGTCTTTTTGAATTGTGGTTTTCTCTGGGTATATGCCCAGTAGTGGGATTGCTGGATCATATGGTAACTCTATTTTTAGTTTCTTAAGGAACATCCATACTGTTCTCCATAGTGGCTGTATCACTTTACATTCCCACCAACAGTGCAAGAGAGTTCCCTTTTCTCCACACCCTCTCCAGCACTTGTTGTTTGTAGATTTTGTGATGATGCCCATTCTAACTGGTGTGAGGTGATACCTCATTGTAGTTTTCATTTGCATTTCTCTAATAATTAGAGATGTTGAGCAGCTTTTCATGTGCATCTTGGCCATCTGTATGTGTTCTTTGGAGAAATGTCTATTCTTCTGCCCAGTTTTGGATTGGGTTGTTTGTTCTTTTAATGCTGAGCTGCATGAGCCGTTTATATATTTTGGAGATTAATCCTTTGTCCGTTGATTCGTTTGCAAATATTTTCTCCTATTCTGAGGGTTGTCTTTTCATCTTGTTTATGGTGTCCTTTGCTGTGCAAAAGCTTTTAAGTTTCATTAGCTCCCAATTGTTTATTTTTTTAAATTTCCATTACTCTAGGAGGTGGATCAAAAAAGATTTTGCTGTGATTTATGTCAAAGAGTGTTCTTCTTATGTTTTCCTCTAAGAGTTTTATAGCATCCGGTGTTACATTTAGGTCTCTAATCCATTTTGAGTTTACTTTTGTGTATGGTGTTAGGGAGTGTTCTAATTTCATTCTTTTACGTGTAGCTGTCCAGTTTTCCCAGCACCACTTATTGAAGAGACTGTCTTTTCTCCATTGTATATCCTTGCCTCCATTGTCATAGATTAGTTGACCATAGGTGCGTGGTTTTACCTCTGGGCTTTCTGTCTTGTTCCATTGGTCTATGTTTCTGTTTTTGTGCCAGTACCATATTGTCTTGATTACTGTAGCTTTGTAGTATAGTCTGAAGTCAGGGAGTCTGATTCCTCCAGCTCTGTTTTTTTCCCTCAAGACCGCTTTGGCTATTCAGGGTCTTTTCTGTCTCCATACAAATTTTAAGATTTTTTATTCTAGTTCTGTAAAAAATGCCATTGGTAATTTGATAGGGATTTCATTGAATCTGTAGATTGCTTTGGGTAGTATAGTCATTTTCACAATATTGATTCTCCCAATCCAAGATCATGGTATATCTCTCCATCTGTTGGTATCATCTTTAATATCTTTCATCAGTGTCTTATAGTTTTCTGCATACAAGTCTTTTGTCTCCCTAGGTAGGTTTATTCCTAGGTATTTTATTCTTTTTGTTGCAGTGGTAAATGGGAGTGTTTCCTTAATTTCTCTTTCAGATTATTCATCATTACTGTATAGGAATGCAAGAGATTTCTGTGCATTAATTTTGTATCATGCAACTTTACTGAATTCATTGATTAGCTCTAGTAGTTTTCTGGTGGCATCTTTAGGATTCTCTGTGTATAGTATCATGTCATCTGAAAACAGTGACAGTTTTACGTCTTCTTTTACAATTTGTATTCCTTTTATTTCTTTTTCTTCTCTGATTGCTGTGGTTAGGACTTCCAAAACTATGCTGAATAATAGCGGTGATAGTGGACATCCCTGTCTTGTTCCTGATCTTAGAGGAAATGCTTTAAGTTTTTCACCGTTGAGAATGATGTTTGCTGCGGGTTTGTCGTACATGGCCTTTATTATGTTGAGGTAGGTTCCCTCTATGCCCGCTTTCTGGAGAGGTTTTATCATAAATCAGTGTTGAATTTTGTCAAAAGCTTTTTCTGCATCTATTGAGATGATCATATGGTTTTTTTCTTCTTCAATTTGTTAATATGGTGTATCACATTGATTGATTTTCATATATTGAAGAATCCTTGCATCCCTGGGATAACTGCCACTTGATGATGGTGTATGATCCTTTTAATGTGTTGTTGGATTCTGTTTGCTAGTATTTTGTTGAGGATTTTTGCATTTATATTCATCAGTGATATTGGTCTGTAATTTTCTTTTTTTGTAGTATCTTTGTCTGGTATTGGCATCAGGGTGATGGTGGCCTCATAGAATGAGTTTGGAAGTTTTCTTTCTTCTGCGATTTTTTGGAAGAGTTTGAGTAGGATAGGTGTTAGCTCTTCTCTAAATGTTTGATAGAATTCACCTGTGAAGCTATCTGGTCCTGGGCTTTTGTTTGCTGGAAGGTTTTTAATCACAGTTTCAATTTCATTACTTGTGATTTGTCTGTCCATATTTTCTATTTCTTCCTGGTTGAGTCTTGGAAGGTTATACCTTTCTAAGAATTTGTCCGTTTCTTCCAGGTTGTCCATTTTATTGGCATAGAGTTGCTTGTAGTAGTCTCTTAGGATGCTTTGTATTTCTGTGGTGTCGGTTGTATCTTCTCCTTTTTCATTTCTAATTTTATTGATTTGAGTCCTCTCCCTCTTTTTTCTTGGTGAGTCTGGCTAATGGTTAATCAATTTTGTTTATCTTCTCAGAGAACCAGCTTTTAGTTTTATTGATCTTTGCTATATTGTTTTCTTTGTTTCTATTTCATTTATTTCTGCTCTGATCTTTATGATTTCTTTCCTTCTGCTAACTTTGGGTTTTGTTTGTTCTTCTTTCTCTAGTTCCTTTATGTGTAAGGTTAGATTATTTATTTGAGATTTTTCTTGTTTCTTGAGGTAGGCTTGTATAGCTATAAACTTCCCTCTTAGAACTGCTTTTGCTGCATCCCATAGGTTTTGGGTTGTCGTGTTTTCATTGTCATTTGTCTCTAGGTATTTTTTGATTTCCTCTTTGATTTCTTCAGTGATCTCTTAGTTATTTAGTAACGTAGTGTTTAGCCTCCACGTGTTTGTGTTTTTTACGTTTTTTCCCCTGTAAGGCATTTCTAATCTCATAGTGTTGTGGTCAGAAAAGATGCTTGATATGATTTCAATTTTCTTAAATTTACTGATGCTTGATTTGTGACCCAAGATGTGATCTATCCTGGAGAACGTTCCATGCACACTTGAGAAGAAAGTGTAATCTGCTGTTTTTGGATGGAATGTCCTATAAATATCAATTAAATCTATCTGGTCTACTGTGTCATTTAAAGCTTCTGTTTCCTTATTTATTTTCATTTTGGATTATCTGTCTATTGGTGTAAGTGAGGTGTTAAAGTTCCCCACTATTATTCTGTTACTGTCGATTTCCTCTTTTACAGCTGTTAACAGTTGCCTTATGTATTGAGGTGTTCCTATGTTGGGTGTGTATATATTTATAATTGTTATATCTTCTTTTTGGATTGATCCCTTGATCATTTTGTAGTGTCCTTCCTTGTGTCTTATAACATTCTTTATTTTAAAGTCTATTTTATCTGATATGAATATTGCTACTCCAGCTTTCTTTTGATTTCCATTTGCATGGAATATCTTTTTCCATCCCCTCATTTTCAGTCTGTATATATCCCTAGGTCTGAAGTGGTTCTCTTGTAGACAGCATATATATGGGTCTTGTTTTTGTATCCATTCAACAAGCCTGTGTCTTTTGGTTGGAGCATTTATTCCATTCACATTTAAGGTAATTATCAATATGTATGTTCCTATGACCATTTTCTTAATTGTTTTGGGTTTGTTTTTGTAGGCCCTTTTCTACTCTTGTGTCTTCCACTTAGAGAAGTTCCTTTAGCATTTGTTGTAGAGCTGGTTTGGTGGTGCTGAATTCTCTTAGCTTTTGCTTGTCTGTAAAGGTTTTGATTTCTCCATCGAATCTGAATGAGATCCTTGCTGGGTCTTTTGATTTCTCCATCGAATCTGAATGAGATCCTTGCTGGGTAGAGTAATGTTGGTTGTAGATTCTCTCCTTTCATCACTTTAAGTATATCATGCCAATCCCTTCTGGCTTGTAGAGTTTCTGCTGAGAAATCAGCTGTTAACCTTATGGGAGTTCCCTTGTATATTATTTGTCGTTTATCCCTTGCTGCTTTCAATAATTTTTCTTTGTCTTTAATTTTTGCCAATTTGATTACTATGTGTCTCAGCATGTTTCTCCTTGGGTTTATCCTGCCTGGGACTCTCTGAGCTTCCTGGACTTGGGTGGCTATTTCCTTTCCCATGTTAGGGAAGTTTTCAACTATAATCTCTTCAAATATTTTCTCTGGTCCTTTCTGTCTCTCTTCTCCTTCTGGGACCCCTATAATGCGAATGTTGCTGTGTTTAATGTTGTCCCAGAGGTCTCTTAGGCTGTCTTCATTTCTTTTCATTCTTTTTCCTTTATTCTCTTCTGCAGCAGTGAATTCCACCATTCTGTCTTACAGGTCACTTATCTGTTCTTCTGCCTCAGTTACTCTGCTATTGATTCCTTCTAGTGTAGTTTTCATTTCAGTTATTGTATTGTTGATCTCTTTGTTTGTTCTTTAATTCTTCTAGGCCTTTGTTAAATATTTCTTGCATCTTCTCGATCTTTGCCTCCATTTTTTTCCGAGGTCCTGGATTGTCTTCACTATCATTTTTCTGAATTCTTTTTCTGGAAGGTTGCCTATCTCCACTTCAGTTAGTTGTTTTTCTGAGGTTTTATATTGTTCCTTCATCTGGTACATAGTCCTCTGCCTTTTCATCTTGTTTGTCTTTCTGCGGATGTGGTTTTTGTTCCACGGGCTGCAGGATTGTAGTTCTTCTTGCTTCTGCTGTCTGCCCTCTGGAGGATGAGGCTATCTAAGAGGCTTGTGCAGGTTTCCTGATGGGAGGGACTTGTGGTGGGTAGAGCTGGGTATTGCTCTGGTTGGCAGAGCTCAGTAAAACTTTAATCCGCTTGACTGTTGATGGGTGGGTCTGGGTTCCCTCCCTGTTTGTTGTTTGGCCTGAGGAGACCCAGCACTGGAGCCTACCTGGGCTCTTTGGTGGGGCTAATGGCAGACTGTGGGAGGGCTCACACCAAAGAGTACTTCCCAGAACTTCTGCTGCCAGTGTCCTTGTCCCCAAGGTGAGCCACAGTCACCCCCCGCCTCTGCAGGAGACCCTCCAACATTAGCAGGCAGGTCTGGTTCAGTCTCCCCTGGGGTCACTGCTCCTTCCCCTGGGTCCCGATGCGCACACTACTTTGTGTGTGCCCACCAGGTGTGGAGTCTCTTTTTCCCCCAGTCCTGCTGAAGTCCTGCAATCAAATTCCACTAGCCTTCAAAGTCTGATTCTCTAGGAATTCCTCCTCCCATTGCCAGACCCCCAGGTTGGGAAGCGTGATGTGGGGCTCAGAACCTTCACTCCAGTGGGTGGGCTTCTGTGGTATAAGTGTTCTCCAGTCTGTGAGTCCCCCACCCAGCAGTTATGCGGTTTGATTTTGCTGTGGCAAAATTTGATTGTGCCCCTCCTACTGTCTCATTGTGGCTTCTCCTTTGTCTTCAGATGTGGGGTATCTTTTTTGGTGAGTTCCAGTGTCTTCCTGTCGATGATTGTCCAGCAGCTAGTTGTGATTCTGGTGTTCCCGCAAGAGGGAGTGAGAGCATGTGTTTCTACTCCACCATCTTGGTTCCAATCACCAGAAAACTTTTTTTCTCATGAATTTTGTACCTTACTCAGCAAATCTGACAAACAATTGTGAAATATTATATATCCTATCTGTGTTTCTATTTTCTTAAGTGCAGAAATCACTTATGATAAGCTTAAATACTTGTATACCTCTCAAAGTCCAGTGCTTATGCCATAGAACAAATAAAAAGTGGTCCTCATCTATCTATAGTGTAAGAAATGGTTACCAGTGACTAGTGTCTGAAGAAGAAGTTTGCCAAGAATCAGATTGTTAAGCGGTCAATTTGATGACTGTGAATGAAAAATTCTGAGACTCCGATTCCATTTTCTGAGCCGAGCCTCAGCCCAACACTGGCAGCTGGCGGTTCTTTCGGGCACCAGGCTGGTGTGAATAGAAAGTGACAGCAGTGTGCTACTTGTCACTTTTGAATGAACAGCTGCCCTGACAGGAAGTCTTTACTTGTCAACACGATAACTGTGGCTCTGTGAGAGCCCAAGTTATGTGCTATTTTCCCGAGGGAAATTTGCACCGATAAATAGACTTCATTCAATGAAGTCAACACATATTTATTAAGAATCTACCATTGCCAGGCACCATGGTTCCCCAGTGATTGACGGGGATAGACCAGGACCTTACCTTCAGGGAGCTTTTATTCCCTGAGAGAAATGGGAAAGAAAGACGTCAAACAGAAGTCAAATTGTAAATAAGACAATCTCAGATTATGGTATGTGCTATGAGTGAAGCAAACGTAAAAGGGGAAATGAGTCAGAACTACTGGAGTGCCTTGAACTAGGTGGTCAGGATAAGGCAGCTGAGATGGGACAGCTGAGATCAGGAGAAGGAACATTCCAGGTGGGGGAACAGCAGGGCAAGTCCTTTGTTATAGCAAACCTTGGAGGGTTTGCAGAAAACTCAAGTTTCGGGTGAGGCAGGCTCTGATAGTTGCACCTGCATAACATATATAGTATAATATGCAATTATATACACATACTATATGTAAACAAAAGGAATGCCCTTGAAATAAACTGACCTGCAAAACAGTCTTTAGATTCCAATAAGTTCTAAAGGAATGCTTATTATTAAGAAAACACCTGTAAGTACTTTGGATTACACTTAATTCTTAATTATCACATCTTTTTGCTGTTGTCTTTTGTTCCACAATTTCCAGGAGCCGACTTTCTTCTAGGATACATGCTTAAGTTCCCTCAAACCTAAAATTTCATCTCTTACCCCACCCCCATGTCATTCCAATACTCACAGAAAATAAAAATATATTCCTGCAGATCTGGAGAAGAGTACATTCTTGTTATTCCACTTTTATATCCAACTTCATAGGATTAACCCAATTACAGCCCCTATCCTTGCTGATGAATGTGAAGACCTGTTGGACAGTCTTAGTACATTTATGCTTATGACTAAATTTCAAGTGGTCCATGAATCATCTGCTATTTCCCACATGTCTATTTTAGACTTGCCAAGGGAGAAGCAGTTCTGAAATATGTTGTGCTAGCAGGGCTTTTTTCAAATGACATATGCCACCTAATCTCCCATGCCACAACAGGAAATCTGGACACTTTTCCTGTCAAAGCAGCATCCACTTCTATCAATAGAGTTACCAATGCATTATTTAGCAACAGGGTATTCCACTACCCAGAAACAAGCAATATTGTGCACCAGCAACTAAAACTCAGTGGTATTTTGAGAATTTTGAGAGCGAGAGGAGCCTTCTCCCCAGCACGTGATGTCTGATTGATGCTTCCTGGCTAGATCACGACTCCTCTGTGTTCTCTGCTTCGACAGCACACTGTTAGACCAGATTGCTAGAATTTCAAGAGCCTGGGTTTTATTTTGAAGGTTCAGTTTCAAACTCAGCTCATTATTTGTAGACATAGCTATTCCACAAGTAAGATTTAAGGGGTGAAAGTTTTAAGGACTGCATCTCGACATTACCTTGTCATGTATTTATAACAAAGTCAATGTGAAATTTTTTCTTAAGGTAAAGTAGCTTTAATTAGAAAAATATTACTTTGACACCAGCTAGTACTTTTCTAATCTTTAGCTTATACTGCTAGTGTGAGAGTATGTATCTGTGTATGTGTATGTAACAAAGGATGTCTTCAGAGAAATAGGAGAAGTGTGTAGCCCAGCACCCACAGAATGAAGGACGCTGCAGACTATAAACTCTGACAGATACCACCAAGGCTTCATATTAATTATACAGAATGAGAGGAACCCAGGTGGGCAAAAATGATTGAATAGACTCTATTGACTCTCTACAAGAGACCTGATGTTTCAAAATTATGGAACCAAAACAAAATAATTTGGGATAATTGGACATTTGCATATACTTTCATTGTCATTCTTTTTTTTTTTTTTCCTAGAGAGTCTAGACACTTTAAGTCTGCTACAGTCTTACAGCATCTTTGTCCAAGGTCAGCTCCCTCATGGGCTAGGAGAGAGATGGTGGAGCCACCCACGTCAGCATACACATGTACATAATTTAGGATTTTTGATGGAGTTACCATACATTTTCTCAGGTTTATGTCCAGTTTTATGTCTCTTGTGAAATTAATAGGACAGTGCAGTTTGGGGTATGTGAGCATGATGTGGACAATGAAACTGCCCACATTAGTGCAGGCAGGCAAACCTTGGCCACTTGGCATTTAGAGTGGGATCATGGCAAATGTTGCTTTTGGAGGGATGTTGCTTACTGATGGCAGTACTACTGAGGTAGGAATCATTGTATCCAAATCTTGATGCAAATATGTGATTTTATTCTTTAGAGTAGAAACTTCGAAATACTGAGTCAACAGTTATAAATATTTTTGTCTCGATACATATTTTCCTTTAGAAAATGTTGCATTATTTTAACATTTTATATTAAAGAATAGTGTTCCTTTGTAATTTTGACCACATTGAGTATTAATCTTAATTCAGCTTTGCTTATTTTGGGGGAGTAAATATCTTTCATTTAGTTTAAATCATGCATTTTTATTACTAAAGAGTATGAATATTTATCATTTTTATTTGTTTACTAACTTTTTTTGTAAATTGTAAGTTCATGTCCAATCTTTTTACTGGGGTGTTGATAAAAATATGTTTATAAGAGCTTCTTAAGAATGAATCTTTTTTTGATAAAAATATTTTTCCTCATTTGTCATTTGCTTATGATATTTTTGAACCGTAGTTTGCTTTAATATTTTTGTGGTCAAATATGTTATACTTTTTTCATATATATATGTATTTATATATATTGGCAGAGGTGAGTTTTATACATGTCCATGTTGAAGTGATGATGAACTTTGCAATAAAATTTGGGAAGCTGTACAGAAAAAAACACCAAAATAAATGCACTGATAAAACATAAGAGCAAGTCATATAAATGTGATAGATATCAGATTGGATGAGATAATGATGGAAAATATCTCTAGAGAAAAGAGGGGAGAAAAGGGTGAAAGCTGCCATAAATCCAAAACAGGGGTGAGGCACTGGGTGGAGCCACTTTAGAAGAACAAAAAGGAGCGTTAAGATTCAGGGAAAGAAACTCAGCGAGTTAGAAAGCAAAATTCCTGGGAAGAGTGTATTCAAGAAGGAGGGAGTCATTAAGAGCGTCAGATTATGCAGAGCTGTCAGATTCAGAGAAAGGCACTTGAATTGATCTGCTATTTGTAAAATCCTTAGCTGCCACTCAAATGATCCAGGACTTTCATGATAAGCCCTAGTTAATGGCACAAGCTTCATCTGCATTGCAACAGAGACAGGGGGAGAATCCCATTTCATGCAGTTAAGAAACTGACATTTATCACTCCATTCTCTACCATGCAGAATTTGCTAAAATAAAATATCCTGACATTGGGAAGATTGTGGAAATATGAACACTGGCTATGAAAGTTCAAAATGTGACATTTGTTCAAGAGGTTGTCATAACATTTTATAGATATCTACTTTCAAAAATGCAATTTCAAGGAGCATTCTCCCAGAATAAGGCCGTTTCCTGTAACAGCCTCAATTGTAAAGTACAATTTCTATTTGGGGAAACAATGTGGATATCCACCCCCCGGGAAAGAATCAGCTTGCACTTTCCACGCTCATCTTGCTGACCTTTGTCCCACCCCACACCATACCTTGCCAATCCCCTCCGGCAAAAGCCCAGCAAACCTTCTCTCTAGCCACAAGCCAGTCTCATATTTTACCTAATTCTGTACATCAGACTTATGAAAAAGAATTGACTGCCATCACAATTCTCTATGTCCTCAACTCCTTACTTGCCTTTAAAATCTAGCCTGTGTCTCTGACTGTTTACCCAAACCATGTTTTTCTTAACCATCTAATCGCAAATTCAATGAATTTTATTTTTCCTTATGTAACATTGTCCTCTGCAGCACTTGACCTACAAACTATTTCTTGCCTTGGCTGCTAGGATGGGATAGCTTTTTCATCCTTCTCCCTAACTGCACTTTCTCTCTATCCTTTAATGGATCCCAATGCATTTCATTTCCTTATATTACCAATCTTCCAGTTTTTTCCAAGGTTGTCTCCCTGTCTCTCTCTCTCTCTCTCTCTCTCTCTTCATTCTACCCCCATCCCGTTGGCAATCTTACATACTACAAAGATGTAGCTGTACCATGTTTATATCATGTTTCAAGAAAAAACTATAAGAAGAGATGGCCAATTTTTTTTTTTAAGGAATTGCCTCAAGGGGAATTTGCTTCTCTATATAGTCACTCTAAATCCAGCACCTGGTCTGCTATGTGGATTTTTCTTACTCTTGTTTTTTTTTCAATTTCCCAGAGATAAGCACAACCCAAGGAAGAAATCTTTTTTGTGGGCTCATGAGATTTTTGACTGCCGATTGACAAGCAATGCCAGGTCCCCCGGTGGGAACAAAATAATGACCAGGAGGTTATTGTTAGAGCAAAGGGAAAAGGAGTTAAATGATTTTTAAGGGAAATAGCAAGCTGTAGTCGTTGGCCAAATCACAGTTCTTTATTTTATGGTACTTTTTATCAAGATAATGAGGACCACTCATTAACATCAGAGAATTTTCTTCCTGCCAGATGACACTGGAGTGATACTGACAAGTCCTCACTCTCCAATCTCCTGATTCAGAGCTTCCTACCAGTCACCTGGTAGGTGTTCAGCATTAAAATACTTCCTTGTGCTAGCTCTGTTCCCATTGCCGAAAACACAGCTTTAGATTAACTTAGTCACATTTGGAGTTGAGATGCTCTTATAAGAAAAGACACCTGCCCTCTTACTGAGATTTAGAAAACTACCTAGTTCTATGAAAACACTGAACGATCACTTCTAAGATGGGTAACTTGGGGAAACATTAATAAAAATAGCTCACGTCACCCACTTTGGGTTGATTTTGTTAGCCCAAAGTTACATACCTTCAATTTACCTCAAATGCTGTCAGACATTTCAAAGGCTATATGTAGATCACACACTCATTCCTACATGTTGAGCTCCAGACTATATTTAAACACATTTGACACATTTCCACCACGTTGTAATAAATAACAGCTTAAACTAAGGCACATTCGAAATCAAATCCACTGTCGTCCACTCTCCTCTCCATCACTTCCTCCCAGACTCTAACAATCTATATTTGCCTCTTGTAGTTCCTTTTTTGAATATTGCTATCAATATCTTACTATGCTTTGAAATATCACCATCGTCTTCCATTTCCAGTCTCCTGTTTGTACCGACCCTTGATCTATCTCTAATCCTATGACATCCATCATGGTTCAAGTCCTCAATACTTGCACAGAATCTTGTAATAACCCTCTTCATTGGGCTCCAGATTCTAATTTCACTCCAATCAATCGATCCAATACACCAGAGCCAGCAGAACCTTCCTAAATTACAATTTTATTTATATTACCTTCCTGATCCAAAGTCTTTATTGGCTCCGCCTGGACTCACTAAAACCTACAGTGATATAAAGAGAATAATTAAAACTCAGGCTCAATTAGACAGAGCCAGGTTTGAATCCTAAATATACCACCTTTTAGGTTTGCAACTAACCTGAATTTGTGGTACCGACTTAACGATACTGCTTATCTCATGGTTTATTGTGAGGACTACACTGGGAAAATATAAAGTGTTCACTAGAGTACGTGGCATATATTAAGCTGTTATTATTATTATATAAATTATTTACCAGAATGTTGACGGCATATAGTGATTTGTCTCCAAACAAAATTTTACGTTTGAGTGCACTCGATGGATAATCTAACCAAACTGACCCCGACCTAGAATCTCAACAGCCATGTCACTTTCTTGTTTCCACTCTTTTCTTGCTACTACATTTTCTTAATAGAGACTCTAGTTATTTACTTATAGATTTTACTCATTTTTTCAAATCCAGAGGCATTACCGTCCTCTTTAAGAATACAACTTCCCTATTCATGTCAGCCAGAATTAAAGTGGCATTGAAAACAATAACTAATATTAATCGAACAATTACATCCTGCCATTCTCTGCCTTACATACATTGCAGCATAGTCTCCTGTGGATTCTCACAGCATTTTGACAACTCTAAATCATCTCATGCATTACTGGCAGAATCAATCATTTTTCTAAATTGTGTTCAGTCCATGTCATTTTCCTGCTCAAAATCTTTTCCTGGATCCCAATTGCACCAATAAGGATTATAATGCTTGAATTCCTCAGCTGTTGGTTCAACCCACTACCACTCACTGCTCTGATTTTCCTCTAGTCCCTTGGACATGTACACAAGCACTTCTCTCAAATTCCACCCAGCACTACTCTGCATATACGTCTTGCTTTCCAGATGCTATGTCCCTGCTCACCTCATCCTGCTTCCCCTGCCTAGTCACCCTTCCTATTTCTTCATCTGTTTTTCTGTCTGTCTGGTTTTGGGGACCATTTCAAGTCCTGCCCTCCTGAAACCATCTTTCATAGCTCCAATCGCAAATGATCTGACTCACCGAATATGCAAACACTGTTTGCGTCGCTCACTTGGAAACTGACAATACGAGGAGCTTTCAGTGTATGAGTGAGTGTGTGACTTTCTGTATCTGTTTCTTACTTCTAGAAATAACGCAAAAGCTATTCAAAGACAAGGAATATGTTTTCTGCTTCTTTGTCCCATGTAGGTACCATTTTAATTTTGACAAATGACACATCATCATTTCCTCCTTAGGTCGTCTTTCCTCGTTGCCTTCTTTTTCCTTGGCTATGCAAAGATCTCATGCAAGGAGAACATGGTACTGAACAGAAGAGTCACAGATCAGCTTTCAAATCACAGACTGCTTTGAATCCTGCACCAGGCAGTAATCTTGAAAGCCGAGCTTTGTTGAAATAAAACCACATTTTTCTGAAGTTCTTTAGCTCCCATTTTATGGGTCAAGAGGCAGGCTTTGCTGAACTGATCACAGACTTTAAGAAGGAAAAACCTTAGCAAGGCTTGAGGAGGAGATGGAAAGCCTATACCTTCAGGTTTTAGGTAGTTGGGAAAGGAAAGGCTGATCAAGAGAAAGCAGGGTTGGAAAACAGAGATCTTGTCCTTCCCTCTCCAGCTCAAGTCCTAAAGGGAAGGTGAAGGCGTGTTCCAGTTACTACAGGTTTGTAAGGCACCACCCTGAAATCTAATGCCTTAAAAGAACTTGTATCGGCAGTATGGGAAGGCTCTGCCCCACGCTGAGTCAACACTAGTGAGGGCTAGAATCTTTGGAAGGATAGCTGTGTCACAGGGCTGGTGCCAGGCTGGGAGGATTTCAGCCTCTGGGGAGGGGGGTGTCGGAGGCTCCTCGGGTATTTCTGTCTAACTCTGTGTAGTCCCTTCACCTTATCTCTCAATCTGATACATTCAAGATAGATGGACTTCTTACATAGAGACTTATGAAGAAGAGGGAGAGAGAGAGAGAGAGAGAGAGAGAGAGAGAGAGATCAAAACCAGTAGGAATCAACAGAGAGAGAGAGAGATCAAGAGATGAGGCAGAAACAGTTTCCTCTTGGCTGGCTAGCCTAAAAAGTAATGTATCAAGTCTTTAGAGAAGAGTTTCTAAGGACGACCCATATGCAATGGGAGGTTAAACACCACTTTTTGTGTAAAGAGTGTCAAAGTGTCTGCGGATATGCTCTAAACCACCACTGCAGGTAAGTCGTTGGAATGGAAATCTGAAAAAGAGGAAGCCCGTCGAACCTCTGTCCACTAGGAATCTTGCAGGAGACAGCATCCCAGGGAGACTGTGCACCAATGTCAATGGAGAAGCATCTCAGGAAACGTGAGAGCACAGCCTGGCTGGACAGAGGAAAAGCACTCCTGGAATCCATCTATCCCCTGTGGGGCAGGAAGAATCCTGAAGTTCCCACAGTCCTCTCAGTTGAGTGCCAATTAGCTACAGAGGGAGAAAATAAACAAGAAAGAAAAGGTTTCTGGGCCAGCTGTGGGGCAGACATCAAATGAGAGTTGTCACCACATGCTGTCACCTGCAGGAGGACAACACAACAGGAAGGACTACTGGGTCCTGACCAAGTCACTGTCTTCATCAGACGATGCCCACAGAACTCGGGGAAGCTAGCGGAAGAGCTGCTTAGTAGACCATAATAATGGCACCCACCCCAGGACCAATCAGAGGTCAGGATTTCCCTCCTGCCTCCACTTTACGTGCTATGAGCACACATTAACACCCGCGTTTCACCCAGACCTCAATCTGGGGAGAAGGTGAAAGCAGAGCTCTGAAAGACTGAGCGTTTACTGGGGACCAAGTTATTTGATTTATATCATCCCTAAAAAAGAATTGAACTTAGATAGTTGAAGATTATTTATGGAAAGGAAACTGTTAAAACTGGAAGAGACTGAGAGACTGTCTTAATTTTTCCACTACCCACTGGGGAGAGGCTTATAGGATGAGCTGAATCAAAGACAGAATACTAAAAAGTTATACTGCATTTCCTTTGTACGTGTAAGGTAATGTAAGTAGATTTTTGACACTGGTGTGAATATATCCACAACATACAGAATGTCTTATATGAATGTCTTACATATAGAACAGATTTCATAAGTCTGTATTAAGTTGGTCCTTTAAGGATTTTGCAAATGCAGAGAATTCCAAAAACTGTTCCAAGAAGTGAACATATATTAAAAGCAGTCAAAAGCAAAGTGTGTTGAGGAAGGTCAACAGGCAAGGCCTTCCAGCTTCCCAGCTATCACTTCTGCAACGCATGACAGGTGCCTCGCATTTTAGACCATCTCCACAGTGAACTGCGTGGACGGGCACCTCCTTGGCTCTGGAGATGCGCGGGCTGCTGCCGTGGGCGATTTTGCACCCCACGCTGCACTGAGGCTGGCTCTGTTCTGGCCACTGTTCACTTGCTCCCTCGATGGCTTAGTGACCGGGACCTCCAGGGATGAACGCTAGGCTGAGAAACGCGAGCTCTCTAACTTTTTAGTTGTCCCCGTGCTCTCACCCCATAAAGGAAGGCTTGAGCTTCCTAGTAGAGGAAATTGTTTCACATCCTTAGAGGTTGATAAGGAACCACCACGTTTTCTGTCCCTACACTGGCCTTGTGTCCCAGAGATGGAAAATGTCCTTGGTAGTTTTGAACCTCAGCAAGGTCTTAGCTCTTTGTGTATGTTCTGCCTATGAAATGTCGAGATAAGGACTTTCTATATCTTATGTTTATCCCCTTTCCAGCAATCTGGTTATCAGTTCCAAACCTCCCCTCCCCAACTCCTGTCTTAAAAATTTTCAGACAGAATTGCTGTTACTTTTCTGGAAAATTGATCCCTATTGGCCTGTGAAAGGGACTAGACCACAAAGGCTGGTGCAGACTTGAAAAACGGGCAAAAATAACAACTCAGACATAAGAAAGCTTTCTTCCACTTTTGCTCACTATCACTGAGTGTAGACAGCAAAATCTCAAAGGGTAGAATATGGTCGAGATGCATGTTGGTTCAAGGGGAGCCCTAGCTGCTCCGAACGTATCCTGTAACCTCTGAAGGAAAGTGAAGAATTGAATACCTGGTTCAGAGGGGCTTCTAATTTCTTTCCTTAGACTGTCGGGGCCTTGTCAGCCCACATCATCCAGACTTCACCCAGGGTCCTGGTTCACAATTTTTGCTGTAACACAGTGATGTATAAATTACACTTACTTTTGCACTTTATTTCTTACAGTGCTACCTTGACATCACAGAACTTCCACCACGGTTAGTCGGCCCAGAATTCACCCGCTTCACTCAATATGTATTTTAAAATTTGCAATAAACATCAGGGAGGTTTTTTATGTGCAAGATAATTTTCTGTAATCTTTGAAACCAAAACAGATGTAACAGACTATAGATTGGCATGATGGGGAGAGAGGGGTAAGAGGGATGGAAATATGGGAACATATCCAAGGTCTGATGGGAAGAAATGTAATTATCTAAAGAATGATAATTTGAAAAAATGAGGAAGCTCCCCTCCCCCATAATGATATATGAAAACAGGACAAGTGGACAGAGGCAATGCCACCAAACGTAGAGGACCCAAGGACAAATAACTAGAACATTTGTGTCAATGACCATAAAGAAAAAAAAAAAGTGAAATCAGGATTTCCCAATGTGAGAAATTAGTACAGGAATAGAGGTTTGGGCTAGAATCCACAATGGGCCGACCACCACTCCTCTCTGCTGCCCTCTATTGGTTACTCTTTCTAAGACCAAATCTACCGCAAGGAGTTTAAGGACAGACAGTAAGTCAATCCAAATTGGAGAGTGAAAGAAAAATGGAAATTATACCCTAAAATTTTTTCTCAGCTGCTTGGGGCCTAGATAGGAACTATAGAGATTTAAAAATACAGATATAATAGGAGAATAGCAGAACTAGTTAATTGCACATGTCAACATTTGTGCATAGCTGGCAACAGGACTGGATTTATATGTTCCTTGAACTTAACTCCTTGTGTATATTTTCAGACCTGTGTTAAATACCAAGCTGCCTCGAAGACCCACATGGGTATCCTCTAAGGGGTCATCCTATGATAATAGTTTTATTAACTTCTTATTGGTCAATAACCTCTCTCCTACCGGACGTTAAGATTTTTGAAGGCAGGGTTTGGGGCTTCTTTTCATTCCCCACGGTGCCTAAGGGTCACTTACAGATATGCACGTAATGATATCTGGTTGAAGTCCTTTAAAGCAATGGCTTCAAGCAGAGTTTACTGCCTGCCATTTGGGGAAAACTTGAAAGACCCAACTACGTATAGTGAAGGTCATTCCCTAATCCCCATTCAGGGCAGGGAAGAAGAGAGGGCCAAACTCTGTAAACGTTTAATTTGTGTCAAGATTGGGGAGCCTCTATCCATATAATTTAATGCAAAATCAGATTGGTGTCTGAGTACTGAATAATTCATGTGTAATTTACATAAATGTGTTTCCATTTGTGCTGCACTGTGCGCATGTAAGTTAACTTGGGTTTTGGTCCTTATCCCTTAAAAAAACACCCTTATTAAATTAACTGTAGATGTGTCATTTTAAAATGGGCTTGTTGTTCCGCAGGAAAATATCTGCTGTGTCATGTCACCGTGGATTTAGCCAGATTGCATAATTTAGATAGTTAAATGCGGTGAACTATATGATTGCTTTAGAGTCATATGGTACAAACTCAAACAACCGCTTTGAGGCAATTCATTTCTGATATGGGAAGAAAAATGACTTTTACTTCAAGAAGTTAGTCTTGCATTATTTAAAAATATTTTCTGTCCACTTTTCCCCTCTTTTAAGTATCTTTATTGAGTACATTTATGCACCATAAAATTCACCCATTTAATCCTGTACAGTTCCGTAGTTTTTAGTCTGTTCACAGAATAGTATAAAATCACAGTCGAAGTCATTGTGATGGTTAAAGGCTTCCCAGTCCATCCACACGGTAGCGTGAATCAGAACTGCATCCCTTTACTGGGATGATATATCATTGCATGGATATACCACCTTCACCAGCGGATGGGCATTTGGGTGGTTTCCACTTTCTATCTTGCAGCATTTTAAAGAGATGCATTTTCTAAACCTTACAAAGCCCACTTTTGCTTTAACACTTCGGAAGTGTGAAAATCAGCCTGTTCTCCATCCTCCAACACAGAGCTTTCTCAGCTTGTTGGCAGGGCAACCGCCCAAGCTCCTGCTGCCTTTACTCTGAAGATGGACTTCCACTTCTCCAACATTCGGTACAATAATCAAGATAACAATGTTTTCTTCTCATCCACTGGCTGGATCCATTTCACCAATATGATCCATTTCTTCTTAATATCGTGGAATAAAAATAAATACTTCCCACAATTGAACACAAAGAGCCCCGGTATGGTAGTTAGAAAGATCTGTTTCTCTCTTCAATTCTGCCATTGCCTATGGGTGCAAACAAGCATCGTCATAGTTTTGTCTATAGTCAGAGTTGTATTACAGCAGAGTGACCTGCACTAAGATTTTAAAACTTTGTGGGAAAGAAACAGCTCCTAACATATACCCTTGCATTAAGCAAACCAAATGAAAAACCAAAACCAGAAGCCCCAAACGCTCATTGCTATGTATTTTGTTAGTTTGCTTACTATGTACTTTAAATTTCTTACCTGCTAGAATTTTCTTTATCTAGAGGTGGAATTTTAACACACGCACACATACACAGAGACACACACACACGAAGTTTTCAGTTCAGTTAGTAAAATAAGCTCTTGGATAGTTTTTTTCCTTTCCTTCCTTTCTTCCTTTCTTGTTTCTTTCTTCTCTGTCTCTCTGTCTCTCTGTCTCTCTCTCTCCTTCTGTCTCTCCCTCTCTCTCTCTCTCTCTCTCCCCAGAACTGGTTCCCAGAGATTTTTTCCCAGAGCTCAGTGTAGGAACCGAGCTCTCACTATGCCCTAATTATCGCTTGTTTTTGTGGAACTTGGTGTCTCTGGGCAGGATGTGGTAAATTCGGGGAGGCAGCCTGAGGGACCTGCAGGGAATAAGGGACACCCCGAAAAACCGAATGGGCCGGATTTGTAAACAGATATTTGAGAGCAGCTGTATGACATGCCTTTCAGACCCAGTAGGCAGACACTGGGGAGATGGCCACAACCAATTAAGCTTAGGTTCTGTCGCCTTTAAAGGAAAAATGAAATACAATAAGGTGGCTAAATACAAGAGGAATTTTTACCTCACGTGTAAGATAAATCTAGAGGTGAGCAAACTACTATGAGGGTTCCCCACATCTCATTCAGGACCACGCTGTGCGTGTTCCATTGAGCCATCCCAGCGTTTGTTTTCATCCTTCAGATCAACTCATGGTACAAGATGGATGCTGGATTTCCAGCCATTTTAGCTATATTCCAAGCTTTAGGGATGAGAAGGAAAGAGAGCAGAAAGTGGCATACCACATAGATAACTTCTAAGTTCTAAGGGGCTTAGTTTTGCCCAAACCCTGTGGCTGTGACTTTCTGGGAAGTAACCATGTGCTTCTCACTGTCAGTCTCTGTATCATGACTTCCATGGAGACCTTCTGGTCTTCAATCTTACCTGGTCTTCATTCAATGAGCCTCTTAGGTGCTTGTAAGCCGTCACTAGAATCGACATGCAGGCCTCTTGTCTCTCTCTCCCCACGTCCTACACACTTATCCAGGTTTTGTGGGAAGCAGCCTATGGTTCTACACGAAGGCAAGAGAACATCTGTGAAGCTGGTTCAGATTTAGCTGCCTGGGTAAATCACGGGCAGTTTCACAACTTGAGTTTCACCTTCTCCCCAGGTATTCTCCAGGAAGAAGAGTAGTATCCCTTGCTCCCGGCTTCCCCAAACCCATCTAGAGGTTTTATCATTACTGTCTCTCAGGAGTTTGGTCAACAGTGGGTAGAGAACAAACCTCCTTTCTCAGAAATTCTCAAACATAAAAACCTTTATTTTGTAAATCAACTATACTTCAATAAATTTTTTTTAAAACCCTTTATTTCCCTCTGAATACTTCTCTTCACCACATTTGTGAAATATAGTCTATTCTGGGGGCTGGGAACTTTATTCTGACTACCACTTAGGTGTTAATTCCATCTGTGCCCATCCTCACGTCTGCCATGACATTCTGGTCCATGATTGCTATTGGCTGTTTATGAGTTTCTGGAAGATGAGGATGGGTTTCGGTGAACACGTAGCCATTTAATCACAGTCATGCCTAATATTGATTTATTTTAACATTCTGAGGACACGTCAGTCTAGTCAACGGAGGCGTCTTTCCCCGAAAATTAAATAGAAAGATAAAGCCCTACCTCTCTGTCCACTTCTTCTCTTCACCCAGCGTGCGACACAATATGCAAGTTCCTCGCTGATACACCCACGTTCACTGTGAAAACTGTCTGGAAACAATTTTCCTTTTCTAGTTGTAGTTCAGCTTTCCCCACGAGACAGCCTGCAATTACTTAGAGAAAACAACGTTCTTTGGATTCCGAACCTCAATTCACACGGCCCACCTAAAGTTCAAGGACTGTATTTTGGGTTTTTTTTAAACACCAGATAAACCTCACAGGGATACCCTGAGGAAGAGTAATTACTTTGGAACTGATTCTGCTGTTCAAGTGGCTTCTCGCTTTAGAGAAACAATTAAAGTTTTCCACTTCTGGGCCTCAGTGCCTAGAGTAATTGGGCACCAGGATTCTCTGGGACGTACTTAAGAGATAAGGATGAGATGGGCACACAAAGATCTCAGGCACACATCGTTTCCTTACTGCTGTCCTGTGTTCCCGCAGCGAGGTATACATGACAAGACAACGTGTGAACGTCAGAGCCCTACTGGCTTTGGTAGCTACACACACATTTTTGCATGTTTAGCCCGATGCATCCTAAGGTAATTTAGGCTTGATGTTTGCAAATCCAAGAATACTCGTGTCATGCTGAAAGTATGCAGAGCAAATTCCAAAGTAAGGAACAGTGATTTCCCATTCTGTGCGATACACAGGAAGCAGTTGGATGAAGGTACTGTTGACCACAAGGTTCAGCGGGAATCTGAAATTATGGGCTGTTACTTCTATATCCGATCATTTTGGATATACCTTGCTGTGGAAAGTTTTCTTTGTTGTTATTTCTTCCTAAAATTTTTGGGCAACTTATACCCGCATCCAGAAAACATTCATAAGAATACAAATATCAGTGTGTGTATTATCTAAATACCAAATTATGTTTACATAATAAGGGATTGATACCACAGATATACACATAGATAGGAAGTCTGTCCATAGAATTATTTCTTCATCAAATAAAATTATGATATTGGAATCATTGAATATAGCCAAATTGCTTAATCTTACCTTCTGAGGTTTGACATAAAACTTACTGCAATTATTTATTTTGGTCAGTAATTTGTATCATGCTATAATAAAAGAACAATAGCGGAATTTTTATTATTATTTTCAACACAGAGTTCTGCTAATGGCATCCACGGAGTTCCTATCTATGTCAGTCACTGTATTATACTTTAGCAATGGTATCAATAATCAGGATTCTCTGTTCTCCCCTAAATTATATGCTACACTGCTTAGTACGTTTCAAAGTCGGGAACTACTAAATTAATTTTCTAACTAGTCAAAGCAGGCATACTGTACAATGTCAATGCATGTTATTCCTAAAATATGACACTACAGTTAAGGGAGCTTAATTTGTTTCTGATGCCTCATCTTTCTTTTCTCTCTTTAGAAGAATACACCTAGTTTAAGAAAGAGTTTCAGATCTCCTCGCTGGAGTAGATAAAGAATTTGAAAAACTCAAGGATGACAATGCTTCTCCCCCGACGCCGCAGCTAAAATAAACAAATCCAGAATCAGTAGAGGAGTCAATTCAAAGGGACAAATGTATGCATCCCTCAGATGGGAAGATGACCAGGGACCTCTACACATGTTAATAGCACACTTAGGAAATAAATCATCCTCTTATCATTTCCAGAGAGAGAAGACCAAACAAAGATTTGGGACTTCATAACATGATACATGAGAACCTGCTCAGGGCACTGGCCCGTGTCGTGGTCCCAGTGACTCCGCCATTGCTAATTCCATGTCCAGGTTTTGTCCTCATCTTTCTTGAGTATCAGTGTATTCGACACAGATGATTTCTCCCTCCTCCTTCACATATTTATTTGGTTCCAGGACACAATATTCTCCTGATTTTCCTCCTACTTCATTGATTTTCATTCTTGGGAACACTTTTGTGGTTTCTCCTCTTTTTCCCGAATCCTTTAAATTTGAGTGTCAAGGGTTCCGTTTTGGGTTCTTTTCTCTATCCTTACCTCCTGTAATTTAATCCCGTCTCATGGCCTCATACCATTTATATGCTGACAATTGCTTTACATGTATTGTAACCCTTGAACTCTTTCCTGAAGCCCAGACTCATACGTCCAACTGCCAACATGGTACGTCAGCTTGGATGTCTAACAGACATCCCCAGATGACAGGTGCGCACACTGAGATCCTAATCGCTCTCATCATATCTGCTCTAATGTCTGCTTTCCTCACTTTGATGATGGTAAATTCTTCCTTGCATTCCCTCAAGACCAAATCCTTCATCACATCCTTTACCCATCTCACTGATTTCTACTCTATAGCCAAGGAATAACTAGAAAATACTTGGCCGTTTGTCATTCTGCCTCCTAACAAGTAGGAACTCCTTTTGGCTCTGTCTTTGAAATGTACCTGGCGCCCAATAATGTGGGCTCACTCATGGGTACCTGGCTAATCCAAGCCACTATTATCTCTCCCCTAGACTAACGCAGAAGACTTCGAACAGGTCTCGCTCTTTCTACGCTATTCTTCTATTGTCTGTTCCTTAAGGAGCTGCGGCAAAACAATCTTTTCAGATATCAGATTCTGTCACCCCACTGCTTTTCATTGTACTGAACAACCAAGCTCTTTTCACTGGGCGGTTACACTGTGATGACCTGGCTCTACCATTTCCTTCTCCTTAGTTCTTGTCTCACTGCACCTACACTAGTCCCTTTGCTCTGCCTGGAACATTCCAGGAAAATCCCCATGACAGGTCTTGAGCTTCTTCTGTTCCCCATGAATGCAATGTTCACTTCACAGGCATCTGTCTGGTTAATTTCCACTCTTGCTTCCAGGTCTGCTTAAAGGGCACATCCTCATAAGTTCTACTCTCTCTACTTTATTTAAAATTGTAAACTTTTCTCTAAATCTTCATTCCTCTACCCTACTTTTTTTTTTCAAAGCCCTTTCAGCCTTTAACTAACTCTGTGATTTAATCATCAGTTACTGATGTTATGTGTAAGAACATAAGATCCTAAAGGATAGGCATCTCTGTTTTACTGAAGGATGCAGCCAGTGCTTAGAAAAGTATGGATTACAGAGCACAAATGGATTAGAAATACTAAACAATCAAGGATGCTGTGAATTAAATACCAAAAAGTCAGGAAGTTAGAAAGTTATAAGGAGGAAAATTAAAGGAATGTTAAGCTAAAGCTTTATAGCTTAGTGTCTTCTATACTGGGTGAGGGTCTCTTCTCTTCCTTCCCTCCCTACCTAGTATAATGCTCAGTTTAAAGAAGTGTATTCAAACAGCTCTAAAAGCTACAACATTGACAGAATAAATGGGTGAACTCAAAACTACATAGAAGCATCCATAATTTGGGGCTCACTTTCTTTATTTCCCGTAGCCTGATGTTTTTAGAGAAACCATCTTCAGTTATTCATAACTGAAAACACTTTAGGCAGAGGCCTGAATAAAAGCAAACAAACAGAAATATTCATGATGGATCTTTTGAACTGGCTACATTTGAAAGGAAAATTTTTAGAGAGTTCTGATCACAAACAGCTGTCTCATTGGTACCTAAGGAAGACCGAGTTAAAAGCAGGAAAGAAAATGATGTGGCAGTTATAGCCTTAGGGCCTCCCTAACAGGTTGAAAGAAGAAAAATTAGACTTACGACAAAAATCCAACATAAAATTCCCCTTCTTAAGAATTGCCCTCCTACAAATAATCAGAAAGTAGACCAGCTGGACGCCAAGGTTCAAGGACTAATAGAAACAACTGTCTCTGTCTTGAAAATCTATACAAAACCAGAAGTAGAATTCTAGATGCAAGTTGAAGCTCACCTATCTTTACCAATTCCAAAACCAATTCTCAAAATGCTTGTAGATATTATAAAACATAAAGATATTGGAACAAAACTGTCCTGTACTTAAGAAAGAAAAGAAAATTTTAAATAGCAATTACCCTGAAACCCTTAGGGAGAAAATCTTGTGTTCTTTCTCTGTCTCTTGAAGTTATAAATCTTACCATCTCTTTGAAGTATAAACACAGCCCACAGACACCTGAGAGAGAAGGGAAAAACAAAAAGAAAAGAAACCTTTTTTAAAATTCAAACTGCAAAAGGGCTCTCTTCACCGAACTCTACACCATGGCCGCCATAAGATTGCTTGTCAAGAGCAAATACAGATCTTAAAATTCTTCTCCACAAATAGCAATACTTTAGCCATCCGAGCAAGTGGAAACTAATTTATTCCAACGGTTATTTATAAAGTAGTAAATTTTGATTTGGGGGAAGTTTGTCAGAAGTATCAAAAATGAATGTACCTGACTGATGGCTAAAGTTTTCAAATGAAAGCTAAAAGATTTCTATTTGTGTCTGTCTGTATGTTTACGTATGTACATTACAGATGTGGTATTTTTACACTTCCAGATGGTATTACCAAAATTAATTTCTAAAAGAGCTCTATTTAATTGGTTTAAAAACAATCACTTATATGAATTAAAGTATAACACAACTTAACCCAAATGCTTTTCAAATTCACATGGTCTAGGATTAATCTTTAGTCAATAAAAGCAGTTTACGTTTGTTGGTTTAATTAATACAGACGTGTCTTTAGAAATGTCAACATTAAGTATAATACTTTTGTCCTATGTAGGTGTACGAAAAGTCAAATCAGCACTTTAGCTTTATTACAAAGTTTGTCAGCAGTTACGTACATACATGCATAAGATGGCTACTTGCTTTAATGTCTTCTAAAATCTTCAGGAGTAATCTAAGTATGATTGTTAAGAACAAATGAATTAAATAGATGTAAACGAATAAGAGTTTTTAGGTGAACTTTTAAACAATCATTGTTTTATATATCTACTTAAACAGTTTCCCAAATCACTTGGGTAATCTACACCCTAAGAGTTTTGCTAAATTAAATTAAATGATGGAACTTCGTTGACTATCTAGATCATTTCCAAATGAGGTAAAATAATAAAACACAAGTTACTGAACATAGGTCTGTCTACTGTTGGCTTCCTATTGTAGAGAAACTGAAGATAAATTTGGGTCTGTTAGTAACCGTGTCAGATACCACACTGAAAGGTTGCACTGTTTAAAAGGACCTTGTTTATAAAAATTATAAAAGGGGACTTAGCAAAATTAAATAATGACAGAAATGGTGGGGCTGGGAGGTTGAACTGACCAGAGAAAGACAGGTGGGCATAAATGGTGTAACACACCCGCTGAATGATTGGCTGCAGGGGGTTTACGTTGGCTTCTGTAAGAATAAGCAGTTTATTGTTTATTTTGATATTTTGCCCTATTTGAGAAAACTCTCATTAACAGAATCAATTGTTCAATAATTTATCTTTTGGGTAATGTTATGGTCAGTATTTCTCACATTGGTGTCCTGGAAAAACTGCAGTTTCTTGCCTGATAGAAAGTTCCCCGCATTCATCTTAGACCAATTTGATGATTGCCTTTTCCAATAGAAGTGTTGGTAGATTCTTTTTTAACCTGGGTCAGCACCTATGTACACAGCTGTCCTTATCAAATATGTGTTCCATTTTAGACTTGCTTCATCTCTCTGCCTTAATTATTGGCTTTAACGTCTCAGGGAATTTAAAGGCAGTAAACATGATTATCATTTTAATGCCTCTAGTCCAAAAGTGTCTGATAGTTGATCAATTAATCAAAAAGGCAGTTTAAATTGAGGAATCAAAAACTGTGATACTTATGTATGTTACACATCATATTTGAACATGAAACACACATGCATTTTTATTTGCCAGCCTGTTAATTCAGGGCCAGAACCCTCCTTTGAGTTGGAGTCCATTTATTGACGTCTGGTCTAGTCTATCTTGAGTACAGCATCTTCATGACTTTTAGTTCCGTGTTCTTTAGTGTGGAGATTGTGAAGCAATCTGATTCAGCCTCAGGATGAATTTGTGCATGTTTTCTTCAACTTTTAAATGTTTATTCAGACATAAATGGGGCTTTTCTTTCACTCGTTATTATGAAGTTTTTCAAAACTATTCAACATAAGTTTTACAGAAAAAAAGTCTCTAGATTTTCCTTCACAGCTGGTCTCTTTAGGTGACATTTGATTTCATCACATAATTAAGCTGATAAGCTCAGCCACTACAAATGGCGTTTTGAAGAAACAAAACCATCCGTTGGTAAACACACAAATTAACTACAGGAAGCAGAAATTCTAAAATCCAGAAAGTAGAGAGCACTCAGCTAGCCAGGAGCAGCGCTAGTCCCTGGAATAATATCAGTATGTTGAAGAAATAGAAAAATAAATAAAATAAATTTAATAAAGACACAATCTGGGTTAAATGAAAGTCCGTTAAGAGAACACCTCCATTAACCCCAATTAACATCTGAAATAATTATTGCCCTAAGCTCTTCCGGGAAGCATAAGTTAAGCTCAAGACCCAAGACCAAGACCATGCTTAATGTATAAATGTATAAATGTATAAATGCACACAGGAAGAGAGCTCCCAGAGGTAGGTTAGCAGATTTCCCCCTCACACGTGCACAAACACACATTCCTGAATGTCCCTCACCTGCCCAGATACAAAGGTAGGACTCCTTAAACAGACAGGCACATAAAACAAAGGGGTTGCAATTCCTTCTCAGGGATCTCCTCCCAATTTTCTTCACACAAAAAGGCAAGTTGATTACAGACAGAATTTTCTTTTAATAACACAAAGTTAATGCATCAACCAACTAGAAGTTAACCATGAATTTTTAATCTGATTTGGAAACAGGATGTCAGGATGTATATTGCAATTAATATTGCGTTTTTTTCTATTTGTGATCAATATTTGGAGGGGGCTGTGAGTGGAGTGCAGAAGGTGAAAACACTTATTCATATATGCAAGCATCTAGGAAATTTCCCCTTTAACTTTCATCCTTACCCTACTCTGCCACTTCCGGAGGAAGAGAGAGGGAAGGGACAGGCATTAGTGTAAAATAATTATATTTTAAGCCTTAAATCACACTAAAAAATCAATACACAATTATAGATTTTCAGTTCATTGGATGAGATCCAGTCATCGAAGTAAGATTTTAGAACCTCTGTTTTTACAGAAAGTTTCCCTTCTTTTCTACTTGGGAAATACTTCATGTGAAATTCACTAGCTCCCTCTGGTGGCAGCCCTCCGGTATTACCACCACTCACCTGTCAAAGGATTCTAGTAAATCCCTGGGTTTTCTATTACTGGTTAGTCATTTGGAAGAAATAATACTTTTTTGTTTCCACAGCTGCAACTCGTTTTAGACTTTTATAAATAATTTATACTTCCAGCAATTTAATGAAGATAATAATTTTCACTTAAAAGTCTGAATCTGCAATACACTTGACAGATCTATACTTTTGGTTGAAGATTGCGAAATTGTTTTTACCTTGAGCAAAAAAAGCAGAAGTATGTCAGCGGCCATCTCCAAATTTTGAACTGAAGAGGCTGACATGGTGAGACAAGGAGTCCTGCTTTGCTAGTTCCTACCCAGCCAAGCAGAAGATTACATCAGTCCCCCGTAAGCACTTACAGAGAGAAAGGGCATACAAAACCCATACTTCACATGTCACATTAAGAAGGGCAAGTTTGAACCAGACCGGAGGCCCCATGTGACCTCATTCTCCTCAGTTTGCCAGTGATGCGTGGTTGATTGACAATATGGGGAAAGCCATGCCTGTTACTTTTGAGGCACAGACAACACACGCATGAAACAAAGCTCATGAGAGAAGTCTTGTGTCAGGTACACCAGTGTGGTTCAGGTGTGCACGGTGAGCGCGCATTCACAGAGAAGCAAAGAAACGTGAGACTGCAAACCTAGGGAACCGTGAATCTCAAAAATTAGTGTCAAATCTTGACACAAGTTTCTCTCCATAATAATAGGTCTTAATTACAATACCACCAAACTAGAGCTCTGATAGCAGCTGAAGGTTTTTTTTTTTTTTTTAAAAAGGTTTATGGGGCTTCCCTGGTGGCACAGTGGTTGAGAGTCCGCCTGCCGATGCAGGGGACACGGGTTCGTGCCCCGGTCCGGGAAGATCCCACATGCCGCGGAGCGGCTGGGCCCGTGAGCCATGGCCGCTGGGCCTGCGCGTCCGGATCCTGTGCTCCGCAACGGGAGAGGCCACAACAGTGAGAGACCCGCGTACCGCAAAAAAACAGAATAATAATAAATAAATTTAAAAGGTATATGTTGTTTAACATATTATTTGAAGAAACTATCATGTCAACTTCATATATATATATTTTTATATATGTATATAAATACATGCACTTGACTATATATATATAGTCAAGTGTCCAGTTTAGCACATAGAAAGCAAAGGAAGGGGCGGAAAGAAGGAAGGGAAGAAACAGTGTCCTCTCTTCATTTCTTTGTGAATCACCCCTGTATAATCATATCTCAAAAGCAAAAATAAATTTAGCTTTGAAATAGAAAATTATAGGAAAAGTAGAATGTCTTTTCTTCATCAAAACATATTCTGCCAAAAAACTCACTCACAATGTAATTGAATTTAGCTCATTCCAAATCCAGAAATGAGTTCACACCAGAAGAACATGCAGTGAGAAAATTGCCTTTAAGAGAGAATATTTATGAGACAAAGCAAAGCTCATCAAATGTGATTTTGGAATAAAATTTATCAATTAAGCAAGGGATGGCAATATGGAGAGGCCAAAAAGCAGAACTGGCTGTGTGTCCCTAATCCAGGATTCAACCTTATTGATAATTTAGAGCACCCTCCTCTTGCAGATCCAAGTTTACCAATCTTAGCAGACTGGCTCAAGAATGACTACTTTCAAATCTATTCCCTGGAAACTCTAATCTCTTAGGTTCTTCCCTCAACATGGTACCAGTTATTTCTTATCTCTCTCATACATGGTAAATAAAAATAGACATCTATCAATTAGAATATCATCAAAAAAAGCCCTGAAAGAATTTTTGTCCAAGTTTGGAGAACATGTTTGGGATGGTTTATCTGTCAGTATCTTTGGTTGCAAGCAACAGAAATAGATGGTGACTGATTTAAATAGAAGGAAAAAAGAAATTATTAAAAGGCTATGAGAAAACACACACAGTCACAAGGAAGAGTCTATGTTGTAGTTAAGTAGCCAAACTCGTACCATAGGCCCAATAATATTTGTGTCTCTGGTTCCTCAGAGTGCCAAGTGGCTTCTCATTCGATAGCTGTGTTTACCCTGACACATTTGGAGGTTCCCAAACGGCAACTTTCCTATCCCTCATGTCCTCAGAAGTCACTAGGAATTCTCCCTGCAAGGACAGTGCCCTGCGGCCCAGATGTCTCATTGCATCCAAAGGTTTTAATCTCTGTTTTTTTGTTTGTTTTCTCATTTTTGTTTTCCTTTTCCCCTTAGCAGACATCCTTGCATCTTCTCAGTTTGACAGCCACTCAGCCTCAAAGAGAGATACACTTAAAGATTTGGCTCAAAGACAGGGTTTCCAGTAAGTGAACAGAAACCAGAAAGCACAGATGTGGGGCTTTTCAGCTTTTGAAGAGATCTCATCACTGCTTTCAAAGTAAATACATTCCATGATGTTTTTATGAGCCGTATAAATAACTCACGTTATTCCATACATCATTTTATCAAGTCAGTTTCTGCCTTTTTGATACTGGATTTTACTTGTTAAATGTGCACTTAATTTTCAATAGTTGGGCAGAAAATTTGAGCATAATTTTATTTCAAGGCATATTGATCATTTCTGGCAAAGATAGAGCTGCCACATTCCTCCCGGTTCCTCTCTTTTGCAACTAAAATAATTCTGTTCATAAGAAAACCAACAGGAACAAGGAGACTCTGAAAGTAGAAAAAAAGAAGGCAGAATGGGTAGGGACCTTGGGACTTGAGGAACAGAGAGGGTGAGTTCCCTGTGTTTCTGTATTGCCTCCCATATACCCCAGACAGGGCACTATACACCCAGAATGGCCAACAGAGACAGACAAACATCCTAAAAAAGATTATTCCCTTAGCTAAAGGATCGAGAAAAGAGTGATCTAAGAACAGAAAATCTTTTAAGCAATATCTACCCCATTCCAGCCAGACAGCAATAGAAAAGCCCCATTTCTCCTCCGTTGAGGTTTAGTGGGGCAGAGAAGAGAGTGGATCCCCCCATGACCAACCTGCCCACAGAAACGGGTACCAGCACCCTGAGTGCCTCACTGAACAGGACCGTTGTGGACCCAAGTTCGTGGGCCTGACGCACAGTAAGGTGAACAAACTGAATCGGCGGAGTCTGGAGCAGAGAAATGTTTATTCAGGGCCAAGCAAGGAGAACGGGCAGCTCACGCTCAAAAGACCCGAACTCCCCGATTGTTTTGCGGGGAAGAGTTTTCAATTTGGGGTGAGGGCTGCAGGATGTGTGACTTTCTTCTGATTGGTTGGTGGTGAGGTAATAGGGTGATGTTTCTGGAATCTCAACCTTCTGGTTCCAACCAGTCTGGGGTCTACATGCTTGTGGTCAGCACATAGTCACCCTCCTCCAGCTGGGTGGAGTGTTAGATTCTGCAGAACAGCTCAAAGACATGTACCAGGCTGTTGCCCACATCCCTCAGGAGGAAGCCGGAGGCCTGTGACTCTATTGTCCTATTAAGGGCTGGAGCCTGCTCGTTGAAACTCAGGGAAGGCCTAGGAGACTAAAGCCTTTTGCTGAAAAGAAGAAACAGGAGATACGGAGGGGCTCTTGTACCTAGGAGGGCTTCGCAGGGTCCTGCTGGCTTTTACTGGGGGCTGAGTGGGGAGCTGGTCCTTCAGCTTCTGGAAGAAGCAGGTGGTGATCTGATTCCCCAGAGAGATAGAGAGATGGGGTCCAACAGTGAACTGAGGCTCCTCTCACCCCCACCACCATCAATGAGACTGGACAAGGCGGGTGAAGCAGGGAGACTCAGCACCCCAGGACCCCATGCCCTGCAGGGGTTGGAGGGGGGACCTAGTGGAGAGCTGAGCCTCAAGCCAACCAGCACCACTGGGGGCAGGGGGGGACGAGGTGGTCAGGGGCAGGGCTGGTGGACAATTTGCTCTCCCCTTTTCATCTCCCGGGGTGTCAGGTGGCCTAATGGGAAGCTGAGCTCGCACCCGACTCAGAGGCACTGAGCTGGTGCTAATCGGCGCTCCATTTTCAAAGGGGAGGTTCCAGATGGGCCAAGGGTGAAGCTGAATTTCCATCCACCATGCAGGCAGAATGATTCGATTTGCTGGGGTGATACCATGAAAGCCCGGGAGGAACCTGCGCATCAGCACAGCCCCCGGGCTGCTGCTACCCCTGGATGAAAAGGAGAATGACATAAGATTCGGAGCCTCATAATACAGCATCAAAACTTTCTAGGATAAATTAGAAAATCACTCATCAGGCCAAGAACCAGGAGAATCACAATTTGCGTGAGAAATGAGACGCCATAGATGTTAACACCAAGATGATACACGTATTGGAATTATCTGGGAAAGATTTTAAAATGCCCATCATAAAAATGCTGCAGTAAACAATTACAAATGCCACTGAAAACACATTTTCATTTGCTTGTTAACAATTTGTGCACCTTCTTTGGGGAATTCTCTATTCAAATCCTTTTCCATGTCTCAGTCAGATTTTCCTTTGTTGCTGAGTTGCAAAAAGTTCTCTAGGATACTTAGACTTTATCAGATATACAATTTTCAAATAGCGTTTCCCATTTTGCAGGTTGTCGTTCTCTTTCTCCATAATGCCCTTTGTGACACATGAACATTTAAAAGTTTGATGCCCTGACAGAAGTGAAGACAGTGGACTTTTGAAGGGTTATGAAGACTAACTTACTTTCTAAAACTATCTCTCTAAAAAATTATTGGTTGGGATTAAGGCATACTTTCAATTCCTTTTTTCAAAGACAGAAAATAAAATTTTGGAGAAACTTTTCCTTGCTTTCCTCTTAAATGTACCATCCTATGTGAGTCTTTTCAAATTTTTTGTTCTATAGCAAGACTTACACGAAGATACAAACATGTATCATCTGGCTAACTACTAAGGTAGTAAACATTTATATAGAAACACTTCGTCTCTAGTTAACTCCTCCAATTCCTGTTGAGATCTCTCTTCTCCTTCCCTTTCTCTCTCTCTCGTTTTCCATGGTCCAGTTCTCTTTGACCCCTCTGGGGCCTCAATTCTTGGTTTTATCTGCTCCCCGATGAGCGGTTTTCACCTGCCCCTTCCAAGTAGTAAGAAATGACCAAATTAGCCAAGTCCCCTTTGCTTTGGCTATCGATTTCCTTTATCCATTCTCTATAGTCTATGCTTTTATTAAGAGGCTGCACAGAAATTGGGAGCATTTTACATGACAAGATATCCCAAAGGGAAGGTGACGTTAATATGCTTTGATAACGTTTTCATAACCAAGCAATGATTATTGGTGCTTAGTTGATAAATATTAAGGTACTTCTTACTAGGCTACATCACAGAAGTCTCGTATAACTCATCTGCAAAAGTGCAAAAGCAGGGCTTCCCTGGGGGCGCAGTGGTTGGGAGTCTGCCTGCCGATGCGGGGAACGCCGGTTCATGCCCCGGTCTGGGAAGATCCCACATGCCGCGGAGCGGCTGGGCCCGTGAGCCATGGCCGCTGAGCCTGCGCGTCTGGAGCCTGTGCTCCGCAATGGGAGAGGCACGTGTACTGCAAAAAAAAAAAAAAAAAAAGTGCAAAAGCAGAATGCATACAGGGTACACACACGATTTGATCACCCCCCAAGTTGACATAGAAAACCCATTTTTTGCTTAAGGAATTTATAGAATCAAGAAGCTGGAGGGGACAGTGGACTTTCAGCCATCAGCTGGCCATGTTCCCTTCAATCAGACAGGGTGATGTCAAACATTTCCGCTTATTACTTTCTTCTTTGACATACACTAAAGAGGACAGTGCTGTCTCAGTTTCTGCAAAGATATTAAACAACTTCTCCTAGACTCCAGTAAGACTAAGTTCCACCTTGAAAGTTCTCAATCTTTGAAACAGCTGCTTCCTTATTATATGGATGAAGGGAGGGTGTTGGCAGAGGGAGGGAGGATATCTCTTCATCGGTAAAATGTCCCTGTGGACCAACTAGTGGCTTCAAAACTTTATCTGAAGCTATGCCTAAAATTAATTGAAAAATGTACTAAAGGAAATATTTCTTGACTCATTAGGGCAGATCTATCTAATGTGAAATTGCATAAAGTTACATTGCCAAAAGGAGCTTGAGGTTACATGACAAATATTCTAGCTACTCCCTTCCCCCGAAGACCATACTTCCCCTTAGGGTGCTGTCCTAAGTAATTGGTGACATGTCATTCTCATACCACTGCGGAGGCAGTTAGAATTACTTTAGACATGGATAAGAAGAAAGGGATACGTCATTTACTGGGGTCACTATGACCTCTTATCTGTTATGTATACATTTATATATGTATGTGTATATATATATATATATATATATATATATATCTTTTAAGACAATAGAATTTAAAATTATTTCACAGTGTACTATCTAAACTCTAAAATATCCTACCAGAACAAAGAGAAAAAGATAAATCACTTTCCGGGTACGATTGTTATAGCAACTATTTGTAAGTTGAATTTCTATATATTGGCTTGTTTTTTGTTTTATCGTGTTTGCTTTTGTTTATACTTATGGAAGCCGCTTTGGGCCATTTGCCTGATTTGGGCCCTACCTCACCTGCTTTGAATTTTTTTTAATGAAAAACAGGTATCACGTCTTCAAAATCTTTGCTACTTTCTCTGTGTTCTCTGTTTCTTGTTTTTCTGCCCTGACTCATTTGTCCTCATAGGCAGCCGGTTTCTAGGACTTCTCTATCCCTACCCGCTACAAATCGTCACTGTTTACATCAGTTTGAATATGCTACACAACTGTTTAAAATTAAAGTTTCCACCCCTTATTTCACCGAACTGCAGAACTTGAAGGTATCATTCAGAGCCAATCTAATAGTGATTTTACAAATGAGGAAACAGGAAATCTGAAGAGGAAAGTAAGTCACCAAAATCTTAACTTGAACTAGTAGCTGAGTACAGGACGTCCATTCTTTTTATTCTGCTTCTGTGGGTCAGATTTCTACCATCGAATTATCTGTTGGAAGTAAAGCTTGGAACAAACTCTACACTTCAAATATTTCTAAGCTTTCTACCCTTTCCTCCTCTACGTAGATTGTTCTGATAAAATATTCATTCGTTGTATTTTATAAAACGTTGAAAGGTTAAAGTATTCTAAACACTGAAGTAGATGCTGGTATAGCATGGTGTGCACATGCGTATGGTTCCAGTCTTCATGGAATTTACAGTTTAGTGAGAGAGACTGAAGTTAATCAAGTAATCCCGCAACTGTGGGATTTATTATGACAAACATGGATAAATGAAGTGAAGGTCAATGTAGGGTGTGATGGGAAGGTGAAATTGGGAACCTGATCGAGTCTGGCTAGTCAGGGAAGAATTCCCTGAGGCGGACGCATTTGATCTGACATTTGATGAGAAGGAGCTGAATAGGAAGTGGGGGGGTGGGGCAGGAGGAGAATAAGCTTGACCACAGGTCAGGGGAGAAGTCAGTGTGATGGTTTAGGGTACTGAGAGGAAGGGAGTGAGCTGGAGGGAAGTGGGAGGGAGAGAGACAGACGGAATGATGCGAGAGATTTCTGGTTACAGACATAGGCAGAGGGGAGCTGGCGGATTTAATGCCAAGAGCCCTGGGAATCAAAAGAAGGGGAAGGAGCTACTAGACAACCATTAAAAAAGTATTCTTCAGAGCGGCTGGGCCCGTGAGCCATGGCCGCTGAGCCTGCGCGTCCGGAGCCTGTGCTCCGCAACGGGAGAAGCCACAGCGGTGAGAGGCCCGCGTACCGGAAAAAAAAAAAAAAAAAAGTATTCTGGCTGCGTTTTGGAGAATGTACTGGGATGAAGATGGAGAATGGCGTACCGAGGGGGAAGACTCTAAGCTACCACAGTAATCTTGGGAAAGTGTTCTTGGAAATCTTGGAAAAACACACTAAGTGTTAACAAAATCTACTCTAAGTATGACACATAGAGAGAGAGAGGCAGACCCACTCACAGGATCTTAGGGAGAAAGAGATTTAAAGACTCTTTGGGGCTGATGGGTGCATATCTTCCATGAACCTGCACAAGGTTATCGAACCCCCTCCTTCTTCTGAGCTTGCTGACCTGTGGGCTGGCAGCTACCTGCCACCACTCACAGGCCACGTGGCCCCATGAAGCCACAACCACTGAAACCTACGACCGTCATTGTTCTGTTGTTGTTGTTCTTTTATTCCTTGTTACTTTTCTTTTTGGCATCATGGACACTCTCATATATCTTAAGAGGTATCTATGATTTTTCATCATAATATACATTTTTTCAAAGGCTATGTCTTATTCATTATTAGACATAAAAAGCAAACTTTCATTGGAAATGAATCTCAGTGAGATAGATGAGGTCTTTTTATTTTCAAATATTTTATTTATCTGTGTATTAATACTATCTCTTGCTAGAATGAGGTAGGGCTGAGCACAATTTTATTTCTATTTTATTGTTTTTACAGATTGTTTAAAAACTTGTCTCAGAAAGACAGGAATGGAATGAGCTTTAACAATGTCATTTATTTCTTTGAACCCCTTTCAAGATATCTTCCAAATATCATGGAGTGATCTATGGTATAAAATCATTTTTAATTCTCTACCCTATGACAATTTGATTAAATTATGTCAGGAAAAAACTTAGAAGACTTCAAAATGAAAAAAAAGATTACTTTGTGTCCTTTTCATGAAATCATGGAATGTCTAGTGGACCTCACGGCTTATCTGATCCTTTTGTTTTTCAGTTGATCTATTTTATAATTCCTTAAGTCGTAAATAACTGATAGTAATGCTAATGATTATTTTTCATAGATATTCAAATGCATTTTATTAGGTAGAGATTCAATTAATATCCACTTTTTGGGAAAGATGGTCCCCAACAGTTTATGCCCTGTGGATGATGAGTAGTTTTGTATCAATTAGCAAATTCATTTCCACATTCCTGATTGTTTATACGTGTGTGTCTACTTTTGGATTGTTCTTTGACATGGTTTTCCCATCTTATTGGTCTTGTCACTAATCAATGAGTTAAATAATCTTGGGGGTGTGTTTATTTTATATTTGTGTGAGAGTCACAATTTTACTTTCTTAAAAGTTAGCTTCTAATAAGTCTGGAGACGCCCGGTGGATTCTCCGTCAGAGCTGGGTAGATTGCGTCACCAGAGGAGGGGTAACGGGCGTTCCTGGAGGCCACGTCGCAGGCAGGTGAAGCCTGGCGCATCTTGGCCCCAGAGTGATTTCTAACGAGCAGTAGATCTGAATGTCTGTTTCTGTAGGTTTTTTTTTTTTTTTAAATGTAATGTGTTTGGTTTGTTTGATTGTTTCTGGTTTGCATGTGACCAATGGTTTTTTTTCTCTTGGTAGCCACAATGATGGGCGATTTGGTTTTATGCTGGACCATTTGAAGATAATCTGTAAATGGATGATAGAAATCTATTCTAAGTAAGATGACAAAGAATCCAGTTTCTTAGTTTTTCTGTCTATTTGTTATTTTGACCTCAAATCATGTAAGAGTTCAGAGACCACTGGGAAGGAGAATATCTCTGAGATTTGAACTGTACTTTTTATTTTTGCTCTTCTGTGTTTACTTCTCACCTGTGGCCGCAGCTGTAGAACTAAAGCTATCCTCTCTTTATGCATCTACGTGGCCATACATGGGGAATTGCGGGGACGTAAGATGTTTTTCCATATACAGTGTTAAAAAATTAAATTTTTAACTCTCATAAAGGAGCTTTGTTTTGATTTATTCAAAGTGACAAATACATGCTTATATAAATTTAATATAAATTTAAGTTAACTGATTTCTATTCCATGGAAGAGATGAATCTACTCATTACATAGGATACTGACAAGTTTTGCAACAATTAGCCATTAATTTCAGCATCTCTGATTGTCTATATATGTCTATTTTTGAATTATCTTTTGAGCCAGTTTTAACTGTTTACTTTTTAAAATCTTTGACATGCATTCATTTTTCATTGTATGAGAGCTATTATCTTATCTTTAAAAATATTCTTTAGCAGTCCTCCTTCTATATTTTTAAAACATATAACTAGGACTCATTTTAGTGGTAAAATAATTTGCCCCGTAGTCATTAAGGCCACTCATTTTCTCAGGATCTACACCAATATTGTGACATGTTGATAGTTAAGGCACAGATGCATTACATCCAATGCAAGCAATAATTCTAAGGCAAACCTTTCTTTTTAAAGTGGATAAAGAGCTACCGAAGGTGGTGTGGAGACAGGAGAACCAGCACGAAGTGGAAACACACACCGATGATAGGGTTGTCGTGAAGGGTAATTGAGTAAATACATGTAGAGCAATTAGAAAGGCACCCACAGAGAGCAGACACTCAACCTCAACAAATGGTCGCTTTTATTATTCACTTGTGCTCTTGGTCAAACAGAGGTCTGCCTTAAAACTGTTCAAAAATTCATCCTGCATTAGATTTATTGAAAAGTGATATGATACAGCAATTTATGGGAAATTTTATTTGATAGCAGACATTTAGTAAACATTTATTGAATAAATGGTATCTTCCAAGGGAAAAAATTACCTTTCCTTTGGACAACATTTTCAGAAAATACCTCTCTATTTTAAACTTGAATAATTCAGCCTCTATATTCCATAATTTCTATTCCTATTCACATACAAAATAATCAGAATCCTTATCGATGAGGCACTGTGTTCCTGAGACTTCTGTCCTTCAGGCTAAACACCTACCATCCTTTCAAATTTTCTTCACACTGCACAGGATTTAGTTTCACCCTGATAATTAGCCTTCTGAATGGCCTCAGCTTATCTATCCCAATATGTTCCAGACGCCATGTGGCTAGGACGGAGTATATCAACATTTTCGTTACTGTTCTCTTTCCAGATTCTGTTCTTCAATTAATTTAGTCTAAGACGTAGCAGATGATCCTGGAGCCACAGCAAACCACTGTCACACGCAGGGGTTACGCGCCACTTTTGCAACATGCACCGTTTTGGAGTTACATTTCCTCCTGGCTTCTCCTCAAACAATTAACATTTTACACCAAAATCTGAATGTTATTTTGTGGCTGTTAAATTTAATGTTTTAAAATTCACCCTATTGTTCAAAGTTGTTGAGTACATTTGCCTTCGTATTCAGTTATGCTACGTATCTTCTCTCGTACTCAGCTTTGAGTTATAGGAGAAATAGGTAAACAGACTCACAATATAATTTTCAAGTTATTAATAAATGAGAGGAAAAAGGCAAGGACAAGTCAGGGGTCTAGAATCATTTTTCCTCCACAGAGACATCCAACTGAAAGCGCACTACTCTGTTATCTACCTATCTATCATCTATCTATCTATCTATCCTATCTTTCTATCTATTTATTTATAACTATCTATCCCAAGATAATTTACTGACTTGCAAGTAGGATAATATCTCAGATCTTCATGTTTTTAACATAACACTCGTATCATTTTATCGTCAAGCATTCCAGTGAAATTTTCAGAGAAGGAAATACATTTTATTTAAATTAGTTGTATTCCTTGTTGACTACTTAGTATTCCAAACACCTAAAGCCTCCTTTATGCTTCTGTTTTTAACGATCTTAACCAGTATCATGTTTTTATTGTTTTACTAAGGTTAAAATGGTTTATTAAAATGGCCCATACCTAAGGTTTATATTAATTTAATGAGTTTGGACATATGCATATCCCCATGAAACTATCATCACCACCAAGTGGTAACTTAACATGCGATCTGCTTCCTTGGCAAATGTTTAAGTGCACAATTCAGTGTTTTTAACTACAGGTACAGGCACAGTGTTGTACAGCCAAGCTCTGGAACTTATTCATTTGGTGTATCAATAACTGAAACTTTATACCTATTGAAAAACAACTCCCCAGCTTTCCCTCCCCCGAGTCCCTGACGACCACCCTTCTACTCTGTTTCTGTTTTATTTATTTCATATAAGCAGAATCATGCAGTATTTGTCCTTTGGCAAGATGAATGAATTAATGAATAAGCATTAATGAATGTTTGAAAATGGCAACTTGACTTATACATCCTCTATGATGGCTTTATTTGGTGTCAGAAATGATAGATTTATGAAACTACCTCTAATAAATTTGGGCAGATGTAATGAGTGTACGTATACTTGTATACATACAGGTATAATTGGGAAAATCTGAATAACATTGGTTCACTAAGTAAATGTCCATATCCTGATTGTGACATTCTATATAGTTTTGTAAAATTACATTTGGGAAGCCAGGCAAATTATTCAAGAGATTGTATCATTTCTTCTGATTTCATGTACTCTACAATTATCTTAATAAAAGTTTTAATTAAAAATGAATGAAACTACTTTAGGTGAGGCCAATGACTTTAAAGAAAGAACATGCTTTATTCCCCTAAGATTATCATCTTCCTCAGTCTTTACATAATTTCTACTTTAAAAATCCAGAAAATAGGATCTGTTAGCACAGTCCCAGAGATGTCGGTCTAAAAGGCATTTGTTCTGGCTCTAAAGATTTAAGTTCAGTATATACATGAACAAGTTTTGTCAGCATGAGTTGATGACAGCAAACAATGGGGGTAACGTCTGAATACTATGGCCCTAATGTTTGTTTCCCTACCCACACTCACAGAGTGAAATCCTAACCCCCAATGTGATAGTATTTGGAGGTAGAATCTTTGGGAGGTAATTATGGTTAGATCAAGTCATGAGGGTGAGGCCATCATGATGGGATTAATGTCCTTATAAGGAAGGAAGAGATACAGGTATTTTCTCACCACTGTATGAGGATGCAGCGAGAAAGCTCTCTGCCTGAAAACCAGGAAGGGCATCCGTCCTCACCAGGGACTGAATCAGCTGGAAGCTTGATCTTCGACTTCCCAGTCTCCAAAATTGTGATCAAGCCCCCAGTCTATGGTATTCTGTTACAGTTTCCAAAGCTAACGAAATTGCAGCCAGAACTTGCTAGAATGCGGGGTCCTCGAGATTAATAGTGTCCTCAGCAAATGTCCAGGTTAAGCTAAATGAGGAATGATTCCAAATTTCTTTATACTGAGTAGGACTTGCTGTGTCATTGGTGCAGCTGAGCTCCAGTAAGTTTTATGTGACTTTCAATCACTTAGAATTATTCATCCCCAGCTACTCTAGTGAATGCGGGAGCAGGACCAAAACTCACATCTTGTTCTGCTATGGACCATTCAGTCGTTAGTTGTGTATCCTTGTTGGATTTAGCTAAGTGGTTTCTGTATTCTGCTTTTTTTTTTTTTTTTTTTTTTTTGCGGTACGCGGGCCTCTCACTGTTGTGGCCTCTCCCGTTGCGGAGCACAGGCTCCGGATGCGCAGGCTCAGCGGCCATGGCTCACGGGCCCAGCTGCTCCGCGGCAAGTGGGATCTTGTCGGACCGGGGCACGAACCGGTGTCCCCTGCATCGGCAGGTGGACTCTCAACCACTGCGCCACCAGGGAAGCCCTGTATTCTGCTTTGGAATCAAACTTAGCCTTCTTCTGACAACTGACCATATGGTGTCCACACATTTTTATAAATGAATCTTTATAACTATGGTAACATGTTGATCTCTAAAGAATATGGTATAAAATCTTAGGGCAATGGAAATTGTTTTATTTCTTTGAAACAGAGAACTCATCTGATAACAAGGTATGTCTTATTCTCTCCAGTAGAGGTCTCTCTTATACTTTCTCAAGAATCTAGAAAACACAACAGGCAATGGTTTTTTAAAGATTTTCCTGGAGATGTTCAGTGATACTTTCCACTCTCTCAGCTTTGAGAGTTTTTGGAAAATCAATTTCAAGTCATTTCATCATTAGAGAAATATTTTCCTGCCGCTTATACATAATTTTAAGTAAAACTGGGGAGTGATTCTAACAATTAAAAAGGCTGGAGGAGCTTCCAGTTATTATTGATGCTGACCAAAAGTTTAGGAAAGAGATGCTCTACATGCCTGGATATTTATAACCTCTATACTTCACTGAAGATACAAGATTAGATCCATCACTATTCTGGAAATGCAGAATACACTGTTTACTCCGGCAGCAAGACTCAGCCTATCAGATCTTAGTTTAACTTCCGGAGGCTGCTTTACTTGGCCGAGGGCATGGGGCAGCAGCTGCAGGATAACAGCTATGATATTCTTTTAACTGAGTAAAATGAATCTTGTACAGGGTAGGAAGTTGTTCATTTGAAATACTGTTCCCTTTACATTTGTTTCCATTCAATGTTGAACAAGACTATGTGGGGGGCAGAGGAGTGGAGGGGGGGAGTAGGGTTTTGAAATACTCTTCCCCAAAAGAAGGTTATTTCTCATCACTCAAATATGTAAAATGAATAATCCCTCACCCCCCATTTTGCAGGAGAAGCAACAAACTTGATGAAAGTTTAGTAAGAGAACTGAAATTAAACATCTGTGACTAGAAATTCAGAATCAAGTCTGTATCACTCCCAAGGCAAACTCTTTCTGTTATGGAAAGAAACTCTGCTCTCAAACCTAAATGTAGCTCGTTGCCATATCTGAGTTTTTTACAGCTTTCGTATGAGTATTCATCATGTCTAGATGGGCTCAGAGATCAAATTATAAACTATATGACAATCACTTAAATACCTTGAATTTAATAAACTTTTCTTTTTACTGCTAACTTTTTGAACTAATCTCAGGAAGTGACTATAAAAATAGGAACTGACAATCTACCTTATCTTAGAGAAAGAGCTTGGATCCCATAAGAGCCCCTCAGCTCTGAAAGATAAAAGGTTTTATGATTTTACTTACCAAATGTCTTTCAAGTCAGGTAAATAGGGTAACATTTCTTTGAAAGCCTTCTTCAGTTGTCAATTCTGCCCACTGAAATGCCTTTATAAACAGTGACAAAAAGAAGCAACAGGCAGCAAAGTGAACCACATGTCTCTAGATAATAGCTATTGAATGATAAGGAACAAAAGCTAAATATTCACTTACTTTGTATGGAACCAACTTTCCTCTAGTATAAAATAACATTGCTGCTAGCTACTTCAATGTTGAAGATTCCAAATTATATTATACCTTCTTCAGTAAAGGAAGTGAGCTCAAATTTTTGTGGTAAACAAATTGTATATTTCTGCTTTAAAGTATGAAACAACATGCATTAAATCATTATCTCAACGAGAAAAGCACAACGGAGCGTGACTCGGAGCGACTGTGAAATTTGGATGGGTCATAGGTAGAGATACAATTTTTGTTTGGTGCTGATAGTTGAAGTTACTCGAAGCATTTTCAGAGACAAGCAGGAAATGGTCACAATGTCATAATCATGATCATGTCTTGGTCAAAAAAGAATTACCTTCTATGCACACTTTTAAATCTTACATCGGTCGTGTATGAAAGATTAGAGTGAGTATTTGCAGGGGTGATATGAGCTTATTATTCTACATGTAACAGGTCCCCAGCTCATTCCCTCTGTGACTTAATTCCTCTAAACCCTTGCTATCTCTTAGCAGCAATGAAACCCAGGCTCTGAAGGGCTTCATCACCCTTCTCCACTGCTGGCTATGGGAGGGTGGCTCCATGATGTTTTTTTGAATTGTCAATGGATAGGACACTTTATCTTTCTAATAAGTTAATGGGATGCCATACCTTGTAGACATACTTTTTAATGAATCATATAGAGCACTCCTGTTTTGGTAAAGATGGAGGAGAGGTACTTTTCCCCCCCTTTTCTTCCTGCTAGGCACCAATAAAACTCTGAACATTACATGTAAAGCAAACATAAGAGGATTCTTAAAGGTGGAAAGAAGAAGGCAACTAAATGAAACTCAAGAAGGGAATTGATGGCATTCCTGGGTTTTATTTTGTCTCATTCAGCCCAGACTTAGAGTTGAATAACTCTACCAGGAACCCAGAAACATGAATGAGCACAGACAAAAAAAAAACCCTGACAAAAGGCTGCTCTCTCTGGCTAAAAGACATAGAAAGGGGCATCCTGGGAAAACAGAATATTTTAGACAATAATCTCTCTACTCCAGCAAATACCACAGGAAAACACTCAGTTCCATCCCACCACTGCCATCAAAGGGAGGAGGGAGCTTAGATTCCTGATCTTACCAGGCTCCAGGCTCCCCACTGGACAGTGTCATCCTGGTGGGGCAAGGTCGCCTGGAGAGCCTGGACTTCCAGCCCCACCACCAGTAATGAGATGTCCCCCTTCTTGCCTGTTGGGTTCTATCATCACTGGACAACTGCCTGGCAGTAATGAGGCCAACTCTTCTACCCCATCAATGTCAGCAGAGACCAACTGGGGAGCAGTAACAAGGCACTCCTGCCCCTCCAAGCCACGGAGGGGCAAATAGGGAACCAGAGCAAGCAGCAGCACTATGCCCCTTCCCAGTGTCAAGAGAGATTGAGTAGGGAACCTGGACCTCCAACCCCACCTGGCGGCAAGGAGGTGATGCACCCTCCTCCTGTCTGAGGGGTGTAAGGGGAGGTCAGCCCAAAGAGAAGATTAAAATAAGCCCCAGAGTGTTTATAATACCCAGCACACCCTGGTCTAGTTGAAAGTCACCGATCATGCCAAGAACTAAGAAAAACCCAATTTAAATGAGAAAATTCAACCAACAGACTCCACACACCAAAATGATACAGACACTAGAATTATCCGATAAGGGATTTAAAGAAGCCACAATAAAAATGCTTCAACATTACAAGCACAAATGAAAAAAAAAAAGAAAGAAAGAAAGTTTCAGGAAAGAAAAAGAAGATACAAAGAACCAAATGGAAATTTTAGAACTATGAAATATCATAATTGAAATGAAAAACTCATTGGATGGGGTCAATAATAGAATGGAAAAAAGAGAAAGAAGAAAATCAGTGACCTTGAAGATAGAATATGTATCACCTAATGTGTAAAAAAGAGAGAAATGGACTGGAAAAGATGCATAGATTAACAGGGACGTATGTGATTATAAGAGAAAATCTAAAATATGTGCCCTCAGAGTCCTGGGTGGAGCTGAGAAAGAAAGCAAGACTGAAAAAGTAGTTAAAAAATAATGGTTAAGTAGTTCCCAAATTTGGCAAAAGACATGAATTCTTTTCAAGTGCTGGTGGCACGTTTACCAAGATAGACCATACGCTGGCTCAGTAAACAAACCTACATAAATTTAAAACAATTGAAGTCACATAGAATGTGTTCCTTGGCCGCAGTGGAATTGAACTAGAAATCAATAACAGAAAGATAGGAAAAGTTCCAAGCACCTGAGGACGAAAAAATATACTTCCAAATAATCCTTAGGTCCAAGAGGAAGTCTCAAGGGAAATAAAAGAAACGTTTTGAACTGAATGAAAATACACTGAACTGAATATATTCGTAGAATTTAGAGGATAATTCCTAGAGGATTAAACAAAAGCCAGTAAACTAAGATTTATAACAACAAACTAACGTTGAATTAGCTTCTCAGTCACAGGATATCAGTTTCTTAAAATTATGATGTGATCGTACAATGTTTTAAATAATATTTTTTTTAGTAATTAGTCATAATAATGCCATTAAGTACTAGTTTTTGTGGTGACATAAATTATTATCTGCATAAAGAAGAATGTAAATGGAAAGTCAGTAAATATCTACTGCATTTAGAGAAGTAATTCAAACCATAAAGTGCTTGTTAGACATTCTTGGTACCTAAGCTATTAAATGTGCTTACTCTCCTGTGACTTCAGAAATGGCTTGCTATTGTGAGGGGCTTTATTGTTTAGAGAAACAACAGCAATTTAATTCCACAGCCCTGATTTCAGTAAGGACAGTTTAGCTTCAAAGAGGAAAGCAAGACAGTTGATACACTTTCTCAACATCTTGCAAACCATTTTAAAGCACTGAGTTAACAGGTTGGGAGGGATTTATAGAAGGTGTCTTTTTTGCATTTTATATCAGAGGGAATTATGAGGTTGTCTTTTTTTTTTTTTTTTTTTTTTTTGCGGTACGCGGGCCTCTCACTGTTGCGGCCTCTCCCGTTGCGGAGCACAGGCTCCGGACGCGCAGGCTCAGCGGCCATGGCTCACGGGCCCAGCCGCTCCGCGGCATGTGGGATCCTCCCGGACCGGGGCACGAACCCGCACCCCCTGCAGCGGCAGGCGGACTCTCAACCGCTGCGCCACCAGGGAAGCCCGAGGTTGTCATTTTAAAGACAAAGTTCTGGCAAATTGCTGTGATGGTATACGCTCTAAATAACTGCCAATGACCCACTGTAATGTATTAGCTGGTACTTATGATGGGTACTAAAGCCTGGCTAATAACTGTTAGTAAAGAAAATAGAAGTAAAATGCCATCTGCTATTTCAGATGGCAGGTGAACACCATGAGCTCTACTTAATGCTATTGATGTAAAATGCAAGGGAGATGTTATAAAACTCGCTGACAGGTATAAACGCACTTCAAAATATGTCGAAGATCAATCAACGCAACGCACAGCTTTCACCAGCCAGCTGCTCCATGCAGATAAGACCACTGCAGAGGATCCCTCTGCAGGGGGGTGACAGCTGCTTCTGTTGCCTATATCCACAGTCCGCCAGTGAAAGTGCACCTTAATTCAGGTGAGAAAATGGGGTATGCAGAGAACGATTTTGAGTTATGTGACCCATGAAGTCAGAAGTCAGTGCAAACAGATAGGATGATAAGTGTATACTTCATATTATCATTCATCCCAAAGGAGGAAATGGGAGAGAGAAGGAAAGGAACAGACGGGGAGAGAAAGGGACTATTATTCAAACTGCCTTAGACAGTTTATTTATTGAAAAGCTGTTTATTGGAAAACTGTAAACAATGTGTTAATGCCTTCAGGCAGATATTTTCCATTTGAAATATAAACTGAATTTTAGAGCTAGAAGGGGCCTCGGATATCATTTCGTTCTGTACTTTACACATGGGGAAATCACAGAATTCAGTGATTGACTCAAAGTCACAGCAAGTCAGTAGCAGAGCTGATATTAGAACATGCTGTTACTAACCCTCAATTTATTTCTGATCAGATCGTTTATCATTCTCCCAAATTGCAAGTGTCAAACAGAGCTTCATTTTTTTTTTCTCAATTTTTATGCACAAGGCTACACTTCCTGGGGCTGACACACAAGCCAGTTCAGGATGTGCTGAGAAGTGGATGCCGTAGGCCAGCCTGTGAGAAGGCAGGCGGCGGTTGCCTGACCGTAGACCCAGGAGTCCCCACGTCCACAGAGAAAACACACTATTGTTTTGGAGACAGAAGGTGCACCGGGCCTTTACTTTTCCATCAGCAGGTGTGGCGAGAGACAAAAACTGCATCATGAAGTAGGCAGATACTAAAATATAAACATAAAAGTTCTGGCATCCCTTTTTTTTTTCTCTCTTTTTTGCATGTACCTTAATCTTCTGAAAACTAAGTTTTAGGCTTAGTATGGTCACGAATTAGGCAAGTCATAGTAATGGTAGATTCTTAGTTTCTTAGTCTTTAAAATGAGTTTGATAGATGTATTTATGTGTATGTATTTGATTTCTAAATTTGCAAAATCGGGACTCATTTACCTTTCTACAACTCTGGACAGGAAATGATACAGTACACAGAAAGTGTCTGACCCGATAGAATGATGGCAGAGAGTAGCAGAAAAAAACACAGCCTCTGCGGGGGGGATGAGGGCCATGCGTTATTCATCCTGGTTTTTCAGAGACACATAGTAGGGCTTCATGATTGTACGTCTAATGCCCTCGATCCAGATTAAAGTGAAAAACTTTAAAGTTGTATGTGATTATTCGACAGTTATTATTTGAGAGGCCATTCTGTGCCGGGCACAGTCCTCTCCCCTGGGAACAGAGTAGTGAGTGAGACAGAAAGCAGCCCTGCTGGGAAGGGGCGTCCTTCCTACTGGGGAGAGACAGACAAATCACAGGAACAAACCAGCCCATTCCAGGCAGGTAAAGAGCTACGAAAAGCAAAGATCTTAGATGGAGACGGGCATGTGAAAAGTTTACTCTGAGAAGAAACTGTGATTGAGATCTGAATGTTAGGACGGAGACCAGGGGTAAGAAATTTCCAGGCAGCATGTATGTGTCAAACAAAGTTCCATTTATGGAGTTAAAATTATCTCCACAATCCATTATAAATAATTACTATACTAACATATTCGTCTGTAGCGTAGGTATTTTGGGTTGAATTGTGTTCCCCAGCTTTGCGTTGAAGTCCTTCCTAACCCCCTTCCTCGGAGCGTGACCTGACCTGGAGACAGGGGTCTTTAAGAACTAATCCAATGAAAATGAGCTCACTAGGGTGGGCTCTGATGCAGTGCGCCTGGTGTGCTTATAAAAAGGTGCGATTTGGTCACAGAGACAGACACACATAGAGGGGAGACGATGAGAATGGACTTGGAAGACAGCCACCTGCAAACCCAAGAGAGGCCTTGAACAGATTCTCCCTCACAGCCCTCGGAAGGAACAACCCGGCCAAACCTCGATCTTGGGCTTCTAGCCTCCAGAACTGTGAGAAAATCAATTTCTGTTGTTAAACCACCCAGTGAGTGGTACTTTGTTACAGCAACACTTAGCAAACTGATATAATAGGTATGACATCTAGGAAAATTGAATGTCCCCCCCCCAATATTTTTAAAACCAATAAGAGTAAATTCCACAAGTGTCAACATGTTTTGAACTAGAAACTGAAACGATGGAAAATGATCTTGAAAACGATTTTAGAAAAGTATGGCTCCCCATTTCCTTACATACACAGTTATTTCATTATTAAAAGTTGGCCCTTTAGGATTATCGGCTTGAGGAAAGCCAAGGCAGAATACCTTACTTTATGAAACTAAAAAAATGTGTAGGTTCTGTCTACAGACGGACGTGTGTGTACGTTGCACAGACGCACACACACCTCAAGCTCTAACCAGCTAAGCTTAAAAGAGAGTTAGATTGCTACTTACCAGTTAAGTTCTAAATGGGGTCATTCAGAACTGTCTTCAGCTATAAGCTCTCTCCAACTTTGCTTCCACATTCTGCCATCAAATCAAGTGCAAGTGCCCTGTAGGGTTTAGAGCTCTGTCACCCACTGTAACAACAATTATCTAGCAGGAGAAACGAACTACTGAGTAGAATTATGGGCTCTGATTCACAGGCCGGTATTCTAACACCAGAGCAACCACTTACTAACTCTGCTGCCTCTTGTGTTTTAAACTTCTCTGGTCCTTTGTTTTCTCAGTGGTAAGATACTCTAAGGATTTAACTTTATATTATGTGGAAACGTATTCTAAATAACTAAGCATGAAAACTCAGAGCGGGTGTTATTCTCATAGCACGTTCCGCTTGGTTCCCACACGCCCAGACTTTTCCAGTTCTGGACAATACAACAAATAGTTTGCAGAAACACCCTCATAGGTCCATAGCCCTGCTGCTCTGATGTCCTGTCCGCATTACTTCTCTTGCACAATCTTCCTTTATCCTCTCTTTGTCCACAAATAAAGTCTAAATCCCTTAGCAGGGCTGCCAAGACCCTCCCCCGTCTGGCCTATGACAGGTGCGGTGGCCGAAACACCCTTCCCACCTAATCAACTTCCTACACGTTCTTTCACTGATCGGATCCACTTCTCCATTCAGCTGCGAAAACCTCCACTTTTTAAAGTGTCAACCCAAATGTCTGTTCCCTGAAGCCTTGCTGGGCCTTATTGCAGAAGAAACATTGAACGTGGACATAGAAGCATCATGGCAACATCACACTCAGGGATCACGTTTATAGAACTACTTTGTAATTAAAATACATTTAACACAGTGATTGTTCACCATTTAAAACATAGTCTAATATAGTTTTCAATATGGTTTCATTGAATAAAATGAAACCAGTCTCCAGAGTAATATCGTTAAGTGTTTTGAGTAACTGTGATAGGAAACTCAAGACTTAGCAAAATCTAACTTTCACTGAAGACATAACTCAGAGAACAGTTAGTCATATGAAAATTCATCCTTTGGTTCTGGCACAAACTATTTCCCTGAATACCTTTAAAATACTGTTTGATGTATATTGAATATTTCAGGAGCACGGCATTGCATAAAGCCGGGTACAGAGGGTTGATTTAACTTTTCGTCAGGAGAGGTTCAGTTTTTGAAGCTGTCATGACATAACTAAATTTCTTTGAAACTACAGTGATCATATTGAATGGATATTTCAGGGCAAAACTACACTTTTCCAAAACTTTGGTACAGCTTTTATCTTTGAAAGAGAAGGTCTTACTTTTGCCTTGTGGGTCGCTCAACTACGTGAACGTAAACCCAAGAATTCTCTTAAATGTTATAGTAGTATTTTACTTAACAAAATATTAAATTTAAAAGAATTAGTAAATATATCTGGAGTAATGAGAATTATGGCTCTAGCTCTCATGGATTATAAAGAATAGATAGATATAGATAGATATATCCCAATGTCTTAAGTGTACAGTATCATTCTAGTGAAAATATAAAGGACTGGAGAGCACCGGACATCATATATTATTGGTTATCAGCTGGAATTTCATGGAGTCAAGGCACAGTATCCTCATGCCCATTGGAGGCCAGTAATCAATTAATAAATCAATTGACTTGACTGTAGTCACAGTAACACACTGCATTTATAGCCTGAGTTACAGTAAATGTAGCAGTGCCGCTTTCTTAAATATTATTCAGCAGAATCTCCCAAATATTCTGTGCAATAGGTAAGAAGGACTCATATAAACAAAAGCAGGCTGAGACATGAGTAAACTAGAAAAGTATGTTAAGAATATGCCAGTGGCTAGATGGCCATACTTATATTTGAACTTGAGGGGCCACTATTATTATTGTTGTTGTTGTTGTTGTTATTTTGCGGTAGGCGGGCCTCTCACTGCCGCGGCCTCTCCCGTTGCGGGGCACAGGCTCTGGACGCACAGGCTCAGCGGCCATGGCTCACGGGCCCAGCCGTTCGGCGGCATGTGGGATCTTCCCAGACCCAGGCACGAACCCGTGTCCCCTGCATTGGCAGGCGGACTCTCAACCACTGCGCCACCAGGGAAGCCCCTTACCTAAAGTTTTTATAGAATGTGGTTCAGGTTACACATCTTTGAAGCAAATATCACAAAAGTGATAGGCTGTTCTTTTCATTGCATCCTATCAAATTTGATTTGTCTCATCTTTGTGGATGTTAACTTTGATTCCTTGATTAAAGTAGCATCTGCCAGGCTTCTCCGGAAAGTTACACATCTGTGTAACCAATACCACACAGAAAAGTGAGGACTTTTCTGTCACCCTATTCTTTCCCTCAGTTGTTGCTACCATGTTATCTAGAAACCAGACATCTTGCCATCCAGTCATCAAAAAATACAGCAAGAAGAACAATTTCATTTGGGGGAAATGATAGTCTCCTCTTCAATATTATTAGAAGCACTGAATTGGAGCCAGCAGGGCACTGATTGAGTATAAGATCCTGAATCTTAGAGGACAGGGCTGGCTAGAAGGCCATTAGCATATAGGTCATAATAAAAAGAAGAGAATGAATAAAACCACTTGGGGGAAAGCTTATGGGATAAAGACAGTGATGGGACAGGAACAGAATCCTTAGAAACACTAATACAGATGAGATTGTAGGAGGACAGGAAACTCAAGAGCAAATAAAGAAATTGTAAGTGAAGAGGTACAGAGGGAGATGCAAGAGTGAGAAGGTAAGTAGAAGAAACATCCTTTCAGAGCCTGACCGACAGCAGATGTACCCGTGAAGCATGTAGAGGTGACTTAGCCAGTCTCTGAAAGGAGAAAAATTAGACACATATTCCTGGTTTCCTAGATAAATAAAAATGTATGTGTTTTGCTTTGATAAAAAGGAAAACTAACATGGATGCCCAACATACATCAGTCATTTTGCTAGATGTCTTAAAAGGATCTTATTTAATAAACTCGTGAGAAAAAATATAAATAGGTATTATTATCCCCCAATCTATAGTTCAAGCAACACTCAGTTGGCAAATGGCTCATTCAGATTGAAATCCAGTCTACCTGAACCTCAAATCTACACGAGACCATGTATGCCAAAGGGAGTTTAAAATAAGTTCAGATGTATATGTATGTGATAAAACTCATACTAGATCAGAGACACATATTTCTCTTACCCTCTCTTCGGAGGTTTACACAGCAAATTAAAATTTGATTTTTGTGAGTTACAATTGTTTTGTAAGACTTTCTGAAGGACAAGATTTTTCTGTACCTTATTAATGCCAAAACTCAAATGTAGACCACATCCATGATAATTGGAAACAGACACTAAAGAAGGAAGGATGTATAATGCAGAAGTATTACATTTAGTCAGCATATATTCAGTGAATGCCTAAATTGTTCCAAGTCCCCTTTGGGTCCTGAGAATACAGCAACGAGTAAGATGTACAAACTCCCTGATCTCACAAAGCTTCCCTTTATAGAGCGGGATGATCGATAACAGACAACCACACACCATGATCACTCTGGAAAAATAAAGCAGGAGAAAGGGCTAAAGGGTGACAGTGTGGGCGGAAGAGGACAGAGCGCTGCTCCTTTACATGGAGAGGTGGTGGAAGTCGTCTCTGTTAGGATGACAACTGAGCGGAAACCTGAAATCTGTGAGCCAACCATGTGGACATAACAGGGAAGAGGTGACCAGGAAAAATAAAAGTGCTTTGCTCTTTGAGCAACAGCCAGAAGGCCATTCAGAGATGGATTGCTAGGAAGCTGGGGAAAGACTGAGTAGGAACTACTACAGTGATGACAACATATACGTCAATGATATTCAAGAGTGAATGGCCTCTTTTGAACCAATCAGCCCATTTTCTTTTGGTAATGTGTTTCACTGCACTTGATGTCCACTAGCAAGTTCACCTATATGCAGATGTTCAAACTCTGTAAAATGTGCTTAGAATGGAAGAGAAGAGACTCATTAGCTCATGTCCTCTATCTCTCTGGCAGAGCAGAAGAGAGGTTAAAAGGATCCTTAGTAATTTTCTACGACTTCAATAAGCTAAATCCATATAATTAATCATTCACAACCTCCCACTGCAGTACATCTAAGCATTATAATTTCCATTTTCTAGATGGAGAACTGGAATAATAAAGGAATAGTCAGTAATAAAGTGGAGGACTCCTGAGGAAGTTATTTCCAAGCCTAGTTTAAATTTTAGGCTCACTAACTTCACCATATGTTATTAGACTGGAAAACGCCAAATCATACCTTGGAAGAGATGCGAAACCCACATGCTTTTTATGCACCAAGGCACTTAACAGCTTTTAAGTCAGTGGAGGAGAGGTGCTACTGAGCCCCTCTCCTGAGATCTTCTAGTCAACCAGATATGCATGGATTTAAGGCAGAAAGGTCAGCCTCACCATGTCAAGAATTCTGCAGTGGCATTTCTACAAAGCATGTCATTTTGAACACAAAGTCAACGAGGTGTCTCTGTTAGGATTACATTATCCGACTCAAGGAGAAGTATTTTAAAATGTCATGCTCTTATCATAGAAATTCCAGAAACCATTTGAAATATCATAAAGAAGAGTATTAGCCAGAAGCACTAAGATAAAAGTCTTGTATTACAAAAGAAATAAGGAAATAAAACATTGGCAGGATATTGCAGGAGAGCACCCATACTGTTAAGAATATGAGCTTTTCGGGGTTAAACAGATGTGAGTCTAATCCCAGCTGAGTAATCTTTGGCAAGATTCTCCATCTTTCTAGGTCTCAGAACTCTTATGTTTAAAATGGGCAAAATAGAAATACTTATTTCATTGGGTTGCTGTGGGTGTTAGAGAGGATAACACCTATAACTTGTTGAGCACAATTCCTGGCATATAGTAGGCAGTTAATAAACAGTAGCTATTGGAAAAATATTTAAATGATTATATTATTTTGTACATATAAGGAATAAATTGTATTAGACTCAATTTCAACCCTATTTAAAATTCTAAGACCTATGAAAATCTCACATCTAATTCTTTAACGAGATCAATAAATCATTCAACCTAATTTTTATGGTAACATACAATGTCAGTTTTATATACAATAAAAGTATTTTTAGTACAACTTCTTTTGTGAGGAATTCCTGGTTCCAAAAGTGGTCGATTATATCTGCACAGTTCTGAATTATTTGCTTCCACCTAACATTTGACCATAAAGTATGCTTTTAAGAAATGTCATGAAATAAATGGTTTTCATATTTTAAGCAATTTTTTTCTGTGTGTCGTTTCACCATTTTTCACTGGGATGAGAAAAAGATATTCTGCACAGTGAGAGGACATTGATTTAACCACAGAGAGACGTGTTACACATAAAGGAATTTTAAATTCAGAATGGTTCCTAAGACATATATACCCTTCAAATAAAGGTAATTCTGTATTTCATGCCAAAATAATTGGGTAGTAAGGAAAAAAATGAACTTACCTAATCAGAGGAATATATAAGAATTTCAGGATGAAATTGGAGTTTTCTTTCTTGCAAAAATTAAAAGGCATGAGAAACATCTATTTTTTCTATTTATGTGACTTTATTATTTCTTGAAATTAAACAGAATAAAGCAAATGCATTTCTCCCTTCTGGATTATAAACATAATCTTGATACTGATTCTAAAATATAAAAGCTCAGCTTTCCAGAGGGATCAAGGGACTGGTACTCACATCCCATGGTTGTATATGCTTTGAAATCTAAGTAGGAAACCTTCCTGATTTTATTCTGCTCGGGTGTCTGTGGGCTGGTTGGTGCTAATTTGGGTTAATTGTTGTCAGCTCCATTCCAAACTCTATCCCTTACCACCTCTTTTCACTTGTTTTCTCTCACTTTACCTACAAATGATTTCACTTGCCAAAAAAAAAAAAAAAAAAGGAGTATTTTAAAATGAGTCACCCTGAAGCCTCACTCTAGCAGGGGTGCTGGTGGCAGTGTATTAGATAAGGAGTTTCCCACATAAGAAAACACTGTGGAGTCTGTTTGGGAGTCCTCCTTGCCTTTTGTTTTATAGTTTAGCAGTAATCATCATATAGGAACGTGCTACTAAAGGGTGTAATTACCACTGCCTAGGGAAACAAGCTCATTTCCTGAATTAATTCTCAATAGAGTACATACTGAGAGTTGAATTTAAGGCAAACCACAATTATCAAAAGTCAGATCTAGTCTGGGTTTGAAAAAAGGACGGACTTGACAAACCTAAAAACTAAGATTTATCATCATTCTCAAAAGAAAATCAACTCTAGCATTTTACGGCATTTCCTTGTTGTCTCAGGCAGCCTATGATTGAAGCCATATAATGACTGGAGTGTTATTTCTGTTTAATAGATTACAAAGTCAGAGAGAGGCAGAGATGTCCAATGGTTACATAACAACGAAGAGCCTACGAGGGTGGTCCGATATCCCACTTGCTGCCTTTTCAAAATCTTCTGAGATTCTATTGATATTTTAGGAGCCATCTATAAAGACTATATCTGCCCTTTGAAGTAGAAATTTAACTACTAAGGCCCACAAAAATGGACATTTTTAGAAATGCAAAATTAGACATAAATCCATACTAATATGTGTACATAAATTGTTCCTTTACTTATAAAAAAGTGAAACAATCCTCATGTTTCAGTAACAATCCTTATGTTTTGATACCAACATTCTTCTTAGCAAAACAATAAAAAGTTTTCTAAAAAATATAAACAAAGGAACACATAATACTTTAAGACACAGTTGTGGTAGAAAGCCAGGTTTTGTGTTGGTAGGATGGCTTCAAAAAAGAAAGTCAAACTACTGATCATGAGATAAAGAGTAGGAATTGCTTTTCAAAGAGACACAAAAGTGAAAGTTGAGGGATGCCGAAAAGATCCAGAGTAGGATAGGACCCTGGTCATTATTCGGAAAAATTCTCAAGAAAATCTTCATTGTGTGGGATCCAAAAAGACAGAAACTAAAATCTCTGCTATGCGCTTTTGAATGCATATTGGAGTTCAACAGTATGAAACACTTCCTGTGATCCTTAATTGACACGTCTTTGTTCAGTACATTCTTTCTTACTCACAAATGCTTTGTGTGAGTTGAGCCTGGATGTGCTGATAGAAAAGTGAGAGGCTGATTTCTTCACCTGCGTTTTCACAGCAATGGGCAAACTCATTATCACAGGCGAGAAAAAGTGACCAATAAAATATAAGACTTCTTTTTACTTAATTCACAAGAATATTCCAGGGAGAGCTTAGACGCCCATGGGGTTCGGGGTAAAAATGAGGAGTTAATTTGCCAAAAGGGGAATTTGGTCTTTAGACACAGTGCCAGCCCGGTGAGGGGCGTAGATGCAGGAGGCCATCCTGTCTTGGACTCTGTCCATTTTTCTCCCCTGCCACTCTCTTCATAGGGATTTTTGTCCTTGTGAAATCAAGATAACTCCTTCAATTCATGCACCATGTCTACAATCCAAGTGGGAAGAGGATAAGGTAAAATGTATGGGTCACCTGAGTTCTATTCTTTTGGGTCAAAACACAATCCATTTGCAGAATCCCCACTCAGAAGACTTTTACTTACATGTCACTGACTAGACCTGGTTCACATGGCCATGCCTGGCTGGGGAGGCGACCACTGAAATGGGCACATCACTGCTCCAAACACTAAGGAACAGGGCAAGAAAGGGGTAACACTCCAGAGGCTGAGGAACTCTAGATGGTATTGGGATATCAGCCCTCTCTTGAAGAACAGTTCTTACAGAGCCAAAAGGTTCAGAGAACTGAGAATGTGACATTCTCGTCCCCGTTTTAACAACCCTCTAAACGCTCCCCCTATTTCTATCATAGAGTTAATTAATGCACATGGTAGTTTCCTGGAATAGACTCACTCGTTTAGGTAAATCCCAAATGGATCTCAGGCAGCCAGTTAGGAATAAAAAGAAGTGGGCTGTGTACAGCTCCTGCATTAATTAGAACCCATCTGGTTTCATGACCGGACTCCAAAATCTCCACAAGCCAAAAGGATGCATTTTATCTGTGGTGACAATAGCAACACCTAAGGCTCTGTGTCATCCGACCTGATAATTAGGAGGCCAGCCTGGCTGCAGGATCCATTTCCTGCGGGCCTCCCCAGGTTCCCCAATTCCTCCGTGTCTCAAGAAATCACTGAATTCCCTAACAAGACTACAGAGACCTAGTACATGTTTTTCCTTGTTTAAAGAGACAATGTTGGGGCTTCCCTAGTGGCGCAGTGGTTGAGAATCTGCCTGCTAATACAGGGGACACGGGTTCGAGCCCTGGTCTGGGAGGATCCCACATGCCGCGGAGCAACTGGGCCCGTGAGCCACAACTACTGAGCCTGCGCGTCTGGAGCCTGTGCTCCGCAACAAGAGAGGCCGCGATAGTGAGAGGCCCGCGCACCGCGATGAAGAGTGGCCCCCGCTTGCCACAACTAGAGAAAGCCCTCACACAGAAACGAAGACCCAACACAGCCAAAATAAATAAATAAAAATTAATAAACTCCTACCCCCAACATCTTCTTGAAAAAAAAAACAAACAAAAAAACCATCTCCTCTGTGAAGCCCTTCCTGACTCCTGACACTTACTACACCTTGTCTCGTCCTGTTTAAAAAAAGGGACAATGTTTTCCCTTTTGAGATTTTGTTAGCGTCGAATAAAAGATGGTCTTGGAAAATGCGGTCGGCTTTGCAGACGCCTCGGGATCTACCTTGTTTCTTCCTGACATAGTTTAACTCTTAGAAGGTGTGGGCATCACGCTGGCAGCACCCACGGGCAGTGAGGACAGCGGGACTGTATTCTCTGAACTGTCGGGAGACCTCGGGGAAGTCACTCGACCTCTCTGGTCCTCAGTTTATCGTCTGTGGAGCCAGCGGTTCACCCTGGATGACTCTGAGGCCTCTCGGCTCGCACCCTCTCCCCTCTCCCCTCCCCCCCTCCCCAAGGCCAGACCTCGACTATCTATTCTTCAGTGTATCTTTTAAAAACCTCACGTGTATGCTGTGTAGATCAGTTGATACAGTTTCCTTTTCTTAAGAAGGCAAAGTATCGCTTGCCCATCACTTTCTATCATTGTCATTCGCAAAGAAGACTGAGAAGGTAGAGAGACGGTCTCAGCAAAGCCTGATAACAATTCCCAGCAAATGAAAACAGAACCTGGGTAAACAAAGTCTCAACTTTTTCTATTCCTTTGTGCTGAGTCTAGCTTCACGGCCTCACGCAGGGCCCTTCTACCCAGAGCTCCAGGCGTGAAATTGCTGCTGACACCCCAGCTCGCCACCCGTACACCTGCGCACGGACGCTGCGCCCTCCTCCCCCGAACTCCGCCCCCTCCCCGATGACGGGATCCCTGCAAAGTAGCCCCGCCCACCGCCTGTGGGGAGGGCGTGTGCTCTAGAGCTCGAGCTCACCCCTCTCCACGCTCTGATCAGAGCGTAAAGCTTTCCTCTGCTTTTGAAGCAAACTCGCTCTCCTTCTATTGGCTGGAGCAGCACCAGGCAGGAGGACCCTTGTTGGGAACAAACTGGGCAGGGTCGGCAACAAGATTTTGGCAAAGGTTAAAAGGCGAGAGTCATGTGAAAATGTTAGTTTACGTGTAGGCTTGATACTGAGTACGATCTTGATGATAATTAATTAGAGTCACTCATCTGCAGTTTTATCTTTTCAGTTTTACCAATTAGTTCGTGACAATTATTTATAAATGCATATGAATAGTTAAATATTCCTCATAAGGGATGAAAATGCACTATATACAAAAATGCATTATATGCAAAATTTCTATATACCAAATATGTGTAATAGTAGATGTGGAAACCCTGATGGTGGTTCCTAGAGCACAGGAATCTTTCTTGGTGGGGGGGATAGAAATGAAAAGTATAAAAAGCAAGTGATAAGCAATGATCAATATAAGTGCACTATACTTAGTAATATAAATTAACAGACTGATCACTGTCTTTCTTTTTTCTGAAAAGAAATACCCTTTATATCTATTACTGTTCCATTTGTTCCATGAACAAGTTGCTAAAAAAAAATCAATGTTAATAATTTGAGTTGAAGAAAATAGAAATTAATATGAAAATGTGACTTAAATATGCTAACTTCTATATTAAAATTTTACACTCTGCCCTATTTTGTCCCCTTAAATCTGAATTCTCTAAAGCCACATATTATTACCTCCAAGACACTAATCATCTTTATATAAGGAAATTTATAATTAAATTTATAATTATGTAACTTATAATTACGATAATTAATATTGCTTAACAATTTAGTTATTTAGGGAAGCATTTTTCATTTAAATTCACTCTGCTACTCCTCCTGAAGTGTCTGCTTCAGTCCCCAAATTCCAAAAGGGATAAAACCCTCAGGGCATCCACCTGAACCTTGGGGAACGCTGATGACAGAAAAACCAACAGTCCCCACCGCTTCCTCCCTCACAGTAATGCAGTTCAGTTGGGTTAATTGACTTTTTAAAAGTCTACTCATACAAAATGCACACTAATTATTAAAAAATGAAGAGTACTTTTTGAAGAAAAATATAGGAAATCATGACTAGAATATTTAGTAAAATTTTTTTTAAGACTGGAGTGAAGAGAGTTTTCTCCCCTGTAATATATATTCATTCACTCGTGAATTCTATAAACACTTGTAGGATATACTCTACATCAGAAGTTTTGCTGGGTTCTAGTGATAAAATATAAATAGGACCATCCCTTGTCTCAAATATTCAAATACAATGGCGAGAAATAATCAAGAAAATCCATCATTGTGAGGACAGGCTATTGTAGATTAATTCAAGCCTATGCGAGAAGAATAGAGAGGCAACTGCACCAGACTGAGAAAGTCAGGTGATTTCTGGAATGCAGGAAAGACACTGAATCTCTTCATGGTTGCCAAGAGTCAATCTGGAAGGAGAAGAAGGTAAGAGGACACGGAAGCCCTCAGGTTAAAATAGAAGTTATTGTAATGCAGACGGGTTCTCCAAAATGCCAATTTGGCACCAGAAGATACTTAGGCCAGAAAGTTCTTCATCAGAAGGAAGGTGAATTAATCTAGCATGTCCGATTGGAAAACTTAGATGTCTTAATGTCAGTAATGGTGATAGATGGGAAATAATATATGTGGTGACTGAGACAGGAAAGACCAAACTTCAAAGATACTTAAAGAGCAACTTATTTTGTTGAAAGTTGATCAACTGTAGTCTGAACTGATTGAAGCTAAAAGAAACATTAGGAAACCCTTGAAGCTTGCAGAACAAGAGATGGGAGGGTGGTGGTTAGCGTTAAGAGCAATGGGCAATTTTAAAGTGGATCCAGAAAACTCTGCCTAGCGAAAGTGACAGACATTTAGGTAATTTCCTGATTCACAGGCCAAGAGCATCGCTGATGTTCGATAGGTTCAGATTAATCAGACCTCTGCTTTCTGCTCTTACTGATCTGATCCTGTCCTTCCCACGCCCTTGCGGTGGCTTGTGTGAATACTCGATGACTTTCTTCTCCGCAGCAAGTGACTATAAGCCTCTCAGAGTCAGAGAACCATAGTCTTTCTGTTCCTCACTGTCTCTCTCGAGATCTGGCATGGTGTTCAGCAAAGGTTGAATTGCAAGAGTGAATGGTGAACTTCCCTGGCGGTCCAGTGGGTAAGACTCCGCGCTTCCAAGGTAGGGGGCGTGGGATCGATCCCTGGTCAGGGAACGAGCATCCCACATGCCATGCAGCATGGCCAAAAAGAAAAAAAAGAGTGAATGGTGAGTGGTTCTATTCATTTACAAGAAGGTAAGCTGAGCAAGTCCACCACCGTGGAAATTAGACAACCTGGCTTCTGCTCACGGGCTGGTCTCACCTCTCAGGCGCAGTATCTGGAACTCTGTTCTCTTTTTCAACCACCAGCAGCAGACCTTCCTTCTTGGAAAACCCTTGACAAGCCTGCTTACCTGGAAAACTAATTTTCCTTTGGCTGCCAGTTTAAGAGTCATTTAAGTGGCACAGGCCTCATGGCCAGGAAAACTGCATTTGATCCCTGCCTCTGCTGGAGAACAGGGTTGCCACTGCGAGTTCATAAGAAGGCGATGTATATAAAACAAACAGACCAATAACAGGCATGTAGGAAATATCTTTAAAATTTTCTTACGGAATTAGCTGCTTTCGCGATACTCAATTATATTTATATTGTACAAGTATAAATACACTTTATATCTCTACATAGCTTGAATCTATGGTGCTGTAATTATCTATTTACTTGTCTTCCTCATGAGGACATGAATGTCCATATTTAAATTTCTAGCTCACAAGAGAGGTGTCTGGCACAGAGTCTGCACTTTATAAATATTAATTTAATGTATGAAGCCATGATTGAAAGATTAAGTAGACATGTAAATATTTTTTTAAATATAAAACTGAGAAAATTTTTACATAAACAAAATCAAATGACTTTACTGCAAAGCTTTATTATATATGTATAACATGTACATATATAATTACACATACATTATAATACTTCAGATATTTACCATATTTATTTTTTTTGTTGCTAATCAAAAGTCAAACTAATAAACACTTAATTTTTACCAAGAGTCTGAGAAGCAGTACAGCAAAGTGTCAAACTGTCACGAAGCTGTGAAATCTATGGGTACAGCATTACTTCTATTTGTTAACGTTTTAGACTTTAAGTTTAGATTCATTTCAGAAGCAATGTGTCAAATTATTTCAGGTTGGAAGACAGTACAAACAGTCACTTTATTCTGCAATGCTTTGGAAGAATGTGGGCAGGAGAGAAGAGATTTTTCTTCAGGAACGAAATTGAAAAGTTGAGTTTCTTGCTGCCAGTGACTGTATTCTCATATGTTTCTGAATACCTTCCTTATGAAGGAGGATCCAGGAAAAGACGGAAGGAATGACAGTGACCTAGCAGATCTCTAGAGTTAGAGGGAAAAAGCAAAACCACTGCTTGGTTTTCATCTAATAGTGTAGCTTGAGAGAATATATTGCCTGCAGGAAGATATGAAAATCAGCTGAAGCCTCAGGACCACGAGGTGGAGAACCAATCCCCACCTTTCAATGTCAAAGGTAGTTGGTGACAAGTAGCTGAGGGATTAAAAAATGTTAAGGGAAGACAGACTTCAGGAAGCCAAAAGTTACTGAACAAAGCAATGAAATTAAAACGAAGTGTTTCTCCCAGGCTAAAGAAAATTTAGAGAAAGCAGGAAGGAGGAGGGAGCAAAAAAGATATTTTAGAGAAAGGAGAAGGGGCTGGAAAGAGGGAGAGAGACAGCGGAGGGTAGTATGTGCTACTCTAAGTCTGGAGCTGTCACTGGTACTTTTAAACATGTTATTATATAATTTGCACAAAAACTCTATAAGGTGGGTATTTTTGTTCATTTTTCTTTTTTTTTTTTAACATATACTGACACTAAGATGCAGAGAGGGCAAGTAACCAGGAGAGCTATAAAGTTCACAGATATTTTGATCGTAAAGCTCGAATTCAATGTGTTGGATGACAAAAACCTTTCCGATTTCTATGATTTTTTTTTTTTTTTTTTGCCATACGCGGGCCTCTCACTGCTGTGGCCTCTCCCGTTGCGGAGCACAGGTTCCGGAAGCGCAGGCTCAGCGACCATGGCTCACGGGCCCAGCCTCTCCGCGGCATGTGGGATCTTCTCGGACCAGGGCACGAACCCGTGTCCCCTGCATCAGCAGGCGGACTCCCAACCACTGCTCCACCAGGGAAGCCCCTATGATTTTAATTAACCTTTTGAATAACACATTCCCATCCTTGAATGTCATTCTTAAAATGGGGATAACTTTCTGAAACATTCCTCCTTTACAGGATCAATTTTATAGAGAGGAGAGGAGGATTATGTCATTATCTCCAGCTGTTTGCTCCCTCTTTCTTTGTGAGATGATTTTACATCCCTCCCCACTGATTCTGGGTCTGGCCACGTGACAGGCTCGGCTGATGGAGTGCAAGTGCATGGGGCCTAAGACAAGACCAAGCAGAAGCGTCAGAAATAGCCTCCAGCTCGCTTGTTTTTTCCTCTCCCATGAGAACAGTGTATCTTCAGAAAGGGTTCCTCCCCCAGACTAGCTTCCAGGATGAGAGCGATGCGGAACAAAAGTGTAGGAGCCGACCCCCGCCTCTGACATGAAAGGAGAGCGAAAAATAAGAGTTTGTTTGCATGAGCCATCGAGTTCATGGGTCATAACTTACTGCTGCTAAGCTATTGCAGAAGAAAAACGCCCTGGTGCTGGAAATCACATGGATAAAGTTAACCATCTTGATGTCAGTCTAGAATATTTTAAATGCTCATTGGCCCCTTGATATGAAAAGAGAGAAGAAATTAAAACTAAGCATAGGGCTTCCCTGGTGGCACAGTGGTTGAGAGTCCGCCTGCCGATGCAGAGGACACGGGGTCGAGCCCCAGTCCGGGAGGATCCCACATGCCGCGGAGCGGCTGGGCCCGTGAGCCATGGCCGCTGAGCCTGCGCGTCCGGAGCCTGTGCTCCGCAACGGGAGAGGCCACAACAGTGAGAGGCCCGCGTACCCCAAAAAACAAACAAAAAAAAAAACCTAAGCATAACTTCTTATTTAAAATATGTATCTATATCATTTGATGAATAATATAATGAATATATATTCATTCACCAAATATACGTTGTTAGCTCGCTATGTCCCTGGAGCTATGTTAGAGACTGTATGTATACAGAGAGGTAATCAAAACATACCATAAATAGTGCCTGCCTTCTATGTTGTTTTCAGTCTATAGGGATGACTGTTTTCTATACTAATTGTTGGCATATTGGAGCAATGTTTATCTCAGTAGGGAGGTGAGTCAAGGGATGCGGGCGTGAACACCACCCGATAGAAACACAAGGAACTGAGCACTGAAGACCAGTAACAGTGTTTTAGCCAAAATCAAGGTTAAACAACAGGGGTAAACAGGAATAGTGGATCTTATAGAAGTTATAGCGTTAAGTAACCGAGATATAATTCTCCCAAGAACACAATAACAATTTCCTTTTTTTTTTTCTGAGATAATTGTTTTATTCTTTAGCTTTATACATTAACACTTGGCATGACCTTGTTGAACATATGTGAAGGCAAACACCACCAGGTAGGTTTCCTCTTGGGCATTCGTGCAATTCATCACAGTCATTGTGATGATTGCAAAGGATTCAGCATTTCAAGTAAAAGAGGCAGAAACTAGGTGTTTTGGGCGTCATTTTAAGTGATATTCTTAATTGCAAGCGTGCCGCTGATACGTTCTCCATGACACCGTGTGGGAAACGTTCACTACACATTTCCGTATTATAGACCTAGTTCTTTTTCATGCCATCTTTGGAAATACTGTACTCAGTATGTTGTATTTTGAATTCACGAATCAGTATTCACTTACATGTAACAAAACATTGTCTATAATCTGTTTTAGTCACAAAGAGGCAGCACGGTATATAACTATTTGATTAGATTATTAAGAGTCAAATTATATATTTCTGTATACATTGATAGTAACTCCATTCAATAATAACTTTGCAGCAGTATTATGGAGAAAGATTCTTTTATTCCTCGGAGACACAGATAGAATGGGAATAAGTAACACCGGCAATAGAGAGAAGGCTGTTAATCTTTATTTAGTGGATACTGATAGATGGGCCTGAATCTCATAATGGTAACTGCATTGAGCATTTAATAGCAGGTTTTGATTTCAAAAAACTTCCTCTGCATTAATCTTTATGACAGCATCAGTGACAGTGCTATCATTTTATATGTTTAGGTTTGTATACTCTGCACACAAGAAGGTGTGTTTTTTTCCATCATATATAGTTCAATATGCTTCTACTTGGTACATAGTAAGACCTTAGCTTTACAACCTATGATTTTAAAAATCCAGGCTTTTTAAATATGTGCTAACCTGACAGTGTTATCTTCATGTTCTTGTACTGCATTACCTATCACAAAAATTATATGTAATTTCTCATAAACTCAGTGCGCTCAAATGTTGTATGTTCTCAATAAATGGTAGCTGTGTTAATAATAAAAAGTGAAATATATTCTCTAGAGTACAAACTTTAAAAATGTAGTCATATGTAATATACCAACGTTACTGTCAGTATATTGAAATCCTTAGTCTCATTCCTAGATATTGATAAGAATATTGTTACTATTTCATTTTTTTGACATCAAAATCCTTTTGCATGTTTGTGCACAGTTCCCCTCATGTCAAAGCCAAAGGCACCACTTGATCAGAAAAAGCAATTAGGGAAACTTGTTCATTTTAGATGCACAGGCTTCCTCGAACATGTTGAATATTTCTCTGATGCTTTCTATTTTTGTTTCCCTACAGTTAACTGGGTTGCATTAAGCAAACTTATTGGAATATATATAATTTTAAAAATTTCAAGTGTATTCCACCCAATGAACATTCTTTTTCTTTCAGAAAAGAACCACTGCCCCTCTACTGGCAATGCCAGTACACAGGACAAATCTTCCACTTGTATTTAGTCTGGGTTGAGTCAGGAAAGTAGAATTTCTATAGCATTATGAGAATAAGGCATTTACTAGAGGAATTGGGGATTCCACAGATGTGAGAGGAGGTGAGGAGTACAGATCAGGAAGGCAGCAGCTGAAGGATTGCGGACATGTTCCGTAAGGACTTAGGACTGAAGCACAGGGGTCAGAGAGAAGGCAGAGCTCTGGTCACCACCGCGGAGAAGTGGGAGCTTGTAGACATGGCCCAGAAGCCGCTGCATCTGCCCACCGGGACCTCCTGAGACGAATGACGCCCACTCCATTCCTCCTTCCAAATCCTATGTGAGTTCCTCTCATTGACAAACTCTAACCCTGAGCCAAAGAGGGAAGGAGTACTGTGAAACCTAGCTTCCAGTCCTAGTAGAGAGTGTTGCTTCATGAAAAACAGACAATCCAACTTAATTCCTATAAAGAGAAACCAAATAACTAACTCACTGTTGATGGGACAGTTAGTTTTCATAGAGATGAAGATGCATGCATATTATTTTGTTTTGTTTTGTTATTCTTTTTAACCCTCCCAATGGTTTTAAATCCTTTCCTTGACATTAGTCATATAGTGTCAATGAGCATCAATTCCCCAAGGAAAAGCATGGGGGTTACTTATATCCACCTTACAGTGAGGTTCTGAGAATTGAATTAGATAATGTATATCAAACAGTAGCACATCTCCGGGTCCGATACATGAAGTCATCATTTTGGTAGAAATGAGTTTGTCAGTGAGAAACGTCTGGGAGTCCCTGTATTTCTTGGCTCTGTGAACTGGATAAATCAGTTGACTTCTTTAAGACTCGGTTTGCTTACCTGTAAAATGGAGAATATAATAATATCTTCCTTCAGAATTACAGTCAGGATACCATTAAAGAAAACAATGTGTGTCCAAGAATCACTTTATAGTTAACCTTATCTTATTTCATAGTAACTTGTCATTTTCAGGAAGAATGCTCACTCTGACATGAGAAAACTAGGTGTCTATTGTTGAGAAATCAGATCCTCCTAACAGATGCACGTGTTGTTTTGCCTTTGCTGTGACCAAGCTCCAGCTCCTGCCATAATCTAATCTGAGCACGGCCATCAGGTAAATTGAGAATACTCTATGGAAAGCAATGAATCCAGTCTGGTTCTGAAAGGGTTTTGTGGTCATTGCATTGTTGTTTTTCAAAAAGCACAATTTCTAAAATAACTTCTTAGATAATCTTTAGAGACATCCTTTCAGAGCTTGACAAGATTGAGCCGTCTATTTGCAAAGAATTGCACCAAGAAATGTAATGGTATCTGAAAAAAAAATACAAGCATATGAATTCAATCATTCTTGGTAAACTTTGAGAAGAATGTAAATCTCTAATCTTTTTTTTCCCCAAGTCCATCATGAATAGTTGAAAGATTTCCCTGATTAAAAATAAAAAAAAACTAATAGAAAAAATGAAATGGTATACTCAAAATGTTTTGCAGCTCCTTTAAGCCTGACTGTGCCCTGCATGCACTTTTAAAATTCCTGCTTCTTATATATTTTTCTTTTCTTCACACTACACCCTTTTGGTCCAATACTTCCTGCACAAACTCACTCAAATTTGAATCATAATTGCATATGGATACTTTCTCTCAGTGGAGGTTGCTTTTTTCAAAATTTTTTAAATTAAGTTTTTCTCAGTGTAGATCACCCTAATAGACACTCTCTACTTGTTCATCTTGATTCTCTTAGCCTACTAGCATTAGCTTGCCCTACGATTATTCCTCTTATTATGGAAAAGTTTTTCATTCCACCAAAAAGTGTTAATTATGCATCTAGCATATTCCAGGAATGATGCTATCTTCTGGGGTTACAAAAAGTGAAAACAGTTTCTTCTTGCCCTCAAAAAGCTGGTACACCAGTAGGAAGAAAAAATATTAAAATAAGCAATTTAATTATTTATTTAACTATATATGTTAAGGTAGACTTCTACTTCCAGAGAGAGAGTAAGACCAAATATTTATCTTCCCTCTCTACCAATCCACTGAATAATGAATGGCACAGGAAAAGAAGTTTACACTGAAAGCAAGACTATAAACAGGTAATAATTCCTATTTAAGGAATATTAGAAAGTGTAAGTTAATGATAGGATTTGTCAGCGATGGGCACTCATGTGAGATTTGCCAAATGGGAGAGACTCCTCCAAAGACATACAGCCGGAGGCGTGGGTGTGTAATGATATTCCACATGTGCAGGCATGTTTTTCAGAACTCCCCTCCTCAGTCTGCTTCTGTAGACGCCAATGGTTTTGTAGGGTTTTCCAGAGAGTCTTGAGAGTTGCAGAATCTTCTAGACATCAGAGCTCCTTTGGGGCTTCAGGCTGAGACCTTTGGTGAAACTTCTCTGAACTCTGCTCCTTCAGGTTTTTCCACAGCTTATTTAAGACCTTAATTCCTAGCGATGTCTTTCATGGCTTGGATATTTCAAGTGGCTTTGGTTCTCCTGACTCTCCCTGACAGGTCACCACACTCCGTCCTCTCTCACCTGCACTGTCGATGCACTAATGCCTTTGCCTCTCACTGACCTTAACACTGACGCTTGTATAAACTATTCTCAGCACGGCAACAGAGGAGACCAGGTAGAGCTTAGCCATATTCGGCTCTCTTAAAACCCTTCAGCCCCTTCCCATTTCTGTCCGAATAAACTTTAATTTCTTAAGGTTTGCTTGATCATCCCTATCTGATCTCATGCCCACCTGCTTCTCCCTTTATCTCTTACTGCTGTCACTCTCTCACTCCATTCCTCCCGCACCGTCCTCTCAAACATACCAGGCAAACTTCTTCTGAACTCCAGGAAACATTGTCCCTCAGATATTCACAGCTCACTATTTTGCTTCTTTAAGCCTTTGGTCAAACATTACACTACCAGAGATGCTCATGTCTTTTCCTCATAAAATACCAATTCTGTATCTCAACACTCTCTGTCCCCCCAGTATGCTTAATTCTTTGGGCAAGGCACATTCATAACATGACTAATGGTTTTTTATCATTATTGTTTGTCCTTTACTGTATGTTTCCTTTAACTAGATTGCATGACACAAAAGAGTGAATATTTTTATCTGTTTTATGACTAAAACAGTTTCATGCACCTAGTTGCTTGCAATCCATATTTATTAAATGAGTTGCTATTGTTTATGTTATGTTTGTTGAATAAATTAACAATGCCCCTGATAACTGCCAAGACGAGCCAAAGGAGCATACAGCTTAGGCACTGAGCTTCTTGGAACTCCAAAAAGTTCCAAGAAGGAACTGCAGGAAACTCCTTGATACAGCAAAAAGGGTCAGACTCTCAAATCAGACATACAAGAATCACGTGTTACACAGGATCAAAATTCACTAATACTTCAAAGGATACAGGTAATTATGAGTTGAGGGTAAAGCGTGTGGAAGTCCTGTGATGCAAACACAAGACTCTCGGTCCTTTATAGCTGCTGTGGGACCACCCAACACAGTTTAAGCATAGGACCTCTCTAAGGGGGCCATGTAGGGCATCGCTAACTGAGAGAGAGATTTCAGTTAGGAAACATTGCCATTTATTACTTAGATAGTCACATGCTGACTCTGACAGTGTTTAGCAGGTTTTGTACCATAAATCCATAAACTGTAAATACATTTATCACAAGCAACCTAGACAGTACAATGCATCATGCTACAATCATTCCACAGATGAAGATTATTCCCCATTATTTTTCTGCAGTGATTCTCATCAGGAATTCCTAAAGCATGTTTTCAAGGAGAATTGGCTGTTATTTCTACCTTTTATTCCTTGTCTCTCCTCTGTCTGTGCTCACTAGGTTAGGAAGAGTGGTTTTAAGTTAGTGACTAACATTTTATTTCCCAGTTCTTAAAATTAAGAAGTGGGTAATCAATGAGAAGCAAAGTGATGCGTGGTTAAGCCTATAGTTTCTGTATCTAGACCTCCGAAGTTTAAATCCAGGCCTTACAATTTATTAGTTACACGAGATTGGGTATTTTATGTAACTTCTTGGGATTGCATTTTCACATCTATAAAATAAAGCTAAAAATAACTACTTTATAAGGTTGTTATGAGGATTGACTGGATAAATACCTGTAAAATATTTAGAACGGTGTTTCACACAAGTTGAACACTCAACCATGGTTTCTTATTTTTAGTACTTTAACACAGAGCCACACTTTCGCTGGTCATTGCTCTTTTGAGACAAAGCTCTTTCTCTTTGTACCTTCAGAAATGGCTAAGTTGGCTAGACTCACTGAGAAAACCGGAATATGTACAGGTGGGTGTTCTGGGAAAAATCCAAATTTAAGTAGTATTGAGAATATTTTTTTGTATGAAAGGAGTTTATCATAACAAGCTCTAGTTTCATCCAATTAAGCCAGAAAAATGGATCTTTCCTTCTGTATAGTCACAAACTGCAGGGACTCAAAATTTAACAGACCCCAGACTGAGTCAAATTACTCAATGCACCTGTCAGCCACATGTATTTGTCTCTCTGTTTCCTTGAGATAAAAGTTTGATGGTGGTTGACTTTACAAAGATTAAAATTCTTATCACTAGGTGATTAGATTTGAAGTCACTCCCTGTGAAAAATTGAAGTTAGAAAATTTTAACTTTCTAAGTTCTGCGGCTGATTAGTTAGAATTTAAGTTATTAACCCTCCTAGAAAATGTTCTGAAACGTCTAACAGACCAGGGTAGGGTCTCCAGGCTCTCCTGAAGGCACTGGCCAACCATTTTAAAAAGGGCTTTACTCCCAGAGAATAAAGAAAAAATTTAAAGTCCATAGGAATTGATTTTGGTCCACATAAATAAATTAAGAAGAGTTGACTAGGGCTGTTTAGGTCAGGAATATAAATTAGAAAGAGGACCCATGATGCTTTTTCATCTCACTGTCATTTTAATATAGCTGTTGTTCTCCCTTTTAAATCCCCATGAGAACTGAGGAATACCCACCCCATGAAAGGGAACACTTGCTCATCATTAACATGTGTATCTGTTCTCATATAGAATTGAATGTCTCATGCTATAGAACTAATATTCCAGAAATAATTTAGCCAAACACTTCATTCTTGTGTGAAATTTAATTAGGCAAAGTTGTCATAAGTTAAGTAAAAAGAATCTCAGGGAAGAATTTTAAAAAGCCCTTAGCAAGGAAAAACATTCCAGTTAAAATCAATCATAATCCTCGGGTCAGGAAAACAGAAGACATGGTAGATACATCAACAGAGAGACTGTGATCCTGGGAATCTGTTACACAGGTTTGGAAGACTGGACAAATGAAGAGGGAATAAGGAGGTGGCCGATATTAAGCCATACAGAGCCTGGCTTGCTCTGGGACTGAGGAAACAACGGAAATGAATGGAAGTTTTCAGAATCTAGAGTCCAGAAGGAGTCCTTCCATGGCAGGGCTCAGAGCTCTGAGGAGGACACGCCAAGCTGGTGCAGATGCTTCTGCGGGGGAGCTTGGAGGCTTGGTCTCCGAGAGCTGAAGGAGGCTGGAGGCTGCCGGTGAATCCAAGTTCTGTTTCTTGGAGGATGCTGACAGGAACAGGAGGCAAACATAAAAGTGTTTCAGGTCCTCATCTGTCTTCGTATCTTCCTCTACTGCCCTCTGTTAGGAGACCTGAACAGGGATCAGCTGGCAGAGGGAACGATTCCTTTGCAGAGTCCCAGCCCTACCAATTCAGAGCAGAGTCGATTTGAAGATGAGATATAACTTCTTACCAACCAGCACAGTCCTTCAAAAAATGATGCCTGTTTACAAGTGACTAAAGGATGAGCACAGGCTCAGGAAATATCTATATGTATCGTATAAAAGTCTCAACATAGCTGGGAGAAAAACCTTAGCTATAAAAAAGGAGTACTTGTAGAGAGAGAAGGCGTTTTCTCACAAGTGCATTAATATTTTATAAAATACTTCAATATTATCAATTAAGAAGAGTTCATTACTCTTTTTTTTTAACACAAAAAGACTGTCCTTTCAGAAAGTTGGGCAAGTGTATTGTATGAAACTATGTTCATAGTATCCATCTTAACAAGAATGATCTACTTGGAAAAGCTGCCACTTAAAGAGTGATTTTTAAAAAAGACAGTTTTATTCATAAAGTTAGCATATGTAAGAATATAAAAATCTAGAGAGACCCATGGTTTGTAAGTATACTGAATTGATATGTATGTCAAGCAATTCTGTTTAAATGTTATTCTAAATTAGTGTGTTCTAAAACTTACCATTCTTGTATTTTGTGTATGTTTATTTTGAAAACACAACCTCCAAATTAAACTTTTTTTAAAAAAGGAGAAAGATAATGTGCCCATAACAATGGTTATTAAACCACACTTCTTTAAGTTTACTTTTGAATCTGGCCTAATTCTGTAGTTTCTAGAAGGAAAGGCTAAGGAACGTAAGCCACGTGTCAGGTCAGGACAGCGCTTCTCTGCGACAAGTAGAAGAATGTATTTATTTATTTAAATGTAACTTTTGTACTCATTTGCTCACCTAAGCAGAGCCATATTGACTATGCACTTAACAATTATTTTGAAGGATCCCCAAATTGCTCGTTCCTGATGCTTACTTTCAAATCCTTAAATTCTAGAAATTAGCAGTTCTCAATTACACATCATTAATAGCATATCTGTGTTGATGTCTTTTCCAGTGTCAACCTCATTTATGCCAGGTGGTGGCACACTAAGAGCTAAGAGGCAAAGGCTAACCTCATTCTCTCCCACCTACTAACCCCTACGCTCCTTCCATCTGGTCCTGTCCTAAACTGATGTCACCTCTGAAAGGTGAGGGCTTTTCCCGAGTTGTCTAAACCCAGGGTTGATCACGGAGGTAGAGAAGTCCACTTTTGTCAGCAATGACTGGTTCACAGATGGACAAAAGTCAGGCATAGAGGAGACATTTTGCCCACTCTGGAGTACAAACTAGTAAGACACAAATGTGAAAACTAGAGCCCCTATATTGGTACCACCAATTTCATGTTGTTTGTTTATGGATGGTGTCATCTCTGATTTTCAGAGCAACTTTCATTATTGGGTACAGACTCTATTTTAAGGATAAAGGAAGCGAAGCTCAAAGGATTCCAACAACGTCCTTAAGAGCAAGTGAGAAGTATGAAGTGAAACTAAAATTTGAAATTGTCCTGTTGAAAAGCTATTTTCACTGCATTACGCCACATTTTTATACCATAATTATGGTTATGAGACTGCAGTTATCTACCTACCTATCTATTTCCTTGCTTATCCCACTATTAGGCTATCATGCAAATGTATACCAAACAGTTGTCTGGGATTGAAAAACAGAATTTTCTGTCAAGTGTTAGTATTTCTGTTTGACTAGGGCTTTTGGGATCACTTAGGAGCTCTGGAGTTCAATATTGTTCAATAAGATGATGCAATAAACTAAGCACTGGGGAAGAATGTCATTCAAGTGAAATAAGAATCAGTGGACTCTGGAAGTCATACATTTCACTGTGGACAAGAGGAGGCTGGAAGTTAGTTTTCATTACTGCTCTGTATAGGTGATACATTTGTCCCATGTCCATTACAAAATGAAGTTTACACATGACTTAGGAAAAATGATTTATTTATAATGTATCATAGGGTATAAAAAGTATCTTCCAATGCATTGTCATTTGGTCCTCAAAAGCTATAGGGTGGAGAGAAGTTGCTATAATACATATTTTTACAGATGAGAAAACACAGAAGTATGGGGTTTCTACGAATACGTATCAACTTATTTCAGTGAAACATACTATATTGAATATTAAAGGGTTGTATTCATAGCAGTAGGATTGCTGGCTGATTCTGGGGTTAATCAGCTTGAGTTCAGACCTGGATGTATCATTTTTTATTGTGCAATCTTAGAAAAGCTACCAAAACTCTCTTCAGTTTCCTTATAGGTACAATGGAATAACAATAAAACAACCATAACAACACGTATTATTATTATTCATAATAATAATAATTGCTAAGATGACTAAAGGAATACTTACATGAAAAACTCTCAGAATGGTGTTTAGCATACAACACTCAGTATTTTGGCTAGTTACCCAACCACGATCTTGAAATAATAAAAAAATGGTAGAAAATAAATAGAAAGACAGATATTTCTGGATACCTAACAATCCATCGGTTATTCTTTTTTAATATCTTGTGTCTGTATTGCTTTGATTTCCTTTATTTATTCCAGTTTCACTCAGTTTAGCAAATACACTGCTGTCAGAGGATTCTACTTATAGTTTTTCAGCCCAACTTTGCTAAGAGACATTAAAATTCTTTTTTGACTAAAACGTGAAGTCTTTTGGTTGGCATTGCCTGCACTCAGAGATCATGATGTAAACGCCAACCTGCTCCTCCAACTATATTGACTATTATTCCTTTTGTCTAATCCTATGCTCCAGCCATCTCAAATATTTATTTGGCCTTGGGAGACTACTCTCTGCTCTAACTTCTCTAGGTGGAAATCTCTCCCTGCTCCACCATTGACAATGTTGCTCAATCTTCAAGACCTGCTTAGAAGAACAACTATTCATCAAGCATCTCTTGATCTCTCTGAGAATACATTTTACCCCCTTATCTATGCTCCTGACTTCTTTATTATAAAACATTCTCGGTATTGTATTCTCTTGACAGTTGAATATATTTCATCTTCCATGCCAGATTAGCAGGAAGCAACTAATTAGCTTTTCAAGATGGAATGCTTAGCAAATAATTTTGAGCTTCATTTTCCTTATTGAGCTCCGCTAAGAACCCTTCCTTCTCTAAGGCTCCATAATTATGCTTCCCACTAGTGCGTCACCTTTTATTTTCATCCCCAGAGCACTTAGGAAGAATCCTGGTATATAGATGTACAGGCTCAAGAAAAACGCTGGCTCTATTGATATTAAACTTAACTCAGGAGAAAGTGAATAAAGAGCACAAATTTTACAATGTGATGTAATAAGGAAAATTTTATTTTAAATAATTTATATGCTATGTTTTCTGACCACTTTTACATTTTGTGTCTAGATATGTGTCTATTAAGAAGAGGGCAAAAAAAATTTTTTTTTCCAAAGAATGAACCAATGTAAAACGACATGCTTCAGAGTTTGGAGAGGTGATAGAAGTTGGGGATAAACAGGAACATGTTGGCTGCACAATTATGGACGCAAAGAAGTGGTTTAACTTTATGATCATACTAGTGCAGGAATAAGAACCTTCTGGAAACCAGCCCTAGTAAGTTTGAAGTCTGAGGAATTAAAGGCATACTAAGAAGGCATTTACTTCTTTAATAACACATAAGAAAGTACAGAACCAGAGGCCGTAATAAAAAAAAAAAGCTGAGATGTTACAAGTGCCTGACGTCAGTCACCTAGATTTGTTATTTCTATCACACTGTTGGGTTTATCTGAATAATAAAATTCAGTTAAGAAATCCGTAGTACAATTTAAACAAACTCATTAATAAAATTAATCAGGATAATTCTATATTAGCAAAGGGCTCTGATTTGTTGAACAAGATTGTTTATAAAAACACATCTCTGGCTATTTTAATAATATATTTTATTCTGCTACTTAATTCCACCTTTAAGAGAGAAACGGGAATTATTAATTAAATGGATAAGAAACTGATAATTAATTCAAGTCTGATTTTAAAAATTATTTTATCTATTTGACAATTTTTTGGATGGACCCTCTGGGCCATGAGTATGATCCCAAAAATGAGCCAAAGGAAGAAGAATGCACAGGTAGGCATGATACAGAAACTAACTCGCTTCAGCGAAGTTGGACAAAACTGAGACTCAAATCAGATGCATTTCGCATTCAGAATATTTTCATGATTTTATTTATCTAACCTCCCTCCAGAGTTGGAATCTGACAGGATTCATTTTCATCATTGAAATATACAAATTTCAAAAGAAGATAAAATGCTATTATTTATTTTACCACCAAAAGATAAATAATTTGTCATTACTTTAATTAAGGAATAGGAATCATCATATTTTGTTATTTATTAAGATATGCTTAGGTCGAGGAAAATCCGTTTGTGGAATTTTAAAAATGCTATCAAATTTGAGGAAAAGCCAAATTCCTAAATGAAAAATAGAGAAAAAGTTGATTCAATATTAAGTGAATATTTAAGAAATGTCAAAGACCTAACTTTATTAAATGCTAAGAATAATGGTTTATGGAGTCATTGAAATAATTTTGGTGAAAAAATAATGCAAAACAGAAAAGCCAGCACCTTCACAATGTGGACTGTTCTCCTTTAAAAGCCCAAAGACATTGATCTCCAATTAAGTTTACAGCCACATTTTAATTATCTAATCAAATGGAATTGAATTATGGTAAATCAAATATTACATATGTCTATCTTCCAATATGATGCATAAAAATGGCTTGTGTGTATAATCAGGTACACAAAAATCATAATTCCAAATCAACATGCCAACCTTGAATTAGGCAACTAAAATGCACTTGGACGGAAGTAAAAAGCTTAATTCAGGGTTTCATAGGTGTTGCACATAATCATGATATGCCTCCCAGATTTTGAAAGTGAATTCAAACATAGGGAAATGAAACAAAAAGAGCTATTTTCAAATTAACTAACATGGTGTGTAATTACGCTATCAGAAAGCATCTTATGAGATTAATAAAGCACTCGTGCGAGTAATATTTGAATTCACTTTATCAAAAAATATAACTATTTATTAAAATAACTTATTTGAAACATCTTGAAAGTCTTGAAATGTCTCATGCCATATCTACATGTGTCTCTCCACTTGACTATAAACCAAAGTTTGATATGCAGGTGACAGGGTCTGATGTAGCCAGTAAACAGGAATTTTTAATGTGTTGGTAGATTTCAATACTGGCTTTTAAAGACCTTCCTTCAGGAAACCCCCAGGCAACACGGAGCCCCTACACACTCAAGATCCAGCAGCTAGAGTTGAGGCAGGGGCAACAGGAGGCTTCCAGGCCTCAGAGCCATCACTATCTTGCTTTCTGATTAGGCAATGCCCAATTATACGTTGAGTTATACATTCTCAGTATTACCACTGAAGAGGCCTATTCTTCATTTCAATATTTTTGTTTTCCTATGGAGCTGCTGTGTATTAAATATGTGTAAGCAATCTGTCTTTATTATTACACTTAATGTAGTTGGATTTATGTTTTAAGTCCTTGATTTCTGGTGCAAATAGCCTTTCAGCAGTGAACCAGCAGGTCAGAAGCGTTCTGCTTCTTTAGGAAGAACTGGAAAGATGAAAGTCCTGTGGACAGCTGAAAGGACAGTGGATAGTAAGTGGTTCACATGTGTATCATCCTTTCTGAGATTATTCATTCAAAGTGTACAGGGTCTTATGAAGATTTCTAAATAGAGACAGTAATATAAAACATGGCTAATCACTTTAAAAAGTCTCTGGATGCATCAACTTTGAAGTAAAAGGAATGACAATAGGCATGATAATAAAAGAATTAGTCAAGTCAAACAAAAAAGGTTAAATTTCAACATAATGTATATAAAATATATAGCAAAACAACAGAAAATAATCTTTCTTTATAATGTTCGATATATTTTTTCTATTTACCAGTTTATCAAATTCTGTGGATTGACATTTTTTCAATACAGACGATTCAGAATTGCTATGATAATTAATTTTTCTATCAGAAAATTTTTTCTTTCCCATTTATTTGTTTCTGTAGCACATGTGAAGTTGGATTCCTAACAGGGATGTATGTGAATAGCTCATCTATTGGCTTTGTGGCGCTTGCTTGAGTTACCAGGTTGGCATCGTGATAGACCAGATGGCTTTGTGTTTGTAGGACAAAATTCTGTAGAATTCAGCCATTTGGGAAATGCTGGTAAGCAGATTTACAGTAATCTGAGTTTAGAAATTATTTTCTGAGAATACACATTCCGTATTTTAAAAGTACCCACTCACTAAATCAAACTTTATAGAGTATGTAATTCAACAGCAATTAATTATAATATTATTTTCCTTTATTCATATTAAACACACCATGATTAGTAAGCTTTCAGGAATCATATATGTGCCTGAGTATAAGGACAACTCAGAATTGTGTTATTTGGGTCATAAAAGGGCTTGTGATTTTAAAGCATTTAAAAGAGACTTTCTTATTCTAAAAGGAGAGTATATTCCATAAAGTTTTTTTTTCTGTTATACTCACAGTCATAGTTTATTACAGTCTGTACCACATTAACTGATTGCCTTTGGGGATGGAAGTAGGACAGAGAAGAGCTCCCCTGGCACGCTTAAAGGAATTTAGTTACTGGCTTCACAAGCCCACATTTTAAAGATGATCTTAGCTTTCTGGATCTGCTACTGTTTGCTTCCAATTGTGGATTTTTAGTTCTGAGGGGGAAAAAATAAGAACTCAATTTGTACGTGAGCTGGTTAATGGTCTCCTAAAGCATCCTTATAAAAAAAAATAGAACATTGATTGATGATAAAATCATCTTGATTCCCTGCCCCCATGCATCTGACATCTTGTGACTGTCTGTTTTACAGGAATGGCAGGTTTTGCAGCAATCGTTGCATATGGATTATATAAATTGAAGAGCAGGGGCAATACTAAAGTGTCTATTCACCCGATCCACATGCGCGTGGCAGCCCAAGGCTTTGTTGTGGGAGCAGTGACTCTGGGTATGTTCCTACAGGATATCTCAAATTTGTGGTTCCCCATTAATGGATTTCTTTGTAAATAAAACAAGATAGATACTTTTAGCTGACTTTGAAGCAGTTTGCAAATATCACTTATATTCATTTTCACATAAAAACTGAATTAATAAAAATAGTTCAAGCAGTGACATAGTTTTACTGTCTATGGTAAAATCTTACTAATGTTTTAAAGAAAGAAAGAAAAGAGAGTACTGCCTTTCACTGAGTTTATAATTTTGTTGAAGAGTCTAGATATGTAAATAGGATTGGTAATAAGATCCAACATCTGGGAGAGACATGATTCCTGTTTTATTGAGTTTTTGAAGGTGGAAAAGATATTACACGATTTTATAGGCTTTATAATTAATTGACTTTATCTGGTATTATACAGCAAGAGTAACTCCTTTTAAAGTTGCCAGATAAATATTGACATTTTAACAGTCTGAGCTAGTCATTCTGGCCTTGAGATACTTGGGAAAGTGTGTAAAAAGAATTTTAGAAATTTGAATTGTTTAAGAAAGCAAGAGTGAGGGCCTTGGTCCCCCTGTTAAGTATTGTACACCAGCAAGGGTGCTACTTTTAGCTACTTTATGAACTGTTTTTAATTTTCTAATACTGAAAAAAAAATTTAAATGCTTAACTAGCATTCTTTTTCTTTAGGTGTGGGCTATTCCATGTATCGAGAATTCTGGGCAAAACCTAAACCTTAGAAGAGGAGATGCTGTCTTGGTCTCGGTGGCGCTTGCTTTAGTTAGACATCTCATATTGAGGTTATATGTTTATGTTGAAAATACATTCTGTGGGTCAGACAATAACATGGTAATTTGAATACTGGCTCCCTTTCTTGCAGGCTGGATTTGCCTGGTGACCAAGCTACTGGTGACTAGTTCACCAGCTACGTCATTCAGATTAGCACAAAAACGTGGCACTTTTAAATGCGCTTGAGAGTGGTACAATGTCCACTTTCTTAAACTCTTCTGATAAAATTAGTTGTAAAGAGGACAGTATGCCAATCCTGAAAATGCTCCCAGTTGCTGCAGTATATCAGACACTTTTGATGTAATGTAGAAATCCTATTGACCCCAGGTAATTTAACTCTTTCTGACAGCCTTGTGGATGGAGTACTCCATAAAGTTTTAGAAATCAAATTTTGAAGAAGTATGTCTTAATACTAAAGGACATCCTGTAGCCTAAAGTGTGGAAAGAGTAGATATAAAGTGTGTACTTACGTAAGTCAGTTTTTATCACTCTAATGGACGAAAGCATTTCTCTTAACTCAAGTTAGGAAATTATTATACATTTTTATATATCTTTATATAAAAAGTTACAAGTAGCAAGCGTATGACACAAGGAAGTGGAAGAGTAACAGCAGTATTGGAGAATGCATGCTTTTTACAATGTGTCTAATAAAAATGACATTTTTCCAATTCAAATATCCAGTGCTGACATGCAGGGTATTTTCTCAAACTGTCAATCAATCATATTGCTAAGTGCTTAATCAAAAATCATTTCTACTGAAGGGTATGAACGGTAAAATACCTGATTTCAAAACTATCTCTGAAACTCGGTATCTTCCTTTGATTTTCTTTTAAAAAGAAAGGAAATGGGGGTATATAGGAAAGACGAAAAATGAGATTTTTCTTATTGCAATCCAGTAATTTTACTCGGTACTTTGGGCTGCATTTAATCTTAACACAACAACAGACGTTTATAGTCCATAAAACCTCTAGCTGGTGTTTCCATGGTCCACATTCTCACTTTTCACTGTAGCATGTTCAAAATCACTCAGGAACGCACTATTCTCAAGCAGTCTATATAATGAAAACAATGTACATGTAACACAAAGTTCATCCAAAATTGTGTTTTTTCACATATCACACAATGTACAATTATCTAACAAAGACATAAAACAACATAGAAACAAAGCGAAACTGACAGTAAAAATAAAGTTGGGATAGTCTTAAACAGGAACTAATTTCTTCAAGTTTCCAGTAAATCTCAAAATGTATTTAAAAACTAAGGAGCACTTGGTGGCCAGCAACCAAATTACGAAATGAACATATCATTGTGCAGCGGGTATGTCTTGCTGAAGGGATAACAAATGTCTGTAATTCTTAAGTTTGGATAAAGGCAGTGGAATGAATTTAGAAATATGTCCACTTTTCACAATTCACTATAGAATTTTCTTTTCACAGTCCCCATGTTTGTATAAATAGTTCTTGTCTGAAAATAAAACACAGTTAAAACATTTTCTCCCGATGAAATATGCACACAACTACACCAACTTATCAAAGTAGTATAGAGCATGGAAATGCATTCACCTAATTCAAGAATAATTGATAGGTTTGAAGAGTTTTGAAGAGATTAACCGTCAAGCAAATTTAATTGGAGACAAATTAGTCTAATAGAGATATAGACTCTAAGTGCTGAAAATAAAGGCATTATGGTACCCGATGACAAAATAGACGTACACATAGACAACTGCTATTTATGGAACATTTTACATTATCAAGCATTCAAATTTTATATTCTAAAATTTGACATAACATGCTGTATTTAATTTTGATGAAATAAGCTGCATGTTCATGCAAAAATAAGAGGGCACAAACTGTACAAGTACCACAGAATGCTTAGTGTGTGAGTTTTGAGTAGAATGTTGCCAAATTCAATCAATACCATTATTACCAGTTTTATATACTGACTTCAGTTATACTGAGACAGTATTCAATTTTTTTAACTTATGAAAACCTTGGGTTTCTTCTGGTATTTCTTTTAAGACTTCACCAGTTTTTGTATCTTTACCTTAAGATAGATAAAATTTAACTTATTAACTTAACATCCTTTTCAATAGCATTGTAGCACAATGCTTGATGGTAAGAATATTCACATTTATTTTAAAGATATGTATACTAAGAATATCCTTCCATCAGCATTGAATCCCGTATATTTCTAATTGTGAAATGCTACGAAACACATATCTCAAGAAAGAACGAATAAATAGCACATTCCCTAAAAAACTACAAGACAAGTTCAACAGAACAAAACAAAACAGAGTACGACAAAGTCGGAGAAGGAACCAAGGGCATTTGCTTACCTTGAATTTTCTTTTTAGACCCTAGTTGTGTTGTATTCAGATTCATGTTTGCTTAGAGACCCAATGAGGCAGAACCTGGAATGTTATGGCTATTTCATTCAACAAAGTAATATTTTCACAAAAAATAAATAAGCACACAAATATTTACTTAAAAGCATTCCTAAAAATTCATAAAACTGTGGAAGTAAAATTTTTTCCATCAGCATGCAAAAATATTAAATCAACTAAAAGTAGTTTAGGTTTTGAGACTATATATTGAATTGAGGAATAACGTACATTTACAAAATAAACTAAATGCTAGTAAGCATGCAAAACAAAACATAGGAAGATTGGATTTGGGAATTGGAAATAATATTTTTCTCAATTTAAATCTTCTTTCCTCAAGACTTTTACTAATTTTAGGCCTAATAATACAATATAGATAATATTGTCTCCATATTAAAAGAAAACTGTTTCTACTAATCCTCGCTACATTTAAATATCAATGTTTACTTGTTTTAGCATACCATGCTATCATATGCAATTTGTAATGTAAGTATTATGTGATACGTGGAAAAAAGTGTTTTAACTTTCATACCAAAAATATAATACATTATATTGCAAAATATGTTATTTTTACATTAAAATTATTCAACAAGATGGGTTAACCATCTTGGTAAGGCAATTATTTCCAAATATCATCTCGTATCTTAAAATCTATAAATATTGATTGGAGCGACATTTATGACCACATGGAAGCAAATTAGCCATAAAAATTAGAGCCATAATTTTTATAGAAATAAATATTATATCTGTATAGAAATAAATGAAATCTCTTTGGTCTGTGTGTGCTCACACACATACACGTATGTACACAGACGGGATTTAGGAAAAGTACGCAGAGCACGGAAAAAGGAAAAGAAGAGGCAAAAGTTGAAATCCTATGCTTTAAGTCATTAATAAAAAGAGAAACTGAAAAATGAAGACAAAATAGAACACAACATTCTGGAAGCATTTCAGTCTTCAGGGTATAGTTTTCATCAAAAAATCTAGAGATACTGACCGCTGGACGGCTTTATCGTGTCGGGACAGCCTGTGACTCGTGGTCGGCACCTCGTCAATCTCGTCGATGTCACAGGCATCTGCAGCATCTTGGGAGTAGTTGTGTTTCATGACGAGGATACTTCTTCTGTTCACAGGGGGGATGAGGGGTTTGACGGGCTGTGGGGACATCTCTGTCAAGACAGAAGCATCTCTTGTGCTGAGGTTGCTGCGGCTGCCTTTCGTACTGGACAGTTGTGATCCACAGTGATGGTCATGAATGCATTTGGAAGAGGACCTCCTCAGTTTATGGTAGTTTTCAAAGTCATCGGCCACATCGGCAAAGTCAGCTGTAGCTCCTGTCCCTCTGAGGGTGCATACCTCGTAATGAGGAGGTTCCAACACCTCCTGGAAAACTGTCTGGTCAAAGTCCGATTTCCTTTGGACATATTTTTTACGAGGCTGTTTGATCTGCACAATGACAGAAATGATAATAAGGATGATCACAATGCAGGAAGTCACGCCAATGACAGTCCCACTGGTGTTGGTCAGCTGGTCCAGCAGACTGGCTTTCCTCTTTTCTACACGTTGAGGAGAGTGAAAACAACAAACAAAACAAGAAACAACCCACCACGCGTTAATATGGTAGTCAGACGTACGTGGAGAACTTTACATGAAACAGGCTGAGCATAAAACTTTCACTGTCTTAAACATAAACAAGTCTTTAAAAAGAAACAAAATGTTTCACTTTTCACAAGAACCCTATCTTCCAGCCTTAGAAACGCTCTCCCGTTGCACAGCATCCCTACTTTAAATGTAAATATGTTTTGAAGAAGGTCTTATAAAACCTTTAGGATGTCATTTGCGAATCAATTGGTAATGGTAAAAACATTTCTCTTGGTATAAGAAACCCCACAAACTCTGCTAATGGGAACATGAATATACCTAAATTGTTTTGAACTTATTCCTGATGTGGATAACTGAAGTCTAAGTAACAGTATTCTGATACCAGAAGGTGATTACACTTTAAGACAGACACTTCCGGGATGTTGGCATGAGGGCTTCTGTGGGTCTTTCCCCATCATCGTAAAAGTTAAAAAAATAACATTTAAGGTTTCTGGAAATTGTCTTAAGGGAGGTACATTTATTCAAGAACCTCTACTGAATTTCTTTATGAACAGGGATGGTCTGTGGCCTTTGAGCTCCTCCACCCAATAGAAGCTATCCCAATAGAAGCTTCTATCCCAGTAGAAGGTCTACTCAGGGTGGTTTCAGGCAACACAAGCCTCCTCTCCCTACAGGCCCCCAGTCTGGAGCTACAGTACCTCCCCAGGAAGGGCGAGCCACCTGCATTTCTCAATGCCCTTTCCACCCCCAGATCCATACTGCAGATGCTCGATTCCAGGCAGGAGTGGCTGGAATGTGGGGTCTCCCCTCCTCCTCCCAGGCCCCACTGGTAGGAAAGAAGGTCTACACCAGGCACAGCAGGTTGAGAACACAGGGCCCCGGTCACACTGACTGCAGCTCACTCACAGCGTCGAGCTCCCTGAAGAGACAAGCAGAAGACCAGATGGCCCCTTTCTCCATCCTCACCGAGTGCCTTCTTCATAAAGCTGGGGTGTTCCTCTCAGAGAAGTGAGCCACTGTCCCTGCCCCACCCTACCATCCAGAGCAGTGGCGCAGAGGTTTTGTCCATGGAGAAAGGTGGGCCACCAAGAACCATGGGAACAGACCCACTTTAGGCAAGTAAAACGAATCCCTAACAGTGCTGTATAAGGTTCTTCACAAAATGCTTAAATTTCCCATCCATTCCAAAGTGGTCCCTTGGACACAACATGGATCATTGCCCATCTCCTCAAAATAGTTGATACTGGATCGGCTTCTCTTATTGACTCTGCGAACCCTGGGTACTGTGGCAACGTCTCTCTGCTTCTATCCACAGAGGGCATTTTAATAGAAGATATTGGACATCAAGCATGGAGCATTATTTGCCCGTTTCTTTTCCTTTGCAAACTGGTTAATATTGGCTCTGAACAAAAGAGGATATGTGGCACTTTGAACTTAACCAAAACTCGCAACATTCATAACCAAGCCGAGGGATGCTCTCTATGTAAACAAACCTTTGCGTACAGGCTAAGAAGGAAGCCGGAAGCGATTCTCATTGGAAAGGAAGAAGAGCGTTTTGGTAGGAAAACTGAAGTCGAGGTAAGTGGCTTTAGGTACCTGAAAGCCCTAATGTTCCTTCGATACACTTTTATCTCTAGGGTATGTGCACTATGTCTGGTAAAGACGGACGGGATAAGTGAGAGGTGCAGCCACAGATGAAGGAGCTTCTGATAGGAAACGCTGCTTTGCATGGAAAGCTCCAATGCCCTGCTGCAGGCTCCAAAAAGGAGATTTGCCAATGAACATCAAGTGCTAAGGACAGTCCACTGTGCATTAGGGAATGTGAAAACTTCTGGTTACAGCACTAGTAAAAGCAAAGGAAAAGGCTAACAAATCAATTATAAAACCTACAGGAGTTCACAAAGCCAATGTACAATATATTTTTAAGGCTGTCTGATACATATAAACATTGGATCAACTTCTTCCCACGCTACAGGTAGAGGGATTTTGCAGATTCCAGGGACGAATGATTACCTTTACAATGATTTTCGTCCCAAGGGTACACACAGTTCTGGAGTCCATTGCAAACCAACGTATTGTTAATACACATGTTACTGTGGCAGAAGAATGTATTGCCTTCGCAGGGAGCTAAAAAGGGGAAGAAAAAGGCAAGAAAAAGGTTTTAACTGATGCTCAGTTGTAAATCACTCACGTTGCAAATCTAAAAACGAAAAGATTCGTGTGATAATATGCCGTCAAATTGAGAAAAATGGTAGAACTGACATTCCATTCTCAGAAGAGTTGCCATAGCGGCAATTATTCCTTGTGTTACTAACAGAGCTAGAGTTCTTCTAGAAGTGCTCAGCTTATAAAACTGGCACGGGAAGTTTTCCATCATAAAAATGAAGTACATTATCCATATGGGTTCTTCTTCTTTTTATTTAACTTGGTGCATTCCTTTAGCAAAACTTAAGTGCCGACCACATGCATAACATTATGCTTTACACTGAAATTCTGTATGTATAAATTTGGTTGTCCTGTGCAAAAAAGATTTAGTTTAATGGAAATATTGAAATGTTTTGGAAAGTATAGGCTTACCAAATACTAATTAAGAAAGTATAATATTATTTAAGCATATGAAAGAAGCAAAGAATATCATGGAGATTCAGAACAAGGGAAAATTTATTCTGAACAACATAAGAAAAATGTACATTATTCTCATCAACATTTAAAATATATACGGTGATGAAATTAGCCTACTTTGCATATATATCACACGTTCTACTGACTTTAGGTACAATGGTCCATGCTCTCCAGATTACAATGCACATTGAGGGCATTGGGAGGTCAAATAAGAATTCCAAGAAGTATACAATTTGGCTACAGAAATAAGAGAATTAGTGACAAGTCTAATATAGCAAAGTCTAATGTTAGCTATGACTTCAATATTACAAAAAAATACACTTCTTTCATTGTCAGAGTAATTGGTCATTTATAGGAATGCATCTCTAGAGTAATGCTACACTATGAATTATAACTTAGATGCCATTATAGCTTGATGTAGACAGTCCTTTAAAGTAGTTTTTGTTTTTATCTTTGTAATCATCCCACATATCTCATAAAATGTAATTTTAGCACTGATTTTTTTCAGTTATAGTTTTGTGGCCCTTTTAAGGATAGGTATTCTAGAAAAATATATTAGACACAAAACACATAATTTTCAGAGGTTCATCAGTCAGTAAAGTTTTATCAATGATCAATATTATCTAAACAGTGCAGCCATGTTATAATTAATTTTCACCTTCAAAACCGCTTATTGCAGGGTTGTTTTTTTTTAAGTAAGTTGTCTCCCTTAAATGTATCTTCCATATTAATGAAAATTGTTAAGAAAATGCTTTGCGTAAGGTAATTTAATATATTTTAACATTCCTAGAGGAATCATTAAAAAAGAAATGATCAAGGGCTTCCCTGGTGGCGCAGTGGTTAAGAATCTGCCTGCCAATGCAGGGGACACGGGTTCGAGCCCTGGTCTGGGAAGATCCCACATGCCGCGGAGCAACTAAGCCCGTGAGCCACAACTACTGAGCCTGCGCGTCTAGAGCCTGGTGCTCCGCAACAAGAGAAGCCACAACGATAAGCCCGAGCACCGCGATGAAGAGTAGCCCACACTCGCCGCAACTAGAGAAAACCTGCGCACAGAAACGAAGACCCAACACAGCCAAAAATAAATACATTTATTAAAATAAAAAAATGATCAAGTCTTGAAAATCAAAAGTGTGGCAAAGACAAAGGTAACTTGAGCCAAGCATTCCCCCGACTCTCCAAGCCCTTACCCCTACCCGCCCCGCCCCCCCCCCCCCCCCCCCCCCCCCCCCCCCCCCCGCCAGTTCCAATTCCCAGGAGAGCTTCTTCTTCCTTCTGCCTTGTTTGCCTTCAAGTCCCTGGTTAAAAAATAAAAAAGATGTAATAGTCGTTTTGAAAAACAAAGTATTAAAGAGTAGAAAAGATGCAGATGCAGTAGTGATTTTGAAAAGTATCATGCTGAACGTTTTACTGCGCTCCTGCTTTCAACACGGTATAAAGCTTTTATAGTGTGAAATGTAATGATCCAATCTATTACTGCAAAAATCCGATTTTCAGTCAGGAACTAAATTTGAATTTCTGTAGTCAACCATTTTGCAGAACTGATATGGTCTGTTTAGCAGGTAATGAATGTTGTCAAAACGTGTACACAGAACAAAAAAGTAGTTTTCCGCAAATAGATTAGAGCAGCTGCAAATTGCTTTAGTAGAAAATGTAAAAAAATCCACTTACTACCTGATAAATTGCAGTGGTTTTGAAAGTACAGTTAATCCATCAAGTAAAGAATACCTCGAAAAGAGCATAAATATTTATTGACCTTCCAGAATGAGCTGGAAAATTTATTACAATTACTATTAAATAGGATGGGTTTGTTTTTATTTTTTTGTGTGTATGTGTGGTACCCGGGCCTCTCACTGTTGTGGCCTCTCCCGTTGTGGAGCACAGGCTCCGGACGCGCAGGCTCAGCGGCCACGGCTCACGGGCCCAGCCGCTCTGCAGCATGTGGGATCTTCCCGGACCGGGGCACGAACCCGCGTCCCCTGCATCGGCAGGCGGACTCTCAACCACTGCGCCACCAGGGAAGCCCTAAATTTTTAAATATATAGATAAAAATGGCATTGCATTCTGCAACAGTGAAGTATGTTAGTACTAACAGTATGTTAGTAAATACACTAGAGATTTGGCTTCCAAATTCTCCAAATGTAATTTTGTTTCTGTTTCTGCTGCTGTTGCAAAAGTCTTACAAAACACCAATCAATGTGCCAGTATCAGTTATCATTAAATATTGGTGGTTTGACTGGGAGTGGAACAGATCATCCAGTACTGTCAATGAATCCCATTCCTGACACACTACTTTACATCAAATAATTATACAAATGTGCCAGTTAACTGAAATCATCCTCCCTTAAAAAAATCACTATTATTCCAAGTACTACTCCATCTTTTCTTCCTTACTTTTGCTACATTTATAGAACTGCTGTGCAAACAATAAACAAACAAAAACAAACAAGGAAATCTTAGCAGTGGCTAAGAAACCAATGTATCACAACACACCCCTTGAACAAAAATTAATTTTGTCTCATAGACACCAAAAATAAAATCGATTGGATTCTGAATTTTCTTTATATTGCATATCTGAATATCTCTCTCATATAAAGGCAGACACACAATAGTTCAATAAAGATTCTGAGCTCTACCTCCTGCTGAAAGCATAAAATGGCAGCTTCCTGCCTCCCAAATCAAGCCATGTCCTCACTGCTCCTTCAAGGGTGTCTGAGTACATACACTCTGCACATAAGCATTTCTCACTGCTCCCCACACGTTCCTGAGATCTTTGGTTCATTGGCCCTATAGTTCCCTCCCTCTCTCTGTCCTGGAATACCTATTCTCCACTCTACTATGCAAATCATATCAGAACTGTATGATCTTTACAGTTTGAAAATATCATTCCAATCTATCAGAAAATTATCTTTTCCTTAAATCCTATTCTACTTACAATTTTTAAAAAGAGTTTAGCACTTAGTATATGCTTATCGTCCTTCCCCATGAGTTCTTTGAGGCTAGGGACATGCTTTAAAAAAAATTACTTGTAATCTCTTATGTGGCTTAATATCTCTAGGCTTAGAGTAAATAGTCAACAGATATTTTTAATTGATTAATATCACTGAGCAAAAGTTTAGCTCTGGCCAGGCTGCGGACCTGAGTATCCCAGAGAACAGAAGATTCTCACAGGTGTGTTTACTGTGGAGAATTAGCCCTCAAATACAATACAAATTGTGATATTCTCAGAAACTAAATCCCATTCATTTATTTGGCTCTCTTACTATTGCTGGAAAAGCACAGATTCTACCAATCTTTAGAGAACTTAGTCTACTTAGAAATTCAATATAATTGTCAAAAGCTATTGGCTCTTAAAAACCAGCCCCCTTATTCCCTAAAATTATCTGGAAGAAACTCAAAATTAAGGTTTACCAATAATAAAGGGCAGCCAATAACGTAATCCTCAAAATTCAGAGTAACTCACACAGGCAGTTTCCATGATCAGATGAATCTACTTATTTCTGGGACTAGGTCTTCTGTTGCTTTCAGAATAGCAAACACAGCCTCATATTGATGTTAAAAACTAAGTACACAGAAGAAAGTACTCGCATTGCTTTTTGACTCTGAATTATTTAAAAGCACATTTAGACATAATGACTGCAGCTACTGCAAACTCACTTCTCTGGAAGGGCTTATTGAACATCACCATTTTATCATCCGCATCTAATGCTAAGTGTTTCTTTTTGAGAAAAGCCAGAAATGGAATGTAGTGAAATAACGATAGTCAGCCAAAAGAATGTCATATGCGTAAGCACAGCATTGTTATTGATTTAACTCATTCGGGTAACATAGAAAATGGATATTTTAACACTGCAAAGGAGTCTTTCCCAACTTTCCCCTCTTCTCTCATACACCAGGACTTTCCTAAAACTATGACTTCCTGACTGAGATATTTTAACATCTTGGGGGTATATTTCTTTGCTCATACACTCATACCCAGTGTAAAATATCATTAAAGTTCAATTCTAAAGAAGAATTCCCCTCTCCTCTCATACACTCATACACTTTGCACAATACGCAATTGTGCAAAGCGTCCCTGTTGGACCAGGTTAACTGTCCATGAACTTGAAGCTTAGAGCATGCTTCTCCAGGCACTTCATCCTGGGGTAGAGTCCTGACAACACTACAGAGGGTAGGGCTGCGTCTCAGGCTGTAGGGAGTGATAATTCCTAAGGAGAGATCTCGTCTTCCATGAGCACTTACTCAGTTACCACATCTATAAGATAGGGAGACAGATAATGCTTCCCTAAGTGATTTAACTATGCAAAGAATGTAGGACAGTGCCGGCCATATGGACGCAAGCACTGTAGTTGTCAGAGTAAGCTGTTCTAAAAGGCAAGTATTGTACAGAGGCTGTGAATTCAAAATGTCTGAGATTGAATCCTGGGTTCACCACTTCTAAGTTGTGTGATCTTGAGCAAATATTCCTTAAATTTTTCCACTTTTCAGTTTACATCTATATAATGGGATAAGTTTAAGGAGATACAGGATATAAAAGTTAAGTCATTTATATTCAATTTCCTAATTTGTAAAGTGACGATAGTTGTTCACAGACCTCTTGTTAAGACTAAATGAGAATATGCAAATTTGAAAGAACAGAGCACAGCCCTTTATGCAGAAGAGCACGCAATAAACGCTGTTTAAAAAGATGAGTTATACATAGAACTGTTGGTTTTCTCATGTGACAAAACAGCAGATAGTTATTCTTTAGATAGTAAAATATTGTAATAAAATTAACATAATTAAATGGATTACGCTAGATCAATAAGATGTTATATTGGGAGTAATATTTACAATATTTAACAATCATTACTTCATGGGAACTGACCAATCAGAGTTAAAGGGATGCTGCCGGACATACCACACCAGTGCCTTCCACCCTACCTGCGTGTACCAGTTCTACAACACCCCAGTTTACAGTCACTTGTAAGAAACTGAAAAATACATTAATGCATAATGAAGCATCTTTTTCTCAAAAACGACAGGGGAATGCTTATTTTAATAAGTTTCCTACTATATCTACTTCCAAGTCCTTATTCTAGCATACTATGTATTTCACAAAAATTCAATCCCAAGGACTAAGTGGACAACTCCCTTCTATGATTCAAAAAGTGGTTTTAAATTAATTCTGATAGTACATGAAGGAGCACAATGACAGGTAATACAAACAATTAACTTTACAATTTGCAGAAGGTTCTTACCCTCTGGCTCTCCTAAAAGTCATTATATGAGCTTAGTAATATACTTGAATGTGAAAACAAAGTGAACAATACACCAGAGCCCTTCAGCTTCAAGGTCTTTGATTCTGTGTTACTGTACTATTTACATGTAAAAAGAAAAAAATAGTCTATAACCAGTCTCCATTTTTTATATCCAAGTACACAATAAACACACCTTTCTAAGACATGCCCAGGACTTTCCTAAAACTATGACTTCCTGACTGAGATATTTTAACATCTTGGGGGTATATTTCTTTGCTACACTCATACCCAGTGTAAAATATCATTAAAGTTCAATTCTGAAAAAGAAGCAAAACAGAATCTGCGCATGTGAAATATCGATACAATAGCAAATGGAGATTTTAAATGTTTCTACTACTTTATAGGAGGAAGGTTTCGCTACATAAGGTATTTGTGATATTCCATCATTCCCAGAATAACAAGACCATCAAGATAACATGCATTTTCTAACACCAAATTGTAAAGAGAGATATTCAGGTCCCATCCTGGGAAACCAAGGCAAGCAGTGTGTAAAAGAGACTAGATCTTGGTCTTTTGGTTCCAATATAAATCCAGGAGTGTTCTGAAGTTTTCAGTGATCCTATGAAACTGAGGCTTGGATGAAAGTGACATTTGTCCTACAACTGTATTAACAGAATCTTCAGTACAGAGAAACACAATACACAGATGCAGATTTTGAAATTATCTAAAGGTCCTTTAAGCCCAATTTTAAAATTCCAATTTAAAATACCTTAAGTGAACAGTTATGTAAATATTTCAAAACAAATTCTTTGGAAACATGAAATGTAACTCAACAGTTTGCTCTGGCAAGGAAGATGTGTACTGCAGAGTAGGAAGACTGAGAAATCCAGTGTGTTCCTGTGTGTCAGCCTTCTGGTAATTCTCAGCACCTTGTTTAGAGAAGTCATACGCCCAAAAGCATATGTTTAATCTTGTTTAATCCAAATATCTCTATTTTATGTGTATACCACTTAACAGACAACACAAAAACAAAATCAAAAACAAAAGCTTGGCAAGTGTTGCCCCAGTGTTCAAAAATCATTATAGTGGTAGGATTCTTAATTCTTAAGGGGTCATAGAATAGTATGGAAATTACTGAGGTATAAAGTTGGGTGAAAAATAAGGATACAAATTGTTTCAAATTATAAAGCCTCACATGCAAACAAACATACGAAAAATTTTACTGGAAATACTAAGCTGAAATGTTAGCAATGACTATTTCTAGGATATTTACAAGTTATATTTAATTTTCGTTGGGAAATTTTTTCATATATGCATATACATATGTGTGTATATACACAAACATATACACATATAGTTACTTCTTATGATTGGGAAAAATCTGATAACTTTTCATGAAAAAAAAAGCCAAATATTAATCCAAACAAGTCTATTTTATCTTTCAAATTTTAACCAGTAAAAGAGTAGATTTCAAATAATAGTTATACTTTATTATTTTTAAAGATACTTAATGAACTCAATATTTCACTGAATTCATTGTTTTCTTTTGGACGTTTTGTCTAGTTTTAAATCCTCATATGTTCCCATTCGTCCCACTAGGTGGGGAGCATTTACCATTCTTCAGTGAAATAGCATTTCAGTCCTTCAAGATGCTTAAATCATGACGGCATCTGAGACAAACAACCTTTATACCTACATATTGCTGATTCTTAAGGAGTAAAAACGTTATCAGGAGACAAACGAATTTTGGGCATATTTTAATTAGGTTAAGGAGGACAAGAGGAAGAAGGGCAGCCACACACTCAAAATAAAGGAAATTTTATTTTAAAATATAATAAAGAATCACCAAACATATATTTTATAATGTTAACGGTCTAATCATGGATATATCATCATTTTCCAGGATCATGTCACATGCTTATAAATACTGTTCCAATTCTGTAATTAAAAGCCACGTAATTCATAATTGCTATTTAATGCTACCAGCACTAATGCTCATTCTATTAGAGTCATTTCTTTCCTCACCCACTACCTTGCTTTTCAAGTCCAGAAATGCCACTCAGGGAAAATTAAAACAAAATGAAAATAAAAACTGTCAGATTTCTCTCTGAAACCTTGATATTTCAAATACCTCTGCTTTCTTGTTAATGAAACTATCATTTGGTAGATCTGTTCAAAGTCAAGTTACATCATATTTCATCAAGAAAATTTGGAAATAGAAGAGATGCTCGATCCTATTTTTCTTTAAAAATCATTATATCATTTAAAAATTGCTTGGGGCTTCAGATCAGACGCTCCTTCCGCCCCCCACCCCCACCCCGTCTCCCAGCCCCCAACCCATATCTTGTTTCATTCCACAGGTATTCTCCTTGCTTCTTGCTTCTCTCAAATTCTTATCTTTTAACCGCTTTAATTTGAGGTTTGTCAAAAGCTCACGCCTCTATGTGCTGGCCTGTGTGAGAATAGACCACACACACACACACACACACACACACACACACACACACACCCATGTCTTTGAGCTTTCTACTTCTGCTCTTTGTTATTCTTATTTTCCCAATCGTAACTTGGAGTGGAAATGGTCACAAAAATGCATGGAGAAGCATCAGAACGAGGAAAGAGCTGGGAGTATGTTTACATGTCCTTGCTTCATTTCCTGAATTCAGCTTGTAACACCCTTGAAGATATTGATTTATTAAAATTTTCTGACAGTCTAGAGGCTCTACAGTCTATCACTTTCTTTGCCTGAGAGATGGGAACAAAGCTTAAAATTATTATAATTATGTAAATGTGATAGGTACCTGCATTATATATTCAGGTAATTAATTTGTACTAAATAGCAAAATCTGGCACACTGAAAAACTCAGTTACTTTTATTCAATAATCATTTTGATCTTTCAGGTGCAAAGGTGATTTTCCCTGCCCTCTGAGGCCTTTCGGCTGACCCCTGCAGTCAGGCTCCTGGTGATACCGAGCAGGACCCTCTGGGGCTCCTGGGCACAAAAGCCTTTCTGTGTCCCCCACTTCTGGATTACAGGAAATAGGCTTCATTCAGCCTCCATGACCTTCCCTGAGTTCCAAGGAGCAGGTTTAAATAGATGTTAATTAGGGAAGCGAGGACCAGTCAAAAGAAACAATAGAGCAGCCTAGAGGCAGGGTCTGGGTCCCCCCTCAAGGGATATACTTAATACTTCTGAGCTGTTTTACATATACTGAAACCGCCAGCAGGTGGGAGAAATTAAAGGTATGCTGCCCACGAGCATGTGGCCCCCCGACTGGATGGAATCAGAAGGTTGATGATGCTGACTCCCCATTACCTCACCACCAACCAATCGGAAGAAAGTCCACGAGCCGATCACGCCCTCTTTGAACCATGACTATGAAACTTCTCACTACCCCCTCCAGGTCCACACACATTCTGAGGGCATTAGCCCACTGTGGTCCTCTTTGCCTGGCAAAGCAATAAAGTGATTCTTTTCTACTTCACCCAAGACTCTGTCTCTGAGATTTAATTTGGTGTCAGAGTACAGAGGCTGCATTTGGCTTCATTCTCATGGGCTCACACTTCCAGCTGACTCCTATCTGAGACCCAGATTTGTTCGGTGCATCCGAATCCCTAAGTAACATCCCCACTTGGCATTCTAATTACCATCTCAAATGGAATATGGCTGGATGGGTTTAGATAGCGGTGATCATCCTATAGTCCTCTTCCCTGCCTCAATTCCCCCCTCACCCACCCTCCCAACATTATTAAGGGGCATCGCCTCGCTCCAGGCTAAAGGCTCAGGGTCATGATTGAGTCCTCTCTGCCCTGGCGCCCACATCAAACTGTCCTGTAGGTCTGTCAGCTCTCTCTCAACTCCAGGCTCTTGGTAACGTCTCCACTGGTACTTCTGAGTGGTCTTTCACCAAATCGTCTCTTACACGGATCCACAGACACAGTGGCCAGAGAAGCCTTGGATATTTAAGTGTAAATCCGATGGAGTTTCATCCCCTTTTAAAACACTCCAAAAGCTTCCCAATAAAGTGAAATCAAAGCTCAAACTCCTTGGTACCCCTTTGCTTATCCCAAATCTTTGCCCAACTTACTTCTGAGCACAAGGATCGCCCAACACAACCCAGGGCACTCATGCCCACGTCCTTCTCCAGCACATTACCCCGTGTTTTGTTTTTCCACAACACTTATTAGGATTTGAGTTCATCTTTTTAAAGTTACTCTCTTGTACATCATTAGCTTCCTTTAATAAGAATGAGAGGCAAAGGCATTGTTCTGTTCACTAATTTATCACTGCGCTCAGAACATCAGGTGCCGTATCGTAGGTCCTTAATAAATACTTGTCCACGAGACACTGGAACAAAACTTCTTTAAGCAGTAAAATGGATATGCCATATTCTCATTAAATTCTAACAATGCTTCTAATGTCTAAGGAATAGCTAAACTTTTCTTCATGAACTTGATGGAAGAAAATATCTAAAACATCAGAGATCCCAATTATGAGTGAGCCCCTGCGTCAGCTTTCAAAGACGTCAAAAACTGGATTAAAACAATGTACAGCTTGCTGCTAAATACCATTTTTAACGGTGAGATTCTAATCACAGAAAAAGAAAATGTAAAAAAAAATTTAAATATATTTGGCCATTAGAATTGCCTCCCAAAACAATTGTTTTGTTTTGTTTTTCCCAAAATGAATGGAATAATTTCCCTGCCACCATACTTTAAACATGCAATGGCCCTTGGGCTATGCAATTAGAGGAAATGTCATTTTACTTGAAAAATGCTGACCAGATTTGAGGCCAGAAATAGGTCTGTGCATCTTCTCGTCACCTCTTTCATCAGCTTCATATTTTTTTTTTGAAAAATCAATATCTGCTTCCAAAACTCTATGTTCCAATGTGACTTAGTTATCAGTCAAGATAGCCAGTGTTATTGTTAAGCTATAGCTTAATCTTTTTTCTAATACAAGAAATTCTATTCACAATCTAATCCCACTCACATTTATTAGATCCCCCCAATCTCTGCTAAAATTGCATATTCCTACTGTCCCAAAAGACACGCTATTATGAAAAGAGAAGCACCTTCAGGAGAAAATTGTATTCCATAGATAGAGGCCATTTCATTCCTCACAGAGGGCAAGGACCACGTCACGATCTATCCATTCCATTTGATGCCAAGAAATTATTATACATTTTTATACTATGATTATGTCTGCATTGGGTCAGCGACCCCATGATTTATTCATCGTGTGCCATTAGATGTGACTCTAGTTACAGTAACTAGGATATTATATTTCTTTGGGGTCTGCACCCTATTATTAGGACTTGGACATGGGGTCCAGGGTTTGTTTCCATAGCTGATGCACACATATATGCAACAGTTGTTAGGGTAGACTCATCGTTTTGTTAAAGGTATTCATGTATATTTGGTCTCATTATGGAACATGCCAACTCCCCAAAGGACGACTTGCAGTAAATAAGGATCAAAGCCAAGCATCGACAAAGTACCGTAGCCTCAGGCTTGTGATTCTGTTAGTTCAAAGACTAACGATTTGGAGTAATAATTTCCTTTCTCCGTAGCAAACATACATTGTTTATTGTCATTGACAGACGTAAACTATGTAGCTGTGAAGCCAGAATCAAAGAGATCAATAGATATTATCCCCAAGGATCCTACCAAAAATTACAAGGAATTTGCTGCCTGTATTCTTGTCCCAGGATCCCTGGCAGACACTTAACTAAAGACAATGTTGATCTAAAAAGTTCAATGAAAATTCTACAAAATTTTCTAAGTAATTCAACATATAAATATGGTAGCCAAAATTATTTAATATTTTTAGTCTAAAAATTAGTTGAGGAAATTGATTTTAAATTTTAATTATATCACTAAACTATGTATCTATATGTATAACTTTTCTTCAGTGATTTGAGTTAAATGACCAAATAATTTAATATCCAGTAATAAACGTCCATCAAGAATTAACTTCAAATAATAAGATATGCCTGACAGTTGTTGTTGTTGTTGTTTTTTAATGGTACAATAGGACTCAACTAAACACTTAAAAAGAAAGAGAGAAGGGTGAGTCTCTGGCAGATTATACAATTTTATATCATTTTCCTTTGCTCAAAAGTCTCATTATATTTGAAAGTAAGAAACTACTGACCCTAAAAAGTTTCAGTATACTGTTATCCCATTAACAGACAGAATAGGAGAACCATCTATTGACTCTTTGCTCCGTTCCAGACACATATATTTAAAACTGACAGCTGTCCTGTAATGATTCCTCATTTTCTGGAGCATTCACATTTAATGTCAAGGTGTTACAGGTGGGAAAATGGAAAAATTAGTTGACCAGCACCAAATTCATCCTTTTACACATTTTCTCATCCTATTTCATATTTTTTAAACAACAAAAATTATTTTTTCAAATGACAGATTTGTGATTTTCTTTCTAAAATGTTAACATTAATCTTAAAATCTCCAAACACATGTATACTTGCCAAAAAGTACATATTGATATCTTCATGATACATTCCTTTTTTGTATTTTTCTGTAGTGAAAAGATATTTAGTTTTTAAATAATTTCTTTATATAGAAGAATATTTATTCAGTGGTTGGGAATGAAGGGAACATGTGTTTAGATATACGATTACCATTTGGCATTATGAACCGTTGGTCTTCAAGTCAACTAAGTTATGTTTTCATAATCTCAGACTAAAGTTTGTCAGTTTAATAATAATAAAAAAAATCTAACCTATTGTGTTTAGTTGAATAATGGCTCCCAAGTTTGTCCACACCCTAATTCCTACAACTTGTGAATGTCACTTTTTATGGCAAAGGGATTTTGCAGATGTGATAAAGTTAAGGATTTCAAAATGGGGAGATTAGCCTGGATTATCCAGGAGGGACCTGTGCAACCAAAGGCGTCCTCACGAGAGGAATTTAGAAGCTCCAAAGGACAGAACATGATTTCACAACGTAGCAAAAAGAGATAAGATGATACCTTGCTGGCTTTGAAGAAGGAATAGAAGGAATCCACAGACTGGGACAGGTGAGGGAACGTATTCTTCCCTAGAGCTCCCCTAGAAGGTGGCCTTGTTGACACCATGGTTTCAGCCCAGGGAAACCTATTTCAAATAATACGTTTGTGTGGTTTTAGGCACTAAGTTAGTGGTAATCTGTTACAGCAGCAATAGGAAAACTCGTAGCTGATTTCTCAGGGTAATCAGAGACCTGCCCCACTAGGTTCCACAGATGTAGCACAATATCAAAATGGGGAAGGAAAGGTCAGAAGTGGGAAAAGGGAGGAAAGAGATCTCTGAGGTGGAAGAGCAACAGTTTGGAACCAGGACACCCTGACAATTTGTGAGTCACAATTAGCTGGGAACTGTGTTAAGAGCAACATTTTCTAATTCTTTACATAGTTTAAAATATCAGAGCAAACATTTATTCATATCACCTGCGAGAGAAAGGGCTGATGCTACTCTACCTCTACTGTTCTAAGGACGCTGCAGAAATGTGGGCTTGGCCACCAGTATTTGCCATGCAGTAAATCAGCCCTCAGTTAAGTGTGTCTTTAAGGTAAATGGTGGAGAAATTCTACCGTAGGCTGTAGTGACTCTTAAGTCTAAAAGAGTATGTTATGAGACAGAAATGTGGTATCCTCAGCTGTTGCATAATTATCACCCCTCCAACAAAACCTCCAATGATCAATTATTATTTTCTGAAATCATAAATGAATCTTAATTTTCCCAATAAAGAAAATAATGTATAACTTGATATCTTGTAATAACCTACAGTGGAAAATAATCTGATAAAAAAATGTATATATATAACTGAATCACTTTGCTGTACACCTGAAACTAACACAATATTATAAATCAAATATATTTAAATTTAAAAAAAGAAAAAATTATATATCTTGTTTTCCTAGATTTAATAAATCCCTTCAGAAAGTCGTATCAAATTATATTTATTGCTTTTAAAATGTTTACTCAAACAACAACTTTTTGTTGGAGAAAAATCATAAAATACTGATAGTAAGCCTCATCCTAAAAATAATGTTAATTGCACTGCCTTCTACACATATGGATTACATATATAATAGATACTGTATATTAAGTATTTATCACACATGTTTACAAGAATATATTTGTAACGTACATGTGTTTTGCTTGCCACTTGTTTTTAGAATTTTATTTTTTAATATAGTTTATTGGCAGTATCCATCCAACACATCATCGTAGCAGTTACAAGAACATAGGCATGTTTCAAGAACCATTTAACCAAGCCATTTAGGAAATTTTCATTTTTTAAATGATTCTAAACATTCTCATCCCTGGTATCTATTCTTAGATTCATTTTTTAGATCAACAGGTAAGACCCTATTTTTGGTTTATACCTGTTTTAGAATTTTGATATATAGTGCTAAATTAAGAAAACTTTTATTTTCCTGCCAGCATACATACATTTTCATTTCACCACACCATCTCCAAAACTGGGTATTTCATCAATGCTAATTTTTTAAAACAATTTGATACCTGAAAATGATGTCTCATCCTTATTGAAATTTATGTCTTTTTGTTTACTGATATGAATAGGTGTTTGTTTCCTATACCAGGAGGCCATTTACGCTTCTCTATGAATTAACTGTTTACTTTATTTGCCCCATTTTCTATCGCTATATAACATTTTCTTATTGTCTTATATAATCTGTATTCTTTTTTTGTTTATTGTTGCTTATTTATTTTTTTGAAGTATAGTTGACTTACAATATTGTATTAGTTATAGGTGTACAACATAGTGATTCAGTGGTTTCATAGATTACACACCATACAATCTGTACTCTTTTTTTTTTTTTTTTTGCGGTACGCGGGCCTCTCACTGTTGTGGCCTCTCCCGTTGCGGAGCACAGGCTCTGGCCGCGCAGGCTCAGCGGCGATGGCTCACGGGCCCAGCCGCTCCGCGGCATGTGGGATCCTCCCGGACCGGGGCACGAACCCGTGTCCCCTGCATCGGCAGGCGGACTCTCAACCAGTGTGCCACCAGGGAAGCCCACAATCTGTACTCTTTACAGGATAATAATATTTGCCCACTGCCTATCCTTTATGTTGCTAATTGTCCTCCAGCTCAGCTTTTCCCTTTTATTTAAATTTAATTTAAATTACATGTAAAAATTTAAATAATAATACATCTTGAATTTTGTATATTTGTATATAGTGATATGTTCCCTTACCCATGGTGTGTTTTATGTCTACTTTATTGAGATATGCCCAAACCTGACTCATAGTCAGCAATTTCCCCATCATATTTTGTGTATTGTTGATACTTAACTCTATGCCATCTGGTATTTACACTGCTATAAGACATATATAAGTAAATCATTCCTGTATTAATAAAGTGGTCTTAATCTTTTAAAAATACAGCAATTCATAATGATGAGGCTTGGAGATCTATACCCATAAAATGTTAATTTACATTTAAATCTATGTTGTAATTGGTCACCTTGCTCCCTCTAGCACTTACAATTTTCTTTCCTTGCTGAAATACATACAGAATATAATGCCTTTTGATCTTAGCATTTACCCCAAACTTGTAAGTGTGTTTTGCCTAGATTTTTCTAGAGGGAAAATTAAATATTACTGTTGAGAGTTGATTATTATCCACCTTTTTTTTTGGTGTATTTTCTCAGAGTGTTACCGACCTCTGTGCACTTTTACAGTAATAATCAAATTAAAATCTCTATATATTTTTTTCCCTCTAGGAGCCATTAAATTTAGTTTATTAAGGTGATATGGTAATTTTACTGGTGCATTACAAAATGGGGAATTTGCACTACCTCGGACAGAATGCAAATTGGCTATACAAGAGGCAGATGGCAGGCCAAACCGTGTTCCAGACAAGAAAGGATAAGATAATAAAACTGAAGAGTGAAATAATAAACAATTATGGTGACAGAAGAGTAAGGATCCTACTAGTATAAACAAATGATGGAGAAAAACAACTATACAGGGGGCTTCCCTGGTGGCGCAGTGGTTGAGAATCTGCCTGCCAATGCAGGGAACACGGGTTCGAGCCCTGGTCTGGGAAGATCCCACATGCCACGGAGCAACTAGGCCCGTGAGCCACAACTACTGAGTCTGCGTATCCGGAGCCTGTGCTCTGCAACAAGAGAGCCCGCGACAGTGAGAGGCCCGCGCACCGTGATGAAGAGTGGCCCCCGCTCGCCGCAACTAGAGAAAGCCCTCGCACAGAAATGAAGACCCAACACACCCAAAAATAAATAAATACATTTATAAAAAAAACTATACAAGAAGAGAATTTGGCTTCTTAGAATACAGTGTTTTAGTGGGTAATTTACTGAAGTAAATGAGAAAGTGTGTGGCGGGAGGGACAGAGTACCAGATACAAGGGAACGTTTGCTGAAGTGAGTTACACACTTGAATTCAAATTGAATGAGTGGGGCTGCACCTCAAGAGGAGCAACCTTCTTATTCATCTTCATGCCATCAGTGCCCGGGCACTTCCTTGTTTACTGAAGGAATGACAGAATGAATGGAGGAACACAAAGAAGTATAAAAATGAAAACTTATCAATGACTAGGTAACACAGTAGTAGTTGCTCAACTTTAGGGTCAAGCTGATGCTGGAGTGATTATTTTTCTTATACTGCCTACAGTTCTATCTTGTCACATGTCTTGAACTACCAAATTTAGGAACAGTAATACATTACTAAATAATAATATATTTATTAATATATTTAATCAATATATTAAGTAACGTATATAGATTGCATTTGGGTTATCCATTCTATTAAAAATTACCCATCATTACAACAAATATGCTTCAGCCTTCTATTGCTGAGTAATAAATTATTACAAACGTTTGGGCTTAAAACAATACCCACTTAATATCTCCAGCTATGCAGGTCAGAAGTCTGGGTTGGGTAAGGTCTCTCTTTATGATCTCACAAGGCTAAATCAAGGAGGCGGCTGTACTGGGTTCTCTGGAGCATGGAGGCCTCTTTCAAGCTCATTCAGGCTGTTGGAAGAATTCAGTCTCCTGTGGCTGCAGAACTGAGGTTCCTGCTTTCTTGCTGGCTGCCAACTGGGGGACATTTTTAGCCCCTAAAGGCCACCATCATTCTCTTGTCACATGGCCCTTTCTGTAACATGGCAGTGTGTTCCTTTAAGGCCAGGAGGAGTACTGGCTGCAGCTTATAATGTCTCTGACTTCTTCCATCCCTGACCTTTAGAATTTCTTTTAAAAGGGCATAAAGATTATTATCAAGATTTGTTGAGTATTGTCAGACCAACCAGGATATCTGGTACACTTCTATAGAGCAATAACAACCTATCCGAAAGAGAAATTAAGAAAACAATCCCATTTATAATTACATCAAAATGAATAAAGTACCTAGGAATGAATTTAACCAAGGAGGTGAAAGACCTGTACTTGGAAAACTAGAAGACAGTGGTGAAGGAAATTGAAGATGACACAAATGGAAAGCTACACCGTGCTCAAGGATTGAAAGAATTAGTATTGTTAAAATGTCCATCCTACCCAAAGCAATATACAGGTTCAATGCAATTCCTGTCAAAATACCCATGGCATTTTTCACAGAACTAGAACAAATGATTCTAAAATTTGTATGGAACCACAAAAGACCCCAAATAGTCGAAGCATTCTTGAAAAGAAGAATATACCTGGGGGTATCACATTCCCTGACTTCAGACTATACTACAAACTACAGTAATAGAAACAGTATGGCACAAAAACAGACACATAGATCAATGAAACAGAACAGAGAGCCCAGAAATGAACCCATACTTTCATACTTTCCCAAGCCTCCCAAGAGTATTGTTTTATTACAGCATCAACTCAAAGTCCTAAATCTCATCTAAATCTCACCAGCTCAAAGTCTGAAATCTCACCATCTAAGTCACCTAAATATTGTGCAGACAAGGCTCCTGGGGGCAGTCCTTGAAGGAGTCTGGACTTCAGTTCCTGAGGTACAGTTCCTCTCCATGTGGACCCATGAAACCAAAGAGACAAACCACCTTCCCCAAACTCCCAACACAATGGTTAGACAGGCATCAGAAAATAGTTACAGAGATTCTGGTTCAAAGGAGAATGAAGAGTAAATAGGAGTCACTGGTCCACAACAGTCTTGAAATCCAGCAGGGTAAATGCTGGATTTTTCTTGATTATATTTCCAGTTCTAGGACTATGCCTCTGTAGCTGTGGACTTTGCTCTCCAGGCTCTCAGTTCTGCTCCCTTAGTCATCCTTCTTTTCTCATGAAAAGTAACATGTATATGCAGCTGAGTGGTAGTATCAGATTGCTTCAGGCCACTAGAGCTTTAGGGTTCTGATAACTGTTTTCATTTGGTTCTCTCCTTCCCTTTCAGTCCAAGCCGACAGTGTTTCTGCTGAAATAATTTTCTCAAGAGGCTTGTGGGTCTTGCTTGAAATTCACTGGGCTTTGTTCTCTTAGACAAATACCCCACCCATAAATCTATTTGAGAGAATCCTTTCGCTCCCTTGGTTACCACTGTAATGGCTGAGGGTCATTGCCCTTCTCCTCCTGGAGACCCTCTAGCTTGACTTAGAGGATCTATAAGGTCCAAATTTAACCTCTTCTTTGAAGGGCCTTTTAGTTACTAAACACTGAGATTTTTTGATGTTTCTGATGGTTGAGCAAAGGTTATACAGTCATATTCAGCCTTTTCTCTCTGCCGTATTTTCAGCGTCATTTGTAACTTTTAACACCTTTGCCACCTGAAGAAGCTGGGGCTTTAAAAACCATCCAGTCCTAATTCCTTTTAGTTTAATAATTCTTTAGATTTATTTCTCCCCTTCCTCATGTTACTATAAGCAGCCAGAGAAACCAGGCTATACCTCCACCACTTTTCTCAGTAGTCTACTTAGTTAGAGAGCCAATGTTTGTCACTTACAAGTCTGCCTTCTGACATCGCTGCAGGACACAATTTCGCTACACTTTCTGCCACTACAAAACAAGGATCGCCCTTCCTCCAGTTTCTAATAAATACTCCTCACTTCTATCTGAGCCCCACTGGCAGCCCTCCAAGTCCAGGTATATTTTAACCACCTGTCTGAGGCAATTTAGGCTTTTTCTGTCATTATTCTCAAAATTCAACCAACCTATGATCACTGCTTGATTCCAAACCTGTCTCCACCTATTAGGTATTTGTTACAGCAGCATCTCACATACAGTACCAAAATCCGCAATAGTTTTCTATTGCTGTGTAATAATCACCCCAATTTTAATATCTTAAAACGACACCCAATTTTTATCACACAATTTCAGAAGCCCAAGAACTGGATCTTTTGCTAGAATCTTACAAGGTGAAATCAAGGCATCGGTTGGGGCTGTGGTTTTCATCTGATTCTCAGGGTTGTCTTCCTAGCTTATTCGGGTTGTTGGTAGAATTCAGTTCCTTGCAGTTATACAACTGGGGTCCCCATTTACTTGCTAGTCAATGGCTAGGGATGTTCTCAGCTCCTAGAGTTCACCCCTGTAACAGGCAGGCAGTTCACAACATACCTGTCTGCTTTCTTCTTCCAGGCCAGCAGTCTTTCTGACTCGTGCTTCACCTTATTTTGGGGAGCTCACCTGACGAGGTCAGGTCCACCCAAGATAATCTCCCTTTTGATGAACTCAAAATCAATTGACTAAGACCTTATTTACACCTGCAAAATAACTTTTGCCATAGAATGTAATTTAATTACAATATGATATTGTAGGATTCTGTGCCTTCCACAGAATCCTTCAATTCAACTCCTCTTTAAAATTAAATATTACTGTATGTATATTTCTTTACTGTAAATAAATCTGTAGTTTAGGCTCTATGGCCTTTTGCCATAAATTGATATGAAATGAAATACAAAGTCTCATTTTAGCAAATTATTGTAAACATTGTTCCCACATCTTTAAAATGAACAATTTTCTTTTCATCTCTTTTTACTTACATGTCTGTTTTTAACAGAAATAGGCTGCCTGTTAATCAAGCATTAAGTGATTGAGATTTTATCATGGTGTAAATAAGAGCCGAAGAGCAGCTGAAGGTAGAACTTCAGAAGTCACAATGAGACATCACTACTGTATTCATTCATTCTAGTTACTGCAAATTCACGGTGTGTTCAGGAAAAGGCAGGATCAGAAAATCTGGCTTGTGACTCAATGTGAAGAGGTACATTTCACGAATGTCTCCATTATACATATACAATACTTAAATATACAGTTCTATCATAACTGATCATGCGTTTTCATGTATAAGTATGCTCAACATTGAAATTACACTAACCATAATGAATTCAAAAAATTTTAGATGATTTTTTAGAGCAAGACCAACGTCTTTATGAAAAGTGATGCAAATGTGTAAAACTCTATTCTTATAGGCAATCTTAAATTGAGTCACTAAAATAAAATATAGCATACTTTCAAGATCAATGTGAGAATTATTCAAACTATTCCGTCTTTATCTCAAGTTGGATTCATTCTTCTTTATCCTCAGCTGTGTTTCTAACCTGATTCTCATAATTGTTGATTTTTGACCCAAGAAAGCAAATTAGTCACAGTGGTTAATACGTTTTCCTCTTCATTTCAGAATATATTTAAAGTTTAAATAAGTCATCTTTCGTAGAGAATACTATCCGAAATTAATACCTAAAAATTTGAGGTCTTTTTCGGGTGCCCATATATGTGTTCATCTCCACTGTATAGATTATTTAAGAGTGGACTGAGCATTCTGAGTAAGCTGAGTACAAGATGCCATTTGAAGTATTAAAAAGACTATAATCTAATGAAGTAAGACAGTGCCTATTTGGTGATAACACTGATTGTTTGTTCTCTGGTTGATAGGCTTCAAAGTTGTTCTAAACATTTTTTTAACAGCAGCCAACAGCACTGTGATACCATTAATCAGGGCAGCAATCTCAGGCAGAGCTGAGAAAAGGCTGAGGTGAAGAGTTAGCAAGACAGTAGGGGCAGGAGTATGATATTTATAGGACCTATCTAGGGAAGATGTTATTTCTCATGACACAGTTGAAGGTAAATACTTCTCAATTCAGTGATCTTATATTCCTCCCATTATATTAGAGGATAGTTTTCATTGTTGCAAATGTTGGCATTTAATCCAGACTTTTAAAATTCTTCTAAGGTGCCTGTGAAACCTCAAAGTGGGATGACTCACAGTAAGAATTTCTACGCCTCTCTCTTATACACTCATCCTTTCCCTTTACTGTAATTTATTCAGATACAAATGTAAAAATAAAATGAGTTGAAAATATATTCCCACTTGCATCCATTAGTCAGGTCTTACATTCTTGCCTCCGTGCTGTTTTCAAATCATTAAGCATGGTGTTGAGGGTATTCAGGGAAAGTCAGTTAACTTCCCTGGGTCTTTTCTTTTTCTGTTTGAATTCATAAAATGTTTGAGATAGAAATAGATGGCTTCTAAGCTCTTATCTAACTCCTAAAAATATCCTATGGTCCTAATATAAGACGTTTTGACAGATATTAGAATAGTGTTGATTATGCCCTAAGCACTTTTCAACACTGCACTTGGGGATACCACCTAATAAACAGAGGAACCAAGAAAAATATCAAGGTGGTTTCTCATTATTTGAGTAAGAAAAAGCTGGTCATTGACTCACATCTCTAATCTTTATTCCATATGTGTGTGTATGTGGAATAAAGATTAGAATCACTCATTTCTGAATAAAAGAATTGATTGAAGTCTACTTCCTGTTGTTTTGAAACTTTTCATCTTTTATCGGGAATACCTTGATTTCAAAGCAAAAATACTTAGTCTATACCCATATACTCCATCACACGCTGACTTTGATTGATCGTAGGCATGGAATAGTAGAATTCTGCACAGTTTTAGTCAAGGCAGAAAAAACAAAATATCATCACAAAACGGCATAGGCAACATGACACAGAGGATAAATTTGTTTCAATCAAAGCTTCCTGTAAATTTATGAGATAATCATGGAAACTGCTACGTAATACTCACTCAGATGAGCGTGATCGTCCCTCCACTGTGTAGGAACATTAAGTGGCTTTCTTAGGGAGAATACCCTGTTTCTTCTGGATTAGTCACTGAAAGTTCACCCACTTGAATGACTTCCAGAGATCATTTAATTACAGAATGAAAACTCTGTCTTTTAGCTCAAAAATATCTCTAATGATATAATTCACCATTTCTTATATAAGCAGAATTTTACCAGTATGATAGAATTCACCATTTCTTATATAAGCAGAATTTCAAAGTCTCACAGGTCTTAATCTTCGAGATGAAAGGGACCTTAGACGTTAGCTAGTCTTCCTTTTCCCCTATCCAACCTAGACACTTCCCCTACACCATTCACGCCCGATGAGAACCCATTTCTCATATAGCCTTCTGTGGAATAGCCTCTGTGGGAACCCATTCAATTTTGGAATATTGCAGCTCCTACGATCTAGACGTTTCTTCTTCCTAAATTACACTCAAATAGTTTCCTATAATTAATTTAACAAACATTAATCTTACCTCTCAAACATTAATCCGTATCACCCACCTTAGTCTAAGGTAGTTATCACATTTTGAAAAAAAGAAATCTGTAAGATAAACATTCCTTCTCCTTTGCCCTTTTCCCATGATTCCAGATGCTTCTGCATCCCGGTCAGCCTCTTCTAACTGATGACTCTGCTCCTCAGTAATAACACCCAGAAGAGAACAGGCTATGTGATTTGCATTTTGACCAGTGCAGCTTCCTACAGGAGTATCTTCTTTGAGCTGTTTATTGCATTTTCCTTAATATAAGCCAATACTGCCTTAGATATTTTTTGTCAATTCTTTAAAAAATTATTGGCTTATGTTGAGTTTGAATGCAATAAAACCTTAGGAAGTCCTAGGAGTCAGAGTTTCTTTACTTGATATATGAAACGTAAGAATACATATTTTAATTTATCCTTACTACATTTCATGGCATAGCTTTGATAAAAACTACATATTTTTGTGATAGTTTTAAAAACTCGATTATATCAACTAACATATTAACTAGAACTTCCGTATGTGTTAAATTAGAAAGTTCTCAATCTGTGATTATCCAAGACAGACAAAAATATTGAGTAAGGTACACTCTGAGCCTCACCAAAGGCACAATCGACCGGATATGGTAAAGCAATCATCGGTGAAAACACCAAATGTGCTATCTTACAGCCTGAATTTCTTCAAATTCCAAACAAGAAAATGATGAGGGTTTTTTGGCCAGATACCTTGCTGAAATAAAGATGCACTCGTTCTAACATTTTGATCAACTCCTGAAATGAAGACATAGATAGCAACGTGCTGTTGAAATCTGCAATAATCTTGGGTGGGAGATTTAACATACTGTGTGATGGTATCAAGATTTAGAAAGACTGAGTGACATTCAGTACTTCTGGGGCCCTAGAATTCTCCAACTGGGTAATTAAAGAGCAACTTAAAGCCCAAACTATTCATTTATGATACAAAGTAATCATCTAATACATTTAACATTTATGAATTGAAAAAACAGTGACTGCTCTATCACTGAGAAATCCTTGACATTTCAAAAACATTGTCTTTTCTGTTTTTAAAAAATGTATAGTTTCAAATGGTAAAGGACTGATTCCTTAAAGCTTAATTTCTTAGGTTTATTTTTCATTTGTATAAATTTATTAAACATGAATTATTCAAAGCTTCTAAAGAACAGTTCAAACATATATCTATTCATATAATTCATTATTTGTTAGAACAGGATTTTCTAAAATTTCTGTGCTTTGCCCATAACTCTGGGTGTCATCCATTGAGCCGTTTAAACTATTTTCTGGAACTTTTTCTATTTACTCTCTTCCCAAGCAATTCTCCCTCTTTGCCTACTTTAATAGGAGCTCTGTAGTCACAGACCTATTTGAAATCAGTGGGACGGCAAGAGAAGCTTACTAAAGAGAACCTACCAAATATTTCTATGCAGGTTTTTAAGACTTAAACTTCATTTGGAAGCTGCTGCCTCAGTTCCATAGCTTGGTAAGAGCTAAACAAAAGACAAACAAAATTCATCATTTCCCAATTGAATAGTGTGAAGTGTCTTAAGCAAGGCTACGATGCATATGCCGATATAGGTAATCAAAAGGTAATATGTAACTCTCCTGTCCCTGGACCAAAGTGAAGGAAAGAGAATCTCAGCGATGTGAACAACTTACTAAGGCGCAGCCTGCTGTGCTCAAACTGCATGAAGAAAACACCATCAACAGTTTATGAGATTTGCATCATCTGACACATTCGAGGGATAAACAGTGAAGTGCAGAGATTCTTACGTTCTTGAAAGGATGTGAAGAGCATCTGAAACCGGCTGTTGCGACTGCCCTCGTCCGCCCACATGCGGACGACCCCGAGACCTGTACGGAGCATGACGTCATTGGCCACAGTGCTGCAGAACTTGGCTTTCAGATCCTCCACGGAGCTGCTTCCATCATACACCGCCACAAAATTCCTTTTGCATTCATTTGAATTCTGCATCTCATAGTCCAAGAATCGTAAGTAGATCTGTAAAACAACAAAGATAGGATAATTTCCCAGAATGAATACAGGAAAGTAGTTCGCTAAGCACCAGAACTTCCTTTCTCTTTCTGTCTCACAAGACAGTCTTGATTGCAATCAATCTTATTATTTTTTCCCTGTGGAAAGTAAAGACGTATGACTCAGATCAACTTGTGTTTAAAATTGTTTTCAAATGTTATTGTCCTTTCTTTAGGTAAATGTACCATGTCCCATAGCTGAGTATTTTTACACAAATGATCCTTATTTCTTCTCATAACTTATCTGGAATCAGTTATTAGTTTTCATACTTACACACTGTTTTATTTTAACCAGCACAAATGTGTTTTAAATATTCCTGATACATTTTTGTTACAGATCCGTGGCTTCAATCCACTTCCAAAAATTCAGGGAAATAAATAATTTGTACGAATATCAAACAAAACCAGAAATGGTTTCAAAAGACCGTCTCTGATTTTACTTTGTTTAGATTATTTCACATAACTATGCTGCTTCATTTTTGAGGTTCAGAATATTTTAAAAAGCACAGCTAATCTATGATCATTCTCACCGTAACAGGGTCAAGGCATTTTAAGTCCAAGTAAATAAAAATTAAATTAACACTTAATGAGTAAAAAGTACCGTATGTATAACCTACTTTATAGATTACTGTTAAATACTCCCAACAACTCTATAAAGTGGCACATTTTATTGTCATGTTCAGGAAATGCAGACTCGGATGGTATAAACTGCAAATTAGACACAAGTTCCTTCCAACTCTCTAGTCCATAATCCTTCCACAATATTATACTGCTTCAGACATACTGTTTTAAGAGCATCAGATATTATTTGACTCTGCACAAATATGCATTAAAAATCACAAACAATTAATTCAACCAATGATAAACATTTATGTACAATGGACTACTACTCAGCCATAAAAAAGAACAAAATCCTGCCAGTTGTGACAACATGGATGGACCTTGAAGGTATTATGCCCACATGAAGGAAGTCAGGTGGAGAAAGACAAACGCTATGATTTCACACATATGTGGAATCTATAAAACAAACAAACAAAATCAAACTCTTAGACAGAAAAAACAGATTAGTTGTTACCAGAGGGGAAGTGAGTTGAGGGTGGGCAAAACAGGTGAAAGGGGTCGACTGTATGGGAATGGATGGTAACCAGACCTGTGGTGGTGACCACTCTGCAGAGTACACAGGTGGTAAATTATAAGGCTGTACACCTGTAACTTATAGAATAATAATATTAAAAAAAGAAGGTTCAGCCCTCCCCCTCCCCAACCACGGCGGCATGATTCTCCCTTTGTGCTAAAGTATTTTGAACATATGTTAAGCTTTAGTTACAGGTTATATGTACTTTTTGCTAAACTGTGTGTTCCTGAAAAGCGGGGGTGGTGGTGTACTTCTTTGATTCGCAGTGGTACACCATGTGCTGTGTATGTTAAACACTCACTCCATAAAGTTTGCACAGATGTACGTTTAATGACCTACTGGTTGGAAATTCTGTTTTCTTTATTAACTTCATTTTTTCAGCATCTGTCTCACATTCATTGGCCACCTATACCCCAGACTTTGTTTTGAGTGCCATAAATCATGATAATTACATAGAATAATTGACATTTTATTATTTGCAGTAGAAAATGACATGCAATCATTTTCAAAACAAGGTATTTATAACTCTAAACTATGACATAAAAGCATATACGTCATATGTTGCAGACTCAGAAGGAATTGAGTGTAAATAAAATGTGAGTCCCATGGCAGGAAATCGTCACATAAGTCTCAGGAGGAAGAACAAAAAGAGAAAAATAGGGGGAAATGGACAAAACTAAGAAACAATGGAAAGCACTGTAGTTTCATTATGCTTTGCATGGTGAGCAGGTTTTCATGTATATGCAATCTGTAACATCTCAGTTGGAAGCTATCCCAAAATTCCCAAATACTTTGATACTGACTTTAAATTAACTGCCATTACTGCGATCTTATAAAACATACAGCCTAGGAAAGCCTGCCTGTTCTTCATTCCTCCGTCATTGCTTTGTTTTATTCTATGAAAAGTTCAAATATTACTCATGTAGCCCATCTTGGATGCACTCTTCCCAACCAAATGTTACATTCCTGAAAATTATCCAGAAAATTCCAAATTGTCCACCCTAGGAAGGCATATCTGAAAATGTTAAACCTTCCAAGTTTCTACTAACTGGTTTGTTTTTCAAATTTTCACAAGGATTTGTAAAAAGGAACTGGGTCTGTAGTTAGATGACCTTTACCAGGAAGCTGGAGCACAGGAGACAAAATAGCTTTTGCTCAAGGAAAATAAGTAAATCAACGTGAAAGCCTTAAGTAGTATTAAAATCCTAAACTTTTGTTTTAAAGAGCGCTTCACTAGCCCCATCCTGAATAAAAGTAAACAAATTGAAAACACTATAAAAATATAAAAAATGTAAATACCTATAAAATCTAGGTATTCTTAGAAAGTAAAAAAGTTGTTAAATGCAACAAAAATCAAATATATAGCTATATTCTCAAATACTATACAATGACTCCAACATAGTTTATTAGACCTCAAAAGAATATGCAATTACAATTGTAAACGTACATAGTTACTAACAGGAGAAAACACTGAGTAGGGTAACTGAAAACCCCTCCCTCCAATGCTCTTACAAAGCTATAAAAAGCAAACAGCATCCCCACAGAAAGAAAAATAAAGTAATCACTTGACTAATTCAAGAAACAAAGATATTTGATCCTGTGACATTTTCAGGTTGAGTGATTCAGTGGCCGAACATGTCTGAACAATTATTTCAGAAACACAACTTAACATACTAACTTAGTATTTGCGTCGTGTACTGGCAATAACTTAAGACATTGAGCTAACACATTATTTCACTCAAATCTCTCAACAGTAATACACACTATTATAATAACTATTTTAAAATGAAAAAACACACCAAGGTTTAGAAAAGCTAAGTAACTTTCTCAAAGTGACACAGGCCCTTTAGTAATAGATTGGTATTGAACTCAGATATGCCTGACACTTTTCTCCTTAGTATCAAACTTTGCAGCTGCATATAAATTTTTTGAAAATTTTCAAAGACTGATATTCCAGAAAGAATCTTATAGTCTTGAATAAAAACAAACTCCAACAAAATCGACAAATAAGCAAGCAAAGCAAAACCATTTCTAGTTTTCTAAAGGGGCTAAGAAACATATTGACGATTGAGATATGAATAACATTCACAGAAAATAAATGTGTCTCTCTGAAGTAAATGGCTGTCTTAACTTTTCTTTAAAAATAAGATTATCTTATAGAAGAATACTGCTGTAGTTAGAAAGACAATTTGCATATTCGGCCCATGTGTTCTCATTTGACAGTTCTAGAGAGTGTGAACTTCCACGGGAGGTGAATGGTTTGCATTCTTACATGAAGGGCAATGGCTGAAGTCTAAGAACCTTCTGTATCGAAAGACTATTCTTATTAGACAGAATACTATTCATAGAGGAAGTGAACGATTACAGTCACTAGATTTTATTTATTCACTCCTGAAGCATTCAATCATTAAAATTTTTTTTTAATAGTTTAAAGAAAGAAAGAAAATATTCCAGTGGGTATTAGCTTTACTGGGCACAGAGGTGTTGCTGCAAAAGTCAAACGCCATTAGCCAGAAAAGTGCTCAAGTTTTCCCACACTAGCTATAGTATATATCGTATAAAAACCCTCCCTACATTAGGATTTGGATGACGTCTCATCCGCTTAAACCTTGTGCCATAATATCACTAAGGGGAAGAATGCCATATGACAATGTTTTCACTTAAGGTAGAAAACCACAGAAAGCGCGTTAGTCTCTCTGCTGAAGAAAAGAGAAAGTGATAAACAGAATCATATATAACTCCAGTAAAATAGTCAGATTACAATCTCCTCTCCGTGAATCATTTTGAGGCATTCTTCTTTCTAATCAATCACAAAGAGTTGGAGCTGACAAAATGATTTATTGAATAGGACGTGGGAGGCTTCAGAACACATAAACAATTTCTAGTGATATCTGTCTTCCAAATCACACTAATGTAGACAGCAGAATCCCTTTCGTATACTTAAAGCAAGTAAATCTAGCTAACGATTTACTAAGTTAATATACTTACAAACGTGTAATACCAACCATTCAACCGGCTCTCTCCTCTCATGTCACAATGATATGCAAAATACAAACATTGTTTGGCGCAATTATTTAAGATTTGCCAGAAACGTTTTCTCCATGATAAATACAAATTAAATACACCACAGTCTGAAAAACGTTAACCATGGTTTCCATATTGCTTTACACTTTGATAACTAAAGCTACATTCTAAAAAGCGTGTAACCCAGGATTTCTGTGGTTGCTTTTTATTTGTGGCTGGACTTGCCAGGCCTTATAATTTTAGGTAGACTACCCCATGAATTTAGAGGGTAGCACTTTATTTGGAGGAAAAAACCAGAACATCATACTGTTGAAAAAACACACACCCCACACAACACACCCAGATACAGCCATATTAAAATGGTGTTCTGGCATGCACAGACAAGTATCAAAAAATTTCAGGTCCATCTGAGTAACCCTCCAAAATCTGATGCTACAAAACTGAGATTTCATTTAAAAACAAAGTTGAACCATAACATTGGTAGTTATCTAATCAGTTAAGATATTTAATCTGTTTACCAAATTTTTATTTTCATTTTGGAGATAATAAGAGCAGACTCAATCTTTAGAATCCCTAAACTTATCATTGTCAACAATTATTGTTGCTACCCTTTGCCTGTTGCATTTTCTCCTTGATCCCATAACAAATTACCACAAACTGAGCAGCTTCAAACAATGCCCATGTATTATCTATAGGTTAGAAATATTGGTAAGCTGGACTGTGTTTTTTTGCTAAGGTCATATGAGGCTGAAAACTCAACTTCACTATAAAAGATTGATTTATTGTATTTGTCAAGTTTTTCTGTTTTTTATCCTAATTTTAATCAAAGTATTTTGAATTAAGTAACATTTAAAAATTAATTTGAAGTTTTAAATGATGGGTAATTAATAAAAGCTAGTTTTATTCTCCCAAGACCTTAATCATTAAATTAATTATCTTCATGTATACACTTTTAAAAGTCTTTTGATTTATTTATTTTCTTGTCTTAACAAATTTGACAATTTCCCCAAATAGTGTGGTTTTGTGACATCACACTGGACTTCGAGTCAGGACACGGAGAACTGGCTTCAGCCCTTTTACTAACTAATCAAATATTTAAGCAGTTACTTATCATAGATTCATCAAGTTTTGGTCTTAAAAGGAGTTTAACATTATCTATGCCAAAAAATTACTTGACTTTTTAATTATTATACAAAATTCCTGCCAAATTTTACTTGGATTCCTCCCACGGAATCTCATTTGATCTTTGGGCATCTCCATTATTAAAATAAAAAACAAAAACCTTCTTTATATTGAATATTTCTCTAGATTCAAGCATACAAATAAACTGCCGTACTTGAAAACATGCAGATTAAGCCTTGTCCTCTTATTTCTGTCTCCTAACAGTTCTTCATATGCTTGAAGATTGTCACCATGTCCATTTTTCTAGATATGTATACATCAGTTTATTTTTTCCACGTGTTTTAACTGAATGACAGATTTTTCTTGGTACTGGGTATCTAGAGAGAAATAAGTCTCAGCCTTCATGAAATTGACATTGTTACCACGATGGGCTCATCCAACATTCTTCTCTAATGATTCTTTCCTGGACCAGATCCAGAACTAGACACCATAATACTCTCCTACCACCCTTGCTCTAGAATCTGTATGAAAACCAAAGTGTTGCTTACAGAGGCATATTTCGACATCCCATCGTTAACCAACTTCACTATCCTGACTCAACGTATTCATCTGTTAAAGGACACATCAGTAACGTATTTCCAACTTTCTTTCTGGCTCTGGTATTCCAGTTTCTAAGAAATCTGGGTTAATCGCATTCTAATTAAAGGCGATCATCTGTATTACAATTCTCAAACAAAGGAAATATCAGATATTGTATTTTCTGTTTGTGAAGAGGCTGAGAAGGAATGTACCCTCGATGTAAATTTTAATAGAACCCCAGTAAGCTATTTTGCACTTTCATTGTGTAATATGTTTCCGTCACTAGTTATCATTCAAATATTCACATGAGCCATTTCAGGTTTAACTTGCGCTTTGATAGTCTGTTCTCCGAGGCTGCTAGGAACTCCATATAAATAGAAAGCCCACATAGGCTGTCATCTCCAGTTCTTGCTTTTCTCGACAGTTATTCAAAGCCACTTCCTATCCCCTAACCTTTAATTTAACAGAGAAAGTCTGTCACAATAGAGCCAGCTCTGCAGGCGGCTTTGTCCAGCTCTGCAGGCGGTTTCCCCTTTGGGTCACAGAATGCCAAATTCTGTAACAGGCAGGTACACTGGGTATTGTTGTTCTGCAATTGTACAGAAGACAGTCTATTCACCAGCTGGAAGGAAATGGTTGTGTGTTTGCAATTCCATAGAAACTGTCTCTTTGACACTGAGGTGACAAAGGTGCTAGTTATGACCATGAGGTGGGACTCAAATATTCCCTGTTGAAAAAAAAATCTATAAAATCTTTCACTCATAGAGTTTAAGGAAAATAAACAGCACATGTGAACCCACAGATTATGTAAGGGAACATAATCAACTGCAATCTAGCTCTCACATTATCTTTGTAGTGGGTTGGGTTTTATGTCACCAGTAGCCTTGGATTTTTTTTGAAGGAGGAATCACTGTGTCTTTCTTCATAATGCAATTAACTTTTTAAAGACTTGTTCAGATGCAAAGAGACCTGCAGTGGCAAAGCTGGAACTTGGACCATGGTCTGAATCTCCATAACCAGAAGCTTGGGGAAAGTGTTCCACACTTCCAAATTATATGCGAACCCCAAAGACATATTCACGGGCAATCAAGCGAAGAAGCACAAAAATACTTCCTGAAATACCAACTCCCTCAGACATGAGTTTTATTTTTCCCTCATCCTAAATATCCAGCCACCAAATTCTTTTGTATCTATAGCTTGAGGTGTTAACACCTCTGTCTTTTCTAGACAGGGAAAATCTGTTCTTCAAAAATGCAGATCCGATCACATCACTTTCCTGTTTCACACTCTTCCATGTATCACTAATGCACTCAGGATAAATCTGGGCTCTTTAGGGGAATGGACAGAGCCCTTCAGCTTAACCACTCACCTCCATAGTTCTGCTTTCATTTGGTCACATGCCGTTCCTTGAATTCCTGAAAAAGCATGCTCTCTTATGATCCTATGACCTTCCAGATGCTATTCGCTCTACATGGAGAGTCTTTCCCACCTTGTCTACCTGACAGCACCATTTCTCATTAAGATTCAGAGGACGCCCTGCAATGCAATTAGATTCCACCCTTGATTTTCCTCACCAGCTATATGTGGTCCTTTCCCTCACTCTACTACACCTTATAAATACCATAATGATCTTGTCATATTCCATGGATTATTTTGATACATAGTTGTCTACGGATTAAACTGGAAACAGGAGGACAGCGTAATTTTTCATTTCCTCAGCACAGTGCTTGAGAGTTTATAGCATCACTAAGTCAATTAATTAAATAACAAACTGTTTCAACCTCAATAAATGGGCAACTCCAAATCTAATAAATCAGTAAAGCTTGGTTGTAACTATATTCTATAAATGAAGGATGACAATAAAGGGAGAATAAGCAAATAATAGACACTCTAAACCTGTGACGGCTACTGGCACAAAATTACTCATCCCAATATTTCTTAAGATACATCCATAATAGAATGAACGGGGTTGTTCTAAACAAGTGTTTCCAAAACAGTGATCTGAGTCTGAATCTGGCCCACAATATATTTAGTTTAATACGTCTAATGTTTCCCACTTTTAAAATTTATCGTCAACATTTAAAAATCAAGGTAATCAGGGACTTCCCTGGCAGTCCAGTGGTTAAGACTCCACGCTTCCACCGCAGGGGATGCGTGTTTGATCACTGGTCGGGGATCTAAGATCCCACACGTTGTGCAGCATGGCCAAAAAACAAAATTAAAAAAAATCAAGGTAATCAACATAAAATCTAGATTTTGGGCATATTATGAAGAAAATGGAGAACTTGGTGATGCTGGACCAACATTTTCTCATGATGATCATCAAGGAGTTTAACAGGCAGTTAAGGACCTGCTGTCTCTTTTTCATGGTCCTGATCACCACTGTCTGTCCCTCAGCCCTATTGCAGGTTTATCTTATATTCCAGAGACACATGACTTTGTGAGCCCTGGACAATTTCTTCCATAGATATGATTTTAGGTTAAAAAGCAAGTAAACTACAGATACTGACAATAAGGACATAAGTTATGCTCAGAACCATAGCTTATATGTGACATTTCAATGCACTTTTCAGAGAGGTAGATTTACCCCAGAGTCTCTTATCCAGGTTATCCAATGAGCTCTCCAACATCCTCTCCATATTATTTATGACCTTGAAAGTTACATTAAACAGAGGAAGGCGATTTGCAATTCAAAACTAAAAGAAAATGATAGCTTATGATTGCACTCTGAAATGAACGAAGCATGTTCAGTTGGTTCAAAGCAGTGCACGCTGGAGACACTTGGCAGGCCAACTGTCAAACCTGCATTTCACCTTGAGACTGACCTTGGATCGTGGAGGTGCTCGGATGTACCACTTGCAATCAACGGCCTCGCTAGCAGAAGCTTTGCCTTCCTTCATAATTTGTATAGACTCCACAATGCCTTCAGGGCCGCCCATCTCAAACTCACACACTAAATAACAAAATGCCAAACAAACATACAAAAATGGAGCTTGAGTAATAAACCGAAAGTATATATCATAGCAGAAAACAAAGGCCTCTGAACGGTATTAAATATCTCTTTTACCAACCTGGTAATGGTTTCAAAACTCCAAGGTCCTTAAAGTCAGGATCTTAAAAATTGAGAAAAAGACAATTAGTCTTATTCTGCATTTAGGACTTAAAATGAGGTTGAGTAAGATACCATTAAATTATTCAGGAATGTGCCTTATAAAACGTACGAGGGGAAATTAAATGATTAAATAAAAAGTGCATGATAATGTTAAGACTGAAATGTTAATTTACATAATGTAATATTATTACTACAGGATTTTTATCAAGAAGCCATTTTAAAAAACCTCCCCATGTCATTACTTCATCTAATAACCAAGTAAAAATTTTACTCATTTTCTTTATAATCAGACAACAGATGTTTTTGTAAAATGTATCCATAGATAATTCAAGGTTTGGGTAAACTTCCATCTCTTCTAGATACAATTATTTTGTCTGATTACAGCCAGCGTAACATAAAGGTGAGCCTACTTGAGGGCTTCTGAGAACGTTTTCCTTGATACTAAATAGACATAAGGCATACAGTTTTCCCAGCTCAAGTTGTGGTCATGTTTGTGTTGGCGCCTTTGGGACCATGTGTGGTGGGCAACTTGTGATGTTGACAGATGCTAAGGTAAGAAAATGCTGACTCTATGATGAGCAGAATAGAACCATGGAGAACCGTGAGTCCTTAAGAATATCACTGGGGCACGGTACTCACCTCGCCTGGAGTTGCACTTCTCTGGGCTTCTTGCTCTTTTGAAACAATACACATCCCTATCATCTCAGTTACTTTGAATTGATTTTCTCTTATTTATGGGTGAGAGCATCAGAGGCTATGATTTATCTTGGAGACACATGGTATTCAATATAAAAGATGATTGTGAATTTTAATTACTTTTTGCTACTAGGGTATTAGTGATAAATCAAAAATCTTACAAAGTTAGAAATGTTTCATAAGACACCACTCAATAATGGCCTAGGGCTGAAATATGAAAGGGTAGCGCTCTTTCTGGATAGAATCAGTCCTGGATATTAAGACCATGGGTGCGTGTATGTCCGTGCGTACCTAAGTGTGCTTCCTAGTGCATCTGTGCGTGTGAACGCGCCAAATCCACAGCCGCAGGCTGATTTTACCAGGGTACTTATCGTCACTACAGGTTTTTCTGTTTTTTCTACTAAAGAAAATATTTAATTTTTTGTGTGTTTGTTTTTAAACAGCAATGTGCGCTGATCTGTTGAATCTGAAAGTCCTGGATTGGCCCCCATACAATTTAGTTATATCACCTACTTAGACTCACTTTATTGCAGGACACTAGTAGAATACCAGTGGTAATAAATTTTGAATCAAGATACAAATTCCTTTGTATAACTGTTTTGAAAACAGTTCTTTTGCTTTTTTGGAAAAGAAAGACAGAAAGAAATATCTGCATGCAATATCCGTGAAAGAAATAGAAATGAGGAAACATAGTCTACTTGGGTCAGGCCTCCTCCTGGCAGAGATTTTTTTCCTTCATCTAAATCAATGGATATTTGGTTATTCTTTCAAGAAATGTATATGTGATACCTACTATGTACAAGAAAAGAACAGTTTTGTATAGAATTACTCAGATTGGCTGTCGCGGTTAAGCACTTTTATTGGTATTGAAGAGACCCACCCACCAAGCTTGCCTACCCCAGTTATCTGGATTCTTTATTATATCCTTTTTACTACTTTTCATAATGGTCAGCATTGCTACTCACTATCTCCTTTTTGATGAGAATGCTTCAGCCTTGCATGGCTGTTGCTATGATTCTTGTGGGACTGTAGTTAGTATTTTCTTCTCTAGCTTGAAGGCGAAGATTTGTCATTTTTATAACTCATGCTAGACAACGTTGAGAGAAATTCCAGTTCTGAGAATTGAAAATGTATTTTTGTCGTTGTATTAATGGTGAGAGCACTGATTGTTTAAAAAAAAATCTTTAGGAAAAAATCATTTCTGCAATTCCATTTGAATTAGGCACCAGTAATACCACAATCACGATAACACATGGCCCCTACGAGCTGTAAAATAAATGACAGAAAATAAACGACATAATTTTTAAAAACAGCCTACACTGAATTTAAGAATATTGAGATTGACTTATTGCTTCAGGGTGTCCAGGGCAATGACATAAATTATTATGCAGAAGCACAATGACCTTGGACTTAATAGTCATCTACTACTCTACAGCTCCCCAAATCTATTCTCCACTAAGCAACCTGAATAAACTTTGAGAAATACAAATCAAATCATGAAATGCACCTGGCTTCCCATTGCCCTTAAGTTAAAGCCACAACTCTCTGTAATGGACTATAAAGTCCTGTGTGTTCTTGCCCCAGACCACCTGGGCCAACATACCCTAGACTGCTAACCTCTGCTCTTTCCTCTCAAAACACATGGACCCTTTCTATTTCTACAACGTTCTAGGCTGTTCTCATCCTCGGCAATTTGACCTTGCTCTTTTCTCTGTCTTCAGTATCTCTCCCCAGGGCTCTGCACCTGTGAATCCTTCTCATCCTTCAGTTCTTGGCTCAAATATCTCTGAGGAAAGGTCTTCTGGATGACCCCCTCCAAGGGGCATTGACTCCCATTTTCTTTGACTCCCACTTTCTTTTCTCCCTTCGTGGTTTCTTTTATCACAATTATTTTGCCAGTTGTTAGCTTTTTATTGACCACCTACTCCCATATAAGGAAGTACGCTCTACAAGGGCCTTTACGTCTATTCTTCCTCCCTTTATCCAGGACCAAGGACACTGCTTGGACATAATGCATGCACAATAAATGTTATTGAATGTTACTGAAATTACATTACACCGACGTGATTTTCTTATATTGTTGACATATGTACAATGCTTTATACCTACACTTTTCCAATTCAGAGGCTCTCACAGGAAATCTATCAAATTAGGTGCTATTTTCAAGACTGACCTCCTATTTACTAAACCTGCATCTTTTTCTTCCTGGCACACAGCTGACTATGTTTCCAGCCTCCCTTGCAACTGAGGATACCATGTCTAATGAAATGTTGACAAAGCATTGAAGTTTACTTAAAGGCTGGGCTCATAAAAACTTCTTGAAAAAATTATCCACTCCCACTTTCTCCCCTGGTCAACCTCAGAAGGCAGACATTGGCAACGTAGAACCCCATCAGCTCCAATTCCTAAATGAATGTGTGGAGTACAGCCTTTTCCTGATTAGGCTAAATGAGCAAGCAGTAGTAAACTTTAATAATGTGAAATTACTGAGGTTTTAGATTGTTTGTTGTTGTTATTACAGCTATTATTCCCCTAACCCAGCGTTCTTCAAGGCTGAAGTTATGGTCAACGGCCCCTAGGGTCCATGAGACCCTTTCATGAGACCCAAAGGCTAAAGTGTTTCATAATCCTACTAAAATGACATATTATCTTTAATTTTCCCTGCTATAATCCCTGTAACCCCATTTTTGTCCAATACATTCTAGTTTTGAAACCTTGAATTTTGTCTTGAGCCTACATGGAAGCACAGCTAGAATTAGTACATTTTTCTGTCCTATTTTATAAATACACACACATAGATAAAAGTGTAAGTATTATGAAATTTAACAGTATTTCCCATGAAATAAAATATATTTATAATATAGGTTTCTTACTGTGAAGGATGGACATTTGTCAGAGATGGAGGAGACTAAGCCTCATTTTCTCCATCACCATTACACTGTCTATATCCAAAGTTGGAGAAAAGAATGAAACTGATATTTCAAAGCGGTCTCTTATTTATGGAAAGGAGAAATCTACTCTGAATCAAATGAAAAAGCTTCGCATAAGAAATGAAAAGAAGACAAAAGCTATCTTTCCTTCAGCCTCGTTGACGTCAATAATTTGCCCTATTGTGATTTAGGAAGAAAAATACTTTCTGGTAGTTTTATTGTGACAGTTTGATCGCCAACATTATTTTGAGACAAATAATTGTTTGGGAAGTATTGAATATTTTAAATGTAGACGTTAATATGCTCTTTAAAAGCTAAAACTCTCTCAGTATTGTGTGTCCTCTCCAGCCACTGTGACAATTTACCTTGTAAGATGCTTTGGTGGCTTTTGCATATCTAGTTTGAAAGCTATAACAGCTAATTTTCGGATTTTAAAGAGTTCATCACATTTATGGTTGAAAAATTCAGTTCTTTTTCTTTAATGATCGACCTCAAAATTATGCCACAACTGAACAAATGCAATAATACCATTCAAAAATGTCCTATTGCATAACAGTCAGTTAAATGTTAACATCTCTGAAGCCTGGGAAAGAACAGATTTCATTATACTTTTGTTTCTTATTTAGAGTTTAGTTCATTTTCTTTGGAGTAGATCCTTCACTTCCATGAGTCAGAGAACTCTGTTATTCCAATTTCTTTTTCAGCATCGTTAGATGTTAAACTGTGCAGTTGGGTTGAGAAAGCAAGTCTTCTAATTTTCCTAATAAAGGTCTACAATGAGTCTTTAAATATTAAAAAAAAAAATATTTTTTTATTTTATGGCGAAATAACACATGTTAATATAATAGTTGTAAAAGTATATGAGATAATGTTATATAATTATATAGTTATTACATATAACTATTTAACTGGGAAAATTTTGAATAAACAAAAAATAATATTGCAAAACAAAACAAAATCAAAAGCTAAAAGTCATTTGTTACACTTTTCAAATTAAAAATGACAGTCACTGAAACATGTTACAAAGTAGGTTATTGTATTGTATTGGCTGGAGAAGCACACATAAGACCTGAGAAACTAATAAAGCAATGCCTTTAGTCAGCTGCCATTGCTGAATGTCTACTGGTTGAAAAGTAGTTTAAAAAAAAAAAGACAAACCCAGGACACTGTTGCTTTCCAACCATATAGTAACTTGCTGATAGAAAGTTTTAGCTTTAAACAAGGAAACAGAGTTAATATCTTTCTACAGAACCTCACTTTTGTCTAACAGATAGACAGATGTACAGACATGGCTAAGCTTGCTTATTTTCCTTGAATTCGTTCAGTGTCAGCATGGACCAATCATCACAGATCTTCTTTCATGCGAATGCTTGGCAACAAATGCAAGAAGTACTGAAATATCCAAATGTTGGATGACTTTTAAATCTTATGACATACTGAAACATCTGTGTTGACAGTTGCATTGATAGTGCAAAGGCAGTGGTGAATAAAACTGCTGATGCTTTATCCCAAATCAAGACAATGGCACCAAACCTCAGCTGTTAGTAGTCGTTGTATAATTCATCTCCATGCATTCTCGGGGGTAAAAAAAACAATTTTCCTTTAAAGTCTCCTTGATGAGGCGCTCAAAATTGCTAATTTTTAAAAATGTAACATTTTGAATACATATCTTTTCCGCAGGAAGAACGCAGTGAATCTGCTGACTTTTCTGCAGGAAGAACATAGTGAATCTTTTGACTTTAAGGAAAACAAATTGAAAATATTTGCTGCCAAAGATAAAATTCCACCTCCGATCAAACAAAAATGTATCCATCACTGTGTATCTGACAGTTCCTCATACTTAAATAATTTTTCAATGTGATTGTTGTTTATGTGAACAAGTGTGCTTTTTGACGTTGAATAATGAAATATGTTCGTATTTGGAAGAGCAGCATATACCCGTGATCCAGTAACGGTCATCTAGTGATGTTTGGTGTTAAATAACTATGCATGGGTAAAAGAGGCATTTGAAGAGCAAAATACATTAATAGATGTTAATGTTAACAGAATACAAAAACTCCATTGATATAGTTTCACATTCCCCATTGCAAGTAACCTTTAAGAAACTATCACTTTTTGAAGTTTGCGCTAGTATCCATCTGAAAAGGCTATGAAAACACTCTTCCCTTTTCCAACTACATTTCTCTGTGAGGCTGAATTTTCTTCATATACTTCAACCATAAGAACACACTGCAAAGATGTAATGCAGAGGCACATGTGAGAATCCAGCTGTCCCCTAATAAACTAGACATTAGATTTACAAAAATGTGAAACAATGTAATTCCCCTAATTGTTATTTTAATATTTATTAATAGATATGTTCACTTTAATCAGTTTTTTTAAGTATGCTTTATGTTAACACATAATTGGTTTTCAGGGTAATTTTTCTATGAATTAATAAATAGCTATTTAAAATTTTATCGGTTTAAATGTCTAATATGATAAATATTGAATGATATAGCTAAATAAGCTGAAGCATTTTGAGGTCTTCAGTATTTTTTAAAAGAAGATAGGGCTGGGCTTCCCTGGTGGCGCAGTGGTTGCGAGCCCGCCTGCCGACGCAGGGGACACGGGTTCGTGACCCGGTCCGGGAAGATCCCACGTGCCGCGGAGCTGCTGGGCCCGTGAGCCATGGCCGCTGAGCCTGCGCGTCCGGAGCCTGTGCTCCGCAACGGGAGAGGCCACAACAGTGAGAGGCCCGCGTACCGAAAAAAAAAAAAAAAAAAAAAAAGAAGAAGATAGGGCTTTTGAGACCAAAATATTTCAGAACTTCTGCCTGAATGAACGCCATCTTTGAATTATGGGTAAATGCCTTCTCCCAACAAAAATCTAACTTACAATTTATTAACTCAGGACTGTGCAATTCATTTATTTTATATTCCAAGGAAATTTCCACAATGCTAGCCACATTGTAGTTGGACTTTCAGTAAATTATTGTTTATCTGATTAGATTATGACTAAATCAAAATCAGAGGCATCTTCATTTTACAAATGAACAAAACGGGGGTTCAACAACTTTAGGAAAATAAACTTGCTCTGGTCCAAAACCTAAAACTTTGAACAAATCACTAAGTATTTCTGAAACATATTTTTCTTAGCTAAAATCAAGATGCTGGTTTAGGCTTTTTTTTTTTTTTTTTTTTTTTTGCGGTACGCGGGCCTCTCACTGTTGTGGCCTCTCCCGCTGCGGAGCACAGGCTCCGGACGTGCAGGCTCAGCGGCCATGGCTCACGGGCCCAGCCGCTCCGCGGCATGAACCCGTGTCTCCTGCATCGGCAGGCGGACTCTCAACCACTGCGCCACCAGGGAAGCCCCCTGGTTTAGGCTTTTACAGCACAAGTGTGTCGTTATACCACAGAGCACAGTAGCGTTGCTAGAACAGTTATGGGAAAATGTAATTGCCTGATGTGGCCATGTAACTATACCTGCAAAACCCTCTGATTATAGAAATCAACTTTGATACTTTAATATGTTTGCAATGCACAGCTCAACCACCTGACGGGCTAGTCTTAGAGAAAGATAATCAATATTTTCATCAAATTTCCACCATCTCACACATCCTGAATTATGTCATGAGCTCCTAACGTCTCCACTTCTCATCTCTGCTTACTTTTGAAATCCTGTAATGTCTGTACGCGTATCTTTATTAAATCAGCTTTTGCATCAAAACTAACTGTCCACTTCAATGGGTACTTTCCTGTCCTATTTTACCTGCCTTCAGTCCATCACTGTCGACACCTTGCTTCCTAGTCAAGATTGAAAAGCACTGTTTGTGGTTTTGGAAATCGGTTAACTGAATTTAAGATGCTGTTTGAAAAATTGATTGCAAAAAAACAAAAACAAAGACTTGACAGCGCAGTACTAAGATAGCTTGCATCATCACAGTATGTTACTAATCCAATTTATTTCACTCTAGAAGAAACATCTTTCTAGTACAAAATTCATAGCACAATTATTTTAAGCCTCTTTTAAAGGATTACTGATATCTATGACAATTACAGCTTCATACTGAGTTTGCCTCCCTAAGGGTCTTAATGTTGGCATAGAGTTTACATACCATGACTTCTTTTTTCTAGTTTAACATAAAATTTATTCATATACGAGTTTTAGAAATCAAAACTTATGAGAATTTTAGGAGGGAAGCTTGCAAGCCCCATAAAATATTATTGACATTTGCATGGCCTGTAGAGACGTATTGCTTCCTTATTTTATTTACTTAGCTGAAATAGATTATGTTTCCTCAAGATACTTGTATTCATAATTCTAAATATATTGAGAAAATATATTCTTTCTTATGAGATGAATGCTCAGATGCTGGTGCTGGACTTTGCTTGTGTTCATATTAAATAGGCTTTTACAATGTTTGTTCTTGACAGTCACAAGGCAATACTATTATTCTATGCAGAAAATATGTATCTACTATACAGAATAGAGAAAAACCTTGAGGGCAGGAGGGAAGAAGAAATCATCAGAAGACCAAAAGAATAATAAAGACAATTTTTAAAAAACTAGATCATCCAAAACTAGTGTTTGTATATTTGAATTAGCTATCAGAGAATATATTACATTTTCTGTTCAAAGGAAACCAGGGAAGTTCTTGATTATTAGAAAACCGCTCCCCTGCCACCAAATTCTCTCAGAATGCCCTTATTCATTCATCCAGTAAGTGATACTGAGTGGGATCTCCTGGGCACAAAAGCCTTTCTGTGTCCCCCATTTCTGGATTACAGAAATGGGCTTCATTCAGCCTCCCTGACCTTCCCTGAGTTCCAAGGAGCAGGTCCAAACAGTTGCTAATTAAGGAAGGGAGGGGATGCAGAGAACAGGGAGGAACAGTCAAAGAAAAAATAGTGCAGCCTTGGGGCAGGGTCCTGGTTCCCCCTAAAAAGGGATACACAGACCAATATCTTTGAGTTGTTTTGCAGATACAGAAACCCCTGCCACGTGGGAGGAGTTAACGGTATGCTGCCCGCAAGCCTGTAGACCCCAGACAGTTGGAAGCACAAGGCTGATGATGCTGACTCCCCATTACCTCACCACCAACCAATCAGAACAATGTCCACGAGCTGACCACGCCCTCTTTGAACCATTCCTCTAAAGCTTCTCACTACCCCCTCCAGGTCGGGACACGCAGTTTGGAGGGCGTGAGCCTGCTGTGGCCCCCTTTGCCTTTCAAAGCAATAAAGCTATTCTTTTCTATTTCACCCAAAACTGTCTCCAAGATTTAATTCGGTGTCATGGTACAGAGGCCAGATCCAGCTTCATAAGGACTTCCTAAATCACGTGAAACCACAAATAAATGAGTCCATCTTCTGAACCACCTTCTTCACTAGAACTGACTTAATGGACATTTCTTGCCAGCACAGCTGCGGTGCCAGCACTGTTAGTGACTAAAACACCTCCAATGTCCTCCTCTCTCTATCCATTACTTCCCATTTACTCCCTTCTCAATTACCTGTTCACGTTTTTTGACATGCACAGCAAGTATCGTCTGGCAATCAGGAGGAAGGGTGGAACATTGACCATAGAAGGGCTTAGGGTAAATATTTTGGCAGGTAGTATGAAACTGGACCTGAGGTTTTATGCCTAGAAGAGTCAGAACAGGAAATTACTTCATGAAAGCAATTTGAGAGTCTGGGAATAACTAATTGTTTTGGAACCTGAGCCAGCACGTGTAGCACATGGCTGCAGAGGAACAGAATCCTCCTGGCTCTGATATGCCAAGAATTGAAAGCACGGGGGGGGGGGGGGGGGGGGGGCACCGCAAGTTGTGTGTGTGCGTGGTGAGGAATGGCATTATCCTACATCAGTATCTTTCATCCCACTTAAGTCACTGTATGCTAAATAATTACATCACTGAAAATGAAAAAATTAAAATATTTTATTAAAGTATTACGTTCTCTCAATTTTATTTAAAAATATAAATGCAAATATCCTGAGAAAGCCTTATAAGTTACAGCTAAGTGAATATACTACGGACACATAAGTTGGTACAAGCCAAGCAAATTTAGCTTCAAGGCAAGATTTTTTTGTGCTTCCAGTCAATTTGATGAGCCTCAGCCCCTTCTACATAGAACTGGAAGAGCCTCTAACTGGAAACGTTGGGAGTGTCCTCTGTGGGTGCCCCTGGCAAGGACACTAGAGTGTTTACACCAGGCACTAGCAGTGCCCATGGGCAGGTAGAGCCATAACGGGACTAGAATAGAAGAGCAAATGGGAAAAGCCAAGAGCTGGCGTTGGCAATCGATTGGTGTGGGAGCACACAGGGGGCGCCTCCCGATTAATCCCGGAGAAGCCCATGGAAAGACCTGAACAGGCTGAATTTCTGCCAGTCTGGACAAGGCGCTGAAGTTACCTTGTCGTGTCTTTAAACGTAAGTGTGTTCTCATTTTTAAGTCACAACCCTCATCTCCTTTCACCAAGGTCAGTATCTTTGAGTTCTAGCTATCCTTCTGCTCTTCAAATCCCCAAACCCGGACACACACTTTTATATAAAAGCCATGGGCAATGCGTGGTGATGTGGAAAGATTGAGATTAGAAGGGCACAAAATGATATGCCGGTCAAATAATAAAAAAATGGAAAACTATACTGATAGCCTATTAAACAAAATGGACTTAAAACTCAACATATAAAATCAAAAGGTAGGGTAAATATTAATTTCATCAAGAAGAATTCGCCAGAAAGTTTGATGATGTTGAACTTGTATTATGTAACAACAATAAGGCTTCTTTCTAAGAGATTAGGATAAAAATATCAACTGGGCTTGGTCCAAAGCAGAGGACACACAAATATCAACTAGATAATGGATAGGATACAGATTTCCTAAAGTATAAGGTGATGTGTAAATATAAGTTATCTTGTCCATGTACAGTTCAGAATTTTAGCTCCTGGGTGAAAAATGGATGAGAAATACCTGAAATATTATTTATATTTATTATTTATATTTAGGTATATTATAAATATTATTATAATATTTTATATTATATAAATATTTTATATAAATATTATAAATATAATATTTATAATATATTTATATAATATAAATATATTATAAATATATTTATATTTATAATAGTTATTTATATAAATATTATAAATATAAATATTATTTATATTTAGGTATATTTATATACCTAAAATATTATTGTGGTTCTAAAACCATTATTTACAAATTAAATACCGTTGCTGTAGCTTCATTGTATATTCTTCACACTGCAATTATTTCTATTAGAAAGTATTTAACTTTGGGAAGTTCATCTCACTGTCTCAAATGCCTGAGATTAGCTGGAAAATTTCTGCAGAAAAGTCATAACATAATTCTTACTGAATTTTTATAAACATCCAAATAATGCTGGATACCTGGTAAATTTCCAGATATCCATTTTCCCCTTAATATATAACAACATAGACTAGGTACAAAAAGCCCTTGTATGTCAATTTAGCTCAAAAATTATATCCAAATTTTAGATAACAGTAAAATTGAGCTGATCTAAATATGTATGAAGCCATGTAAGAAAGCAGTGTGTCTAATATCGCAAGTGGCAGTTTCAGAGGTCTACTCCTAGGTGTATGCAACTATCCGGAAACTGAAAAGATCATCACTTTTTGGCATTCTCCACTAGCAAGTAACATGGTCCATTTTAAGTCTAGGGGAATTAAACAGTTACAAAAAATTCATAATCTTTCCATCTCCATTTCTCACATCTCTTTTCATCCCCCTGGTACACATGTCCCCAATATCACAGTGATTCTGCAGGTTTCAATGAGTGTCTGAAACCAGTGTTTTTAATGAGTATTTCACTTGAGAATACAGGTGATCAGAGCTGGGTACTTAGTTTTGAACCACTTGTTAAGAAAGTTAGACTAGTGCTCCCTAAACCCCTCCCTCTCTGAGAAAGAGTTATTTCTCAAAAGTGTAACCTCCATCTTGGGGAGAATTATAGATGCTAGAGCCCCAGGCAGAGCTGGACTCTCAGGGTCCATTCGGCCCCCAAATCTATCATTTCCTAAAGATTGTAAGAATTAAGTTCATTTTCAGCCTATATCAAGCACAATTTGAAGTGTTCATTGAAATATGTCTTAGAATTTTTAATAATGCTATACGGATATTTCTTTCCACTGGTATTTTAAAAACGTTTGTGTAATTGTGAAAAGTGTTGCATTATAAAAACTGAAATAGTTTGTTTGCCTTTAGACTACAGTTTAAGACCCAGCTCTTTATTGAGACAGTTGCTAACTCTGCATTCCCTTTGCTCCTGTTTCTTTCAAGCATAAGGGCACCTAAAGTTATTTCATTAGGAGGTGTGAAAATAATCCATGGTTTTCCCAAAGTAATGGTCTATAGCAATATAAATCAATAATAAATTTTAGGTTGGAAGGAGAGAATTAGGTCTCTCCTGTTTAGTCAGAGAGTACAATTGATGAGATCCCATTAGCTTTATTCCCTTAGACTTTTCATTTTATCAATCATTAGCCTTCTCATGATTCTTTGAGCTGAAAACTTCAAAAACAAAATTAACTTGACTCTTTCACACTGTTCTTTCATCAGCAAGATACCAAGAGCTTTCAATTATTTTTGTAAAATCTCTCACTACCAACCTCCTTTTCTAGCCTGCTATGATCTCAGTCCCAACTCTTATCACCTTAGCCCTAAGGCTTAGGGCATCAGAATCTCAGCCAGCCTCTGCCTTGGTCCCTCCTTTATCCAGTGCTTTGCATATAATTTTTGAGCTGAACTGATGTAAAATGCAGAAGTAAGTCCTCCCGTATGTGGTCAAATGATTTTTGACAAGAGTGCCAAGACATTTGAAGGCGAAAGGACCATCTTTTCAACAAACAGTGCTGGGAAAACTGTATATCCACATGCAAAATAATACAGTCTGACCCTTAACCTAACAACATATACAAAAATCAACTCAAAATGGATCAAAGACCTAATGTAAGACCTGAAATTAGCAGTGTATAGTACTCTTCAGGACAAACTGCCCACAATGAGTTAATCTGAAGAAAATCACTCCTGCTATAATTAATTCCCATTATTTGTTATAAACTTTATGACCCAGGAGAACTTGAATTTAGAGGTGAACCAGCAGGTGAGGAGAATAAAATGAGAGTGGGCTAAGGGTCCACTTAACACGTGGCCCTCACCAGGAGGTCCTACACCAGGGGGTATGAAGTAAATGTAGGTTTACCACTCTGAGAAGCCCCACTTCTCCCACAGAGCCCTAGAATTCCCATTCTACAATACCAGGAATCACCAGGAATGCCACCAATCGAAACTTATCAAGACTTCCTCCTCTGGGGGACCCATGCATAGCTAAGTCACTGCTGGCCACCTGGTTACCACAGCACAGGGACAAATGAAAGGCACTAGGAAAAAATTCAAAGAAAGTACAAAAAAGAGAAACAAATGAGCACGGGAAGATTTCTTTATGAAGATATACCCAAAAAAGGTTCGAGAAAAGTTTGAGAAAAATGATGAAGATGAAGGGATATCTTGCCAAAGTCTGTGGCAAAAGGAACAGCATACAGGTAATAAGTATATTCTTCTTTAACAATTATCAGGATATAAGAACTAGAGCATGTCCCTGGAAAATAAGAGGCAGGAATATAGCTGGAGAATTTACCAATGTTCAATAAGAAGAAATTCAGGACGTGTGTAGATAAAACATGAAAATATATTGTAAAGAAATTATTAACAAGATTGAAAATACCTGCAGGGACTAGTTATCAAAAAGAGCCCAACATTTTTGAAGAACAACCAAATCAATTTAGAAAAGAAAATCACAATAACTGAAATTAAAAACCCCATAAACAAACTTACTATGAACTACCCAATGGAGAAACGCACAGAGAAACCCACACGGCCAGTGAGGAGTGAGCCTTGTTAAGGGCTGTGTGGGTGAGCTCGTGCATCCTCATCCAGGTGAGCCCTGAGATAACTGCGGGGATCTTGCACACAGACCTGTCGATTTTTTTTTTTTGTCTGAAATAATGTTAGTCTTCGGTTGCCATAGAGTGGAAAACATGTAGAAGCTTCTCGTGTAGTTCTTCCTCGAAATAAGAACAAAATATTCCCTTTACCATTTTAAGACTATTCTTTAGAAAAGAAGACTGTAAGTAGCCTAGTATTCTCAGATTTTAGAATTAAACACGAGGCATTAAAATAATACACACACACACACACACACACACACACACACACACACACGCATGAGGCACTTTTTTATCCTAGAGGATCCATTGCTTATTGAGATATGACTGACTTGATAAAAATATATATTACAGTGTTACTATCTATATTACAATATTTCTTTGGGAAAATTTTATACCATAAAATATTATGCTAATTAGAACTTTATGAAAAGAGTTTCTCATGCATCTATTAGTCAAATAAAACCAACAAGTAATACATTCTCTTGAAACTCCCATGATAGTCATTGCAATTTTATTATGTGTATAAATTTCTAATATTAACAGCACAGGAAAGTTAAAATAAGCTAAAAATATAAAAATGGAAGGGCAGTTATGTATGTATACATAGTCTATTCCTAAAACACACACACATACACCTCTGGAATGAGTTCTGTTTTTCCACTGATTTGGATGGAATTTCTTTTGCATAAATTCCATAGAGTTCTCTTTTCTTTTTTTATCTGCCATTGACTTGTAAAGCCATGCAAATCTAAATCATGGCTCCCTTTACTCCCTTCTTCCTTCTCACCTTCTTCCTCCCTTTATTTTTGTCTCTCGACTTTCTTTTCAAGTTATGTTGAGAATTGTTCTGGAGTGCTTAGATGTAAGGCCACAGCAATCATGTGGTAATCATGTCCAGTGCAACAAGGATAAGAGATGTCTGCCATATAAAATTGTGACATGGGAAGATTGTGACACATTTCATTCCAATGATGTATACGCATTTCTAACAAACCTTAGTTTATTTATATATTTGATACTGGTTGCTTTACAGAAAATGAGGAGCTTCTAAAACATTGTATAATTGCTGAAATTTTGAGAATTGATTAACACTTCACGATTAAGTAGTGCTATGATTACAAAAATATTTGACCTCAATACAGGGTTTATTTCAAAATAAGATATTTTCATAACATTTCTAATAAAGACTTTAATCAATCTTAAGACTACCAACACTAAAATATATAAATCTGGATTTAAAAAACTAACTTGAAATATTAAAAACATTCAAACTTTTGATATAATTATAATTTCACTTCTTAATTTGCATGTTTAAAATTTCTATCCTCATACATTGAAATTTCTGATAGTTGTCAACTATCATGAAACTTTCCTCATAGTGAAACAAACAACAGTAATAAAATAATATTAAGCATAAAAAGCAATGTTAAATGTAGGGAAATTTCTAAATAAAATATACTAAAAATAAAAGAGGTTATTTTTTAATTGAAGTATAGCTGACTTACAATATTATATTAATTTCAGTTGTACAACATAATGACTCAATATTTTTTATAGATTATACCCCATAATGGCTGTATTTCCCTATTCTGTACAATATATCCTTGTTGCTAATTTATTTTATACCTAGTAGATTGCATCTCTTAATCCTATACCCCTATCTTGCCCCTCCCCCCTACTTTTTCTTTAAATACATAAAATTAATCTTGAATTATACTTGATATAAAAAAGACTGTAAGTTCAAGATACTGAATTTATATATCAGGGGTACTAATGCTCTCAGCTCATTCTATTTAATGAAACCATTCCCAGTCTCTATTTCAAAATTTATTTTGCTGATGTGAAATGCATGCAATAAAAACTCAAACACATAGATGCTACTCTTCTGGCACCAGAAAAATTAACAGGGTTCTGATTCTGCTTTTGTACCAGAAGGAAGTAAAGAATATGTTTCACGTTAAAGCTACATAAGTGAGAACATTCAAATTTATAAGCTACTCTAAACAATTCAGAAAGGCCTTTTGACATATGGACAGTCCACTGATGCTCATCTAATTTATACAGAGACAATGAGAGAAGGATAAGTGATTTTTACTTTTCATGTTTCAGGAAAGATCAACAATAAACGTGTGAGGATTAAATTTTATAAGCTCCTGTTTCTAAAATTTCAACTCGTTACAATGTACCTCCAGGTAGAGCAATTAAACAAAGAGATTAACATGTTGGAAACCACCCAGATTGGAAAGCAAAATCAATGAAAGAATATGCAGGCTGCACTATCCCTTCCCATCTCTACCTAAGTAGGCAACAGAACTCTGTCCCTCTTCGTCCCAGCCCACTTGCTCTTACTAGTGGTCCCATTTGTTCAGTAGACTTCTGTCCTCCTTTGGAAACACATAGGATGTGGCAACGATTACTTGTCAACTTGACTGGGCCATGGGGTGTCCAGACATGGGGCCAAGCGTTATTCTGGGTGTGTCTGTGAGCATGTTTCTGGATGAGGTTAATCTTTGAATTGGTAAAGAGAGTAAAGAAGACTGCCCTCTCTGATGTGGACGGACCTTATCCATGGAATAGCTGAAGACCGGAACAGAACAAAAACGGAACTAGAGTGAGAGGAAAGACCTCCTGCCTGCCTGCTTGAACTAAAACATTAGTCTTTTCCTGCCTTTGGACTCAAACTGAAGAACTGGCTCTTGGCTCTGGAGCCTGTCCACGTATACTGTAACTACACCATTGGCTGTCCTGGTTCTCAGACTTTTGGATACAGACTGGAAATAACCCATCAGCTTTCCCGGGTCTCCAGCTGTAGAACTTTGGATTTCTAATCCTCCATAATCATATGAGACAATTCCTTATAATAAATCTCATATATATGCCTGTATCTTTGATTCCATTTTTCTGAAGAACCCTGACCAATACAGATGACACACAGGTCCCCATAACCTGCCCTGCATCTCTCTCCTGCCTGTCTCTTGCCTAGGAAACAGCCCTAAATCTAGCTGACACATTACATATTGTCTACTCCTTAGCACCTATGTTTTGTCTCCTGGAGCCGAGCTTTCTTTGCACTTTCTGTCTTTCTATTTATATAAATAAATAAAAGTATAGGAATCATCTCAGAAGAATCATGCCATGGTTAGTGAGCCCTCACAATATGCCGGGCCCTGTGCATTGATGATCTCATTAATCTTCAAAGTAATCCTTATCTCACAGAGAGGTTATCATCCCAATTTTTAAAGTTGAAGAAAGTAAGACTTCAGGTGACTGAGAAAATTGGTGAAGGTTATGCCTCAAAAAAGTGGCAAAACTGGAATTTGAATGCAGGTAATCTTACCCTAGAGTCCACACTCTTCCCTGCTACGGGGTTAAAGTGCCCTTCTAAGATTTAATATAATGGAACTGCACGGAGAAAGGTGTAGGGCTGGAATGGGACATGGGGCTCACGCCTCACCTAGGTTACATACTGGACCTTCACCTGCTGGCTTCCTGTGAGTTTTCTAGATTGTCCCAATGTCCTATAAATTGAAGAGCAGAGAAGCTGATTAATTTACTCCCCTGCTGGGGTCTGATGAGTGAGGGACGTTCCCTAGACACCTGGCTGATCACAGATACCTAATACCAGATCCAGCAGGGGAAGATTCTATGAGGAGAGCAGCAGAGGTCTTGTACCGTCTCTGACTTCTCACAGGTAGACGGGAATGTGTGTGTAGCTCACAGATCCAGAGGGGATGTCAGAAGTTCTGTGGGAGTTTGACTGGGGCTCAAGTCTCACGAGGCCCGAGGGGGCTGCGAGAGATGGGCCCCAGAGGGAGAGCTGATCATGAGGCAGGCAGGGGGACCGGGTAAGAGAGTCAGCCCACGTGGGCTCGTGATGCCAGGTAGCTGCAGACTGACGAGTGGGCCACGTAGGAGTGTAAGCAGTGGCACAACCCGAGCCACAGATCAGACTGCAAGGATGGCAGCTACAGTGCCCTGACACCAGCAACAAAACGCCAACAGCGTCAGGAACACTGCCCCTCTTGTGTCTCTTTGCAGGCCTTGGGAAGTGGAGCAGAGAGCAAGAGCCAGTTGCAGAGGAGGCATCAGAAGAATTGAGGTGAATCTTGACTATGACTTTTAAAAAGAGAAAATTTATTGGATAAGATTAAGTTGTTTACTGCCAAGCAAAACTATGAGCTCAGAGTCAAGAACAGAATTTTAGTTATGAAATAGGGTGACACTTTTCTATCCCCGAGTTTTGTGCATCTTTTAAGTGTAAAATAGATAATAATTGTGCTACTATTATCAAAACAACATGGGTTGTCATAGGAATAAAAGCTGAAGACTTAACTCCTGGCAGACACTGTTCTCTAAGCTTTTTAAAAAGAAATTATTAAAACTGCATCTACAACCAAACTTCTGGAAAAACAAGAAAAACAAAAGCAGCAGTAGCAATAAATTCTTCAACCGCCCTCCTTCCTGCTCCCCCTCAAAAAAAGATATTCAAAGAAATCTTATTTTCCACAATAAGATTTATTGGAATACATGCACGCCCACTCTTTCATGCATTGTCTGGGGCTGCTTTCCCCCCACAATGGCAGAGCTGAGTAAATGCCACAGAAGCTGTGTAGACCCCAAATATTTACTTTCTAGCCCTTCACTAAAGGGCATCTTGGCAATGGAAGGACTCTGATGGAAAAGAAAAACTGTGGGTGTTTGCGTGGAGGAATGACTTTGACTATATTTTTAAGAGATCACGTTGGCTGCCATGTGGAAAATATTCTGTTGGGAATAAGGCTTGACTTTATTATACAATTTTATGTCTGTATTACAGCATTTTATTCTATTCTATACTCATCCAAAACTCCTAATGGAGTAGATACGTATTTTAAGAGTAGGTAGAGGTTTTTTTGCTTTGTTTTAATCTCAGTAAACATAGTTCTCAACATTCCTAACATTTAGTGGGTACTCATGAAATAACTGTTAAAGAAGTAATGCACTCAAATCACATGCTGGGTCTTGTCTGAAGGTAACTTTATTTCTAATTATATTTCCACGGTGTTCTACTCTTAGTATGTTTCTCTTCTCATAAAATTTTTGTGAGCCTCAATCTTAGAATTATGATCTCAAATTGAACTTACCATATCTGGCTCTGTACACTTGGTACAGATGAATTAGTGTCCCCTTTGAACAATGGGACATGTTGTCATGAGGACATCATTGCATGAGAATAGTTCCCAAATATTCATTTCATTTCTTGAGACTAGAAAAGTGACTTAAAGTCACTTTAAGTCTTTTTAAAGTCACTTTAAAGCCTTAAGAGAGATTTGGATTAAATACAAAATTACATCTTGCTTTTAGAATAATAGAACAAGAAAAGTTGTCACATATTCTTGTGAAAGTTCCAATAAATTAAGAAATCTCTAGCCATGAACTCTTAAGCTAATCATGGTAGATGTGGAAAGAGATCAGAAACCAGTGGCTTTCTTTTCATTAATGCCTCTCTATCTATCTTCTTTATATATTCCTTAATTTTCTATCTTCCTGTATGTGTGTATGTATATTTTAATTAATTTCAGGTGTGTTTCTTATAAGTATTATATAGCTGACATTTTCCTTAATCTAATCCACTTCTCAGGATTTTTTTAATTGGTGAATTTACTCTGTTTATATTTGTATTGATTAGTAACATATGTGGCTTTATCTTTGCCACCAAATTTTGTGTTTTCTTAAACCTCCTTTTTCTTCACAGTTCCTTTTTCCAATCTTCCTGCCTTCCATTTGCTTTCTGTATTCCCTTCTAATTCTTTGCTGGCTTGGAAACCATAGACAGTATTTCTAAACACCTAGCGGCTGTTCTCAAATTTTCAAGCTACCTGCTTAATGGTAAACTTCCAACATTCGTAAAGGCTCAGAAGTGGGTTTGCAGAATTTTATATTTAGTCTATTTTTTCTTGATGTTCAATATATTCATAGTAAAATAACTGTTTGAAAATGACTCTGAGGACTTCTGTTTCTTGTCATATTAATTGAGTAGAAGTTCTGAGAAGCACCACACTCATACACCCACACTCTTCCCCAAAGATAGTCCCATGACAATCACGCTCATGGAGGTCTCACTGGTCCACTAGCCACAGGATGATTCTCGGGCTCAAACAATCCTACAAGCCTGAGCTGAGCCCTTGCTGCACTGATGGAGCCTGGGCTGAAGTGACCTGCAGTAGCTGACAGACAAACACCTGGAATCCAGGGCAAGTAGACAGGCCCATAGGAGAAGGGAATTTGGGGAGTGGAAGTTCAAACATAAATTGGTCTGAATGTTTGAGCATGCTGTAAAGGAGGGTTTTGCTGATGCGTGATTCCTCTATAGACACTTCTATGGGAGGTCTGAACTTTGGAAACCAACACTTTCGAGGGTGCTGAAGTGGTACTGGTCAGGTGTTACCATTTGCTACTGGCAGAAAAAAATCAGAAGCAGAACAAGCCATCTTAAGAGGAAAGTTTCCGTAAATTGGTCCACACATGGCAATAGATTAAAAGAGAATATAAAAAGCTCACAAAAGGAGAAGGGTCATCATTCTACATGGCAGCCAGCAGAAACAACATACAATAGATCTTAGAGTCTGGAATCATCAAATACAGAATATACTTTCTGTAGATATATATGTGATGATTTGAAAAGAGACAGTTGCAAAAAGAAGTATACAATAAGAAATTATTTAAAAAGAAAACAAAGAGATTGAAAATGGAATTTCCATATATAAATTTGTTAAAGAACACAACTGAAAATTGTCAATATCTTAAAAAATAATAGCTGAACATTTTTCAGAGCTGATGAAAATATGAAGCCGCTGATCTAGAAGGTATAATATCTTCCAGGAAAATAAATAAATAAAAGGAAATCCATGTAGACACGTGGCAGTAGAATCACTAAACGGAAGATGAAGATAAAACCTTGAAGGAGCAGAAAGAAAGGCCATGTCAATTAAAGGCAATGACAGTTAGAGTGATGGCAGACATTTCAATAGCAGAAACACAAGCCAAGGGACCGTCAAATAATATCTAGTAAGAGCTGGCAGAAAATACCTGTCAACGTAGAATTGTCAGTCAGCCAAAGGATCCTTCAAGGATGAAGGGGAAATAAAGACATTTAGACAGCAAGTAAACATGGGAAGATTTTTACCTCCAAGAGACTGGTTCTAAAGGAAATTTTGAGGTTGTAATTCCCAAAGAAAAATGATCCGAGAACAGGAAAGGTCAGAAAACAAAGGAAATGGTAACGAGGAACACTCCACAATTTCTGATCACAACACAACTTAAATTAGAAGTTAATAACAAAAATAAATTAACTTCATTTAGAAATTGAAAACCACCATCATTGCAAAAAAAGAATGGACCAAGGAAGAAATTTTAAAAGACTTAGATCTGAATGGCAGTGAAAGAGATTAGGTAAGACCTATATAGGAGGAGAGTTACACCAGGCACCATGGTCATGAAATACAAGACTCAACATATTAAAAATGCTGGCTTTCCTCGAGCTGATCTGCAGACCAACCAAAATCCCAACAGTGATCTTTTTCGGTGGAACGTGACAAGCTGATTCTCAGTTTCTCTGATGGAAGAATAAAGATGCAGAAATATCCAAGACACTCCGACTAGTTATTAAATCTTATTATAATACAATTTATTATTATTATTATTCTTGTATTCTCACAGTCCTAGCACTTTCCTGACACACCTGACATTATTCAAACCTGTGAAACTGAAATGCGTATTTTAACATTCAGCTTCTACTTTAGCTGTTAAAGTAAATTTATGTTTGTTTTACTCTAACATATGTTTACTTTTAAGAATTCAAGCAAATGATTTCCTCCTTTGCCAAAAGGAAGACTGAAAAATAAATGGAATAATAAGGGCAGAAAAACCCTAGGGAACAAAACAATGTTTGGCCAGCTTCTCTGAAACTGAGGGAGCACACGTACTGTTATTTAGTCAGGAGCATAAGATAGCCCTGCTCTTGGTGTACCATTCTGTCACATTTGTGTAGCTCTAAAGACAACATGCCCATGCGTAGGGATGAGCACTTCCTTATAGTTTGAGGCTAAAATGCATTACCCCAGGATTGAGCCAGGCAGGTTAAGATACACCTGAATATATTTGGAGTGTATCCACAGACGGGAAAGTTAACCTCAGCCCAAGAAAAGAGAGACTCCTGGTTGTACAAATAAAGAAGAAGGGGCAATTTGGAAGAGTTCATAGTGTACGTCTCTGAGGTGGTCTCAGTCCAGTCCCCAGAGCTACGTATGTGGCTGAAATCAAAGAGGAAGTACTAAAATATCTATTGCTTTATCATCCTATCGTATGGAGTATATAAGTCATCCACAGATTTGGGGAAGCAGCAGCATGGGTGAGGAAGCAGCCTCCACGTGAGAGAGGAACAGCAGGGCTGTATTGGCTCGGGCTTGAGAGAGTGGGAACGGTGCTGCTGAAATTGGCAAAAGCTGTGGCATCTGCGTCCACATGTTCAGCACCATGGACAGCATCCAAACACCGGAAACTGAGGCTGGCATCTAGGTGTGAACTTCAGCAAAGTCGGTAACACCACATATGTCTTCAGAAAACCATTGTCATATCACTTATATTGGGCACTGAAAGGGAATGGGATATCTAAACAAGGATCCCAAGGAAGAAGTAGAAAAAGGACCCAAAAAACAAAGGCCATAGGGGCTGTTGCTTGGCTTGAGATTCCCCAATGAGCAGATACAATAAAGAAGACTGCCAGAATTCTGGGGGAGCAGACTTCGTTTGGGGGGTAGGATGGGCAGAGAGGAGGTGGATTTCACCAGGTAGAAGAAAGGCATAAGAAAAACCTGTCTTAAAGCTAATTCCTAGTGATGCCAAGTTTTGCATAAAGAAGAAACAAAAGATGAACTTTCACCGCCCCCTTCCCTACCGCTGCATTGTGCCTCAGATTCAAACACCTACTCTTTCTTCACCCTCCCATCACATTATTCCTTTCACAGACTAGGTTCCTGAAGATTATTCTACACTTACAAACTCTGCTTGCCCAGATTTATTCACTGCTTAATCCTCTGCAGTCTGAATTCTACCTTAACCACTCAGGAAAATTGTATTTGATAGAAGTATCAATTACTTCTTCTAAATGCAAAAAATTGGATTGATAATTGTATTCCATCTTATACATCACAAACCAGCTTACTTGAAAAGGTCTCTTTCCCTTGGTTTCTGGTAGCCCCACTCCACCACTTGAAGCTCTGACACTAGTTAGCCACCCATCAGAGTACTTATTTTAGGTGTCTCAAACAGCAACATGTCTGTTTTCTTGCCAACACGCCTACTCAAATGTTTTCTTTATCTTTCTTGATATATTTTTTGCCAAGCAATATGATCTACGCCCATGATTTCCACTACCACCCCCATGTCAATGACTAACACAATTGACTCCACTGATCAGACCTCTCCTATAACTTAAAATTCCATTCAACAAGTGGAGCTATGACAACGAATTAAAAATGGTTCATTTCTGCATAGAATTACAGTCTGGTGCATCAGATAATTAAAAAAAACACTGGGTTACTTCACTTCTGTATTTCAAAGATACCTCAAACCAAAGATGTTCCCATGTAACTCACTGTCTTTTCTCCTAACATATAATCAGAGAACATACGCTATAAATTTTAACATCTCCATAACTCTTGAAGCTATATCTTCCTATCCATCTCTGGTGCTGCCACTAGAACTCATGTTAATTCACCTGGACATCTTTTACAGCTTCCCGATTCATAAACAAGTCCGCCTTCTCCCAATTTACTTTCTATCTATCTCGTGATCCAACAGTATTTCTGTGTTTCAACTATGATCATCTCCATACATAAAATCTTTTGGTGGTTTCTACTGTTTCAAGACTAAACTCAAATACGCTAGCACAGCAAATACTGACTTTCAGCTTGGATAACTTTTCCAAACACATCATTCATTATACTTTTGTGCACAGCCTTTTTGTCAACCAAGCCAAATCGTTTGCAGTTTTTCTTTTTCTTTTTGCTTGTTTGTTTGTTTTGATGGAAAAGCAATAGCAATATTTCTGTCTTCGGGCATTGTGGCCCAAGAGTCTGGAAGGCCTGTTCTACCTTCCTCCTAGGGCTTCCTCTTCTAAGTGCTTCGAGATAGGATTTGGATTTACCCCTTGAGAAGGTTTCTCTGTTGCCTAGCCTTGTCTGAGTTCAGGCAGCTCTCTTCCTTAAACCATATGTTATCTTTATTATGACATATATCACATTGTACCTTCTATCTCCTAAGGTAGGATATAAGCACTATGAGTTTCATTTATTTGTTACCTCCAGTGCCTAGCACATGAATAAATAACTGATAGAAGAACTAGTTGATGTCTTTATGATTCCTGCTAGCTCTACCATGTGCTTACTCTTAAATTTTGGTGCAACATAAAATGTTTTATAATTGCTAGAAAATAAAATACAAATGTAGTCCCTGAACTTTACTTACAAAAGTATTTCATAACACCCTACACATTTCAGTAGGACTCAACATATTTTTAGGAAAACCATTATTGCTTGCAATAGTTAATGTCTCAGGTTTGAAATTAGAGTAGTTTGCATCACTCTCATAAAGATCAAATTTCTTTCAGGGAAATATAAACACTTCGGATTTTATTTACTTACATTTATTCTTTAGGAAGAGCCACTTCTAAATTATATTGCATACGAATTAAGAAAGCACCAAGTCACCTTCTTTAGGCTTTGATTAACCCATATACTGCAAGGCTTATAATTCTGTCTCTTGAGCTCCTAGGTAACATCTGACAGTTGATGTTTATAATCTCTGTTACACAACATCTTCTGGTTTCTTAGCATGATCCAAGGGACTGATATGTGACTAGACTAGCCTAATACACTCCACTGGCTGCCCTCACGTTTATATAGGCTGCTAGTACTGAACAGACTGAATATCATTTATTGTAATTTAGCTTTCTGTTTAAAATTTTATAGCTTTGGTGTTTATATGTATAGTTCACTTATATAGGAGTGTAATAAAAAGCTGTTTTTAATAATGGTATATTTTTACTAGCAAGTGATACTATTTTATTCAACTTTTTAATGTGTAGTTTATTATGCCGATAACTTGAAACAAGTACAATGAGCAAAAGTTAGAAATACTTTTGGACAGTTTGAACATTGTTCATTTGAAACGTGTTGTTAATTTAAAGATTTTAAAAGTATTTATTGTACTTTCTTTTCGCTGGTCATCAATCTATAATCATTATGTATACATTGATTTCAAAAGAACTACGGTAGGCCCTGAATAAGATACAGAATCAGATCAAGGGAAGTAAAACCTACCTAGGAATATTTAAATATCAACACGAAACTTACAGAATAACACACAACAATAAAAAGTAACTACCCCAGATTACCGCCAAATCTGGGGATATAGTCTAGGAAGGGTATGCTATAGGAATTGAAAGAAAAGTCAACAAGGTAGGAAGATTCAAGGGAGAAACATTTTATGAAAGAAGAACATTATCTCTCAACAGGGTAAAATGCAGGAAGAGCTGTACTTTTAATAATTAATGGTGGGTAATCTAAAAAGAACATGGCAAAGGGTGATAAAGAGCTTTTCAGAGAAAACAAAAAGTTACTATCTTATCACTTCCCTTCCCTAGTTTTTTCTCTTTGATGGCCCTGAAAACCAGCAAGTAGATTTTGATACGTAAAAATAAAAGAGGGAAAAATAAGACAAAACAATCATTTAATTAAAGAATCCATTCAGTCAAAACAGGGAATTTGCAGGTTGCATTTAGCATATGACTAAAAGTGTCCACTGGAAAATTTTTTTCCTGCCCTGGAGACAGATCTAACCATGTTTCTTGCTCAAATGTTCACCAAAGATTCAAGTGTTTATGTGTAATCTAGAGAAAAATAATAAATGCAATAAATTCTTATTATGCAATCTATTCAATATAGTGTACCCAAAACTCGGCATGCCTTATATTTTAGATAGTCTCAGTAACCCAATAAGTTCGGTGTTGTTGTTCCCACTTTATAGGTGAGAGATCTGAAGGGCACCAAAGGCCAAATGACTACAGAGTGATGCAGCGGGATTTTAACCAACCTCTCCAAAGTGAGTTACTTCCCTTTGAACCACAGGTTATATTTTGCTGTAGCAAAATCCTTAGAATGGCAGTTAAAAGGATCTGTAACTTTATGCCAGATCTCTAGTATTTAATGCAAACCATTTCCACAGAAATACAGTCTATCCTAGACAATATAACACAGAAAAAAACATTTGGGCCCCAGCTCCAATTCCACTTTTAAGTTATATGACATTTTGAAAAGTTAATCAACTACTCTAAACAATATTAATTTCTTTATGAGAAACACAGAAGTAATGAAAATAATTTAGTGGTCAATTTCATAACATTTTTATTCAGATCATAATGAGGTTGGAGCTAGAGAAAATTCATGTTTTGTAATTCATTCATTTCTGTATTTATTTTGGGCCTTGAAATCATCTCCAAATCTCTCATTGCTCGGAGAAATAAAATACTATCTTGAGTTTTTATTGGAACATTGTTTGGGCAAAAATAAGTTAAATATATGATAATTCCCCTGCACTGGTGATTTTTTAAATCCTAGGGCACAATTTCTGGGCTGAAGAACTCACAGTATGCTAGTCAGGGAGGACGGAGTGACTACTAGGATTGTAATAGAAAGACCGTGAACGCCAGAGTAGGGATACGCACAAGAGGTACCTCACAGAGGAGGGTGGTCTTCATCTGACATTGGCTGAGAGGAGGAGCCATCTAGATGGACAGCGTTTTCAGTGGCACAGTGGTGCATTGGGTGCTCTGAGTGCGGTTCAAGATGCTTTAGATCAGAGTCCTGAGCACTGGAGCATCTAGACATCAGACTAGAGAAGCAAGATCACAAAATACCCTGTGTGTTCTGCTAAAGAGTTTAGAGTTTTTTCTGGAGGCAAAGAGCCACCACTAGAGGGGATTAATTAGGCCAGTATCATGAGCAGCTGTGAATTTTAGAAAGCCTGCTCTAGTCGATGTTTGGGTATTATGGGAGGGACAATTCTGAAGTAGGAACACAAGTTAAAACTCTGTTGTAGCAACTCAGATAAGAAATTAGGAGGGCCTGAAGTCAGTGCTGAGGCAGGAAGGTACGGCAAAGATTCAAGAAAAAATCAGAAAGCATTTCTGAAGCATGTGGAGGTTAAATAAGGGGGAAGCATGGTGAATAACTGCACAGCTTGTTGTTTGGAGGACAAGGCACTGGGGACACCATTACCCCAAACATGAAATACGAAAGGAAAACATCATTTTCTGGGAAGGAAATATTGATATTCTTGAATTTGAAGAGGACACTGGGACATGCACGTAAAAATAGGAGTGGGTTGAGAAATACATGGGTGAGAAGAAGGAAACACTCGAAGATATTCTTCCATATGTTGATACTATGGCTAATGTTTGGAACACAAGTATGACTCACAGTTACTTCCTTAGGAATCTCACAGTTCAGTGAGAGAAAAACTACGTAAATAGTTCATTACAATGCAATGCGAAAGAGCAATAAGAGAGGGATATACATAGAGTCATCCCTAGGTATCCATGGAGGACTGGTTCCAGGACTTGTTGTAACGAATCATTTAAAATACGTTATTTAAAATCTATAACCAGATATTTAGTATCTTTAAGACGAAGAAGTGTACTTGTCTGGATCATCAGTGCATCTCAGTGCCCAGTACGGTGGAAACTGACTCAGAACGAGTACACAATACATACTTGATTACTAAGTGCCACACATAGATGAAGGAGTTGAGAAAGACAGTCTAGGCAGGAGAAACGTGCGAAAGCTCAGAAGACTGTAACCGCAAATAGTTTTTTGTGAATGGAGGACTTGAGTCACAAAGAATGGTGGAGGAAACCTGGACAGATTGTTAAGGCCCATGAATGTCATGATAAGAAATGGTATACTAAGCTGCTGAATGGTTTTCATCAGGAGATGGCTACAATTAGAATTCTCTCATATAACTCTGGCAAGAGTGGGTTAGAGAGACGGGGGAAATGTGTCTGAATAAAAGGACACAGGATATTACACTTGGCCAGATGAGGCATACTGAGGGCCAGAACAAACATAATGTGAGTGGGAATGGAGAAGATGAAAAGCATAGGAGAACCTTTAGGATATAGATTCATAAGAACTTGGTGAGTGATGAGAACTTAGGGAGTAGGAAAAAGAAAATTAAACATGGTTCATATAATTTGGATTTGAATTTCTGGGTGAACCACGGTACTCTTGAATAACAACAAAGAGAACAAAGGAAAAGACATAAGCTTGGGAGAATTTTCAGTGTGTGGTGTTCATTTGGAGTGTGGCATTAATAAGTTCAAGTTTGAACATCATAAATATAAGAGCTAGCATACATCTGGGGGATCCCTAGTAAGTAGTTCTCTATGGAATTGGATTTCCAGAGAAAGTGCAGTAAGGTAAATGAAGGAATATCCATGGCTTGAGTTTAAGATTAAACAATCTTTGCATTCGTCAGCAAAGTAAAAATTGTCAAAATATTGTTCTTCCTTACTGTGAAGATATCTATGACTGCATTTAGTTTATCAATTTAGTTTTCTTAGGAAGTACTGCATTGGACTTGCAACCTCCAGAACTGTGAGAAATAAAGGTCTGTTGCTTATACGCCACTCAGTCTATGATATTTTGTTACAGCAGCCCGAACTGACTAAGACATGCTCCAAAGTTCAAATTGCTCATCTATAAAACAGGGGAACATGGAAAACAACACAAATTTGTTTCGAAAAATCAAGTGATCATTGTTTCTAAAACCACGTTTAACGAGATAGTGAATGATTCTACAATTTTAGCATGCTAGAGCTCCAACAGTTCTGGATGACAGCAAGTTCTACACACCCCTTTTATGAATGAGCAAATGGAAACCTAAAGGGGTGAAGGACTTGCCCAAGGTCACATGGCCCCATTCTAAATCCAGGGTCATGGAACACGGTGCTGTGTTTAAGTGCCTTGAAGGTGAAATAACTTTCTCTCAGTTTGGTAGAACACCCCAAATGCCTTTAAACTGCCTAGTTCTTTTAATTCTTGTCACAAAAAAGTATAGACTCTCCCTAAGATATAGAGACAGTGTACATAGAGAGATCCTGTCCACATTGAAAGAATACAAAAGAGGGAAAAGGCTAATTTTTGTCTGAGGCTCTAATAGTCAAGCAAGAAAAGTTATTATTAAGTTGCTCCTGCTTTTAATTCAGCCTTAGCCCTTTATATGTACCACAATTACATTTGTCTGTTAGTCTCCTGCCCCCGGAGGACAGGAACAGTCTCTGTGTCTGTATTTCCAGTGCCTACACGTAGCAGGTGCTCGGTAAACATGTGGTTAATGAACGCATGGAATCCAGGGGTAAGGATTCTGCAATGCTCCCACAGTCAGAAGCCGTTTCTATCTCTCCATACTCTGTCCCATTGCCTAGAAGTATAATCTCCATGTTTCATTCCTTCGAGACCAGCATATTTTTTCAGTCCTTGTAAGTCACCATTTAAAATGCAGATTGCTCTGACTGGAGTGAATAAAATTCCTCATCAGATACTATTCCTCATCAGTAGAGGTTGGTTTATAGGGCCATTCTCCAGCCAGGACACTAACTCAGAATAAATATCTGCATGAAAGAGACAGCAAATAAGATTCTAAGGTGAACACTGAAAACAGATGAGGGGAAGGAAGCACTGTAAGAAGAAGTAGGAAAGTACAAAAAGGGAAGATATGAATGAGCTGCACACAATTCCCCGTCTCCACTTTAGCCCGGACCAATGAGACTTTCATTCCCACAGGAAGCTAGAATAACTCCGAAGTATGAATCTTTGGTTTAGTAACGTCCAATTACTACATGTAGCAGTTATTGGCCCTACATCTAGAAGCCATCATACATCTTATCAGAGTGCTAACTAAAAGAAAACAAACATCCCAACAAACAAACGTTGCATGCCAAACATTTCATATTTCAAGGATTATTCTTTCAGTGATACAAGCAATAGGCACACGATTATTGAAGATGATGTATAAAGACCTCAGAAAGTCTGTTAGTGGCCTAGAGAACATGTCCACAAGTATATAACTCCATAAAATAATTGAGTTTTCTCCAGCAGCATGTTCAGGGGTAAAGGAAAAAAAAAAGAGTTTTTTTGGAAATCATGCTCTGGGATTTAACAAATAATCTAGGTATAAGATTATGGCTCATGTAAATTTAAGGGAAGGTAAAATTTCTAGTGAGATCAGTGTTTGTTCTAGGGATTCAGGGTAGAATGATTGACAGTAGAAATGACCACAGCAAGAGACTAATGAAAAACTTGGTAGTCACTAGGTAGAGCAGATGAATGGTGACTAGCATAATAGTTGCATATAAAGCCATTAGCTACCTTTTGTAGAGTGCCCACGAACCCCTATAGTCCCGGGCACCGTACTAAATATCTTCCAAAGGAGGGAGCCCCTTCCTCACCACTACCAGCAGCATAAATTTGGGGGAGAGTTCTTTTGGTGACAGCTCTTCTTCTAGCTGGTGCTTGGTCATCAAGGAGCTGGAGAAAAGGGATTTGGGAGCCCAAGGTTGAAGCCAGGCTTATGGAAAGACTGAGAAGCATTTGAGGTTAGGGGAGGAAGAGAATATTTGGAGGGAAAGCAAATACTTAAAATAAATACTTAAGAAATGTGCTTTTTTGATATTTGAAATAATTACCTAACCCAGCTCCACAAGAAACCGTCAGTAAAATCTGCACTATGGATCCATGACTTTGTTATTATATTTGTGGTTCTAGTAGGTGGGACAGAATATTTTCTAACCGTCCATAAGCAGGCCCAAGGTGGGAGAAGACGGTGCAAAGGATCCTACCAAACAGGTTACACACATTATGATCTTACTTAATCCTTGCAAAACTGGATCAAACAGTCAATGTAACAATCACTTGGCAGAGGGCAAATGAGATCAGAAAGGCTGATTGTTATGTTTTAGTTAATAGCTGGACAGTCTCCTAAGTGCAGCTTGACTAAGGTTCACCTTACTTCACAAATCTGTGTCTTTTTGGCCACTATGTTGCCAGAGTTCCCAGATGCAAAGTCTTAGCTTCAGCCTGGCTGACTCCAAAGCTGTGTTCTTTTTACTGTGTTGCATGACACTCTCACCTGTCACCACCAACTAAAACTAGGGGTTGTATCATGTTGACACTCATGGTCAAGAAAGTGTGGTGGAAATATATTAAGTTATTTCTGAAATTTAGTGAACAGGTAAGCTAATTGACACTATTTTTTAACTAAAACAAAATGCATTCTGAAAAGGTTTGTAAGAGGGTGGGAAGATATGTTCACTGTACTTGCAACTTTTCTTTAAGTTTGAAATTGTTTAAAAAGTAGTTTTTAAAAAAAGGACACAGAAATATAAAGTAGTACACTTATGGGAGGAAATATTCAAAATGAAGTCGTCCATTATTATTTCAGCATCTGAAATTGTTATTCACCTTTTTAAAACTAGTTGACAACATATATTGAATGGACTAATTATTTTCTATGGCAAGTGCATATTATAATGTACTTCACAAATATAAATATCAGTTGTATGGGTTTAAAGTTGATTCATAAGATATAAATGATGTCATATTATTTTTATTATTGGTTACTAATATTGGTGATTTATATGATGGTGAAGCCAATGATCAAAGTAATATATTATAATTCTGGTTTTAAAAATCCAAGGAAAATTTTTTTTTTTTTTGCTTATTACAGGGACAAATGTTGCTGTTGTCTGAAAGATGGTAAAATATACAAAAAGGATAAATTCTAGGATCACTGAAAACACCTCAATGCCCCACAGTAAAATCACAAAGGGTGAAAAATGGTCAATGTTTTGAGAAGTTTAGCCCTGAAGCAAATAGACATTTGTTGACAGCAGGGCATAATACCTAAATATATACATTTCTTGTGTTCAAATCTCAGCTTTGCTAGGGAGATGACGTTGAGCACAATATTTAAACATTTTAAATATTTCTTTTCAAAAATTCAAAACAAGAATTGCAATGATACAATACCTCATAGGTGGGCTATAAAAATCAAATGAATCCAGGGTCATGTAACAACCCCTGGCTTATAATAAGAACTCAACAATTGATTAGTTTTATTTCAATGAATATCTTATAATCAGATTGTAGAAAGCAAGAATCACTGCCTAATCATACTATTATTTCATTTAAATTAATTTTGAATGACTGCATTTATCATGTATTTTTCTGCTGGACAATTTCATTAAGAAAATTGGAAGATGTTTTATCTAATAAACAATCCAAATACTTTTGATAAGCAATTATTTTTTATAAATATGTAGGATATATTTAATTTTTATTTTCCAAAATTATTTCCCCTTTCGTATCCCTGCCATCTTAATTGTAGTCAAGAGTGAAGACCATTGCTGTTTTACAATATCATAGCTTGCAATTGCAATTAGCATAAATCCAATAGAACCAAGCAACAGATAAAGTAGTAAATACGGTCTGAATGACAAGGAAATAGTGAATAGAGAAAAGTAACTCTTTTCTTTTCTCCCTCCCACCCCTGGCCTATTCATTAAATTAAACAAAATGTATTTCTTCAGATCTTGCGGGACACTTGAAATCATCCTGATAATTGAGATATTATGTATTCAAAAGTAAGTATAAATAAATGACATCATTCCTAAAAGGGAGCATGGCAAAGTCCTACAGAAAGGAAATGAAAATACTATTAAATGATCTGTCATTTAATATGCAGTACAGCTCACATCTACCCTTGCACCTTTCAAAATAGCCCAGGGCAGCTCATCCTTCGTAACCAGTCTCAGGGAAGTAGGTCTCTCCATAATTCAGGAAAAGGTCCCTAACCATTGGAAGACTCCAAGCATGAGACAGAAGAAATACTCTTCCCTTATTTCAAAGAACAAAATGCATTGCTAAAGTTCACCTATACTCAAAGAAAAACTGAAGCCAATTGATTACTGGCTAAAATTGTCCAAAAAGAAGAAGCTAAGACCAAATAAAATGTAAAATCCCAAAATATATAATTTTGTATTCTAACTTACTTAGACAAGAATATTAGCTCAAACTCATATAATGTTCTATTTTAATTTTTGGATGTCATAATTAGTTGGAGTTTTGTGCTTAGTCCTCTAATTAGCTCACTTCTTAACCTTCCCGGGCTGCTCTTCTGTGCGTCAGCTCTAAATTGCTAACAGCCTTTGCAATGTGCCCACAAAGATACCACACTGGTATTTCTCTTTCGACATCTTTAAAAACAAACATAGCATTTTCTATCCTTTTATTCTCCAACAGAAGTTATGACATAATCACCAAATCATTAAGGATGGAAACTTCAGTCATTTCTACTTTTCTTTCTCAACATGCACATCTAATGGGTCACTAAATCTCACTGATTCCAATTTTTTTCTTTCACTACATTGCTGCACACGCTACTCTCATCTTGGTTCTTAAGTTTCTTACCTGCATTGTTTTAACTGTTTATCTTTGTTTCCTGTGCTTCTATTCTCTCTTGACTCAATCCATCCTCCACATTCTGATAAATCACAGGCCTGCAATAAAGGTCTCAAAAATTGCAATTCAATTTAAAATATTAGTATATCTCCCACTTCACCTACAATTAGGTATGTATCATCACCATGGCTTACAAAACCATTCATTATCTGAACCAGTCTCACCTCAACTTCTCTCCTTTCAAAGCCACACATGTACTTTCCAAATGGTCTCGACTACCTGCTATACATTTTACCAACTGCTCCATACCTGGTATCTCACTCGTTCTACCTTCTTTGGTTACTTAACTCCAGTCATTCATTCATTAACTCATTTAGATATTCATTCATATAAATTTCAGTAAATATCAGCTAATGCTAGACACTGAAGAAGCTCTAGAAATTTTAAAGGTATAAACCAAAGCTCCTTCCCCTTGAGAAGTTTGGTATGACGTGTTATAATGCATGTCACAAGGGCATGATGGAGCTATGGCCGGGTGAGCACAGGAGGACACATGATCCATCCAGAGGATGCGGTGAGGGGTGTGCAGGCAAACGCCACTGAGGTAAACATCTCGCGCCACATCTGGTGACGCCTCCACTTATCCTTTAGGTGCCAGCGCTCTGTGTACTTGCCATGGCACTCACTATATCGGGTATAAGTATTCATGTCCTCAAATACACGATAAGTTCCTCAAGAGTAGATTCTGCGTCTCAATCATTTTCATATCTCAGCATTTAGTGGACAGTCTGGACCAATTATGGGTCAATAATCTTTTACTTGTTGTTGAATAAATCTATGAAATAATGAATCAGAGGCTTAGATGTGATCTCAGGGAATATCATGTCACATGGGAAGTAATGTTAACATTTTGACTTTATCGTTAGGTAGCAAAATCCGTAACCATAATGTGTCAAATGCTGGTCTCACGAGGAAACTGAAACTCTAAGACATTAAGGAAACTGCGGTTGCCACAAGTCACATAATGAGAAGGTTTCCAAGCCAAAACTTAGACAATTTAGCACTATGGACCATATTTGACCATGTTTAATAAAAATATTTATATATATATGTATACATATATATGTACACGTACATATAATAGGGAACTATTAGACAACCATGAAACTGAGAAAAATAGGTTTATGCAGAAATGAAAAACTGAAGACCCATACAGGTAGACGATAACAAAGATTTAGCGTACTGCCAATATTCTCTGAAAGGAAATGATCATTCTCCTATACATTTCAAAGGAAATACCAAAACTAAACTCTTTTCAGTTAATTATGTATGGTAAATTATGGCCTCAAATTATTAATTTTCTCCCTGATGGGGAAAGATAGGTTACATTGAAAATAACTTGAAAACATGAGGAACTTTTCTAGAACATGGGTACCTCACAGGCATAAAAGAACATTCCATCCATAGATAATGAGAAAACATACCAAATCACAACCTTAGAGCCAATTTGCCTTAAGTTAACAAAAAGTTGGGCTTTATTGTGGATTACTTTATGATCTAAAACGGAGCATGTAAGTATTGTTAGAAGAAAAACTGATATACAATTCAAGCTAGACGTGAAAAGTGTAGCCCGAAGACCATAAATACCAACACTGACATTTTGAACAGGAAACGGAACACCCTATTTATTCATATAATCCCTACATTTCTCCTATATCAAGGGCTCAAAAATAGTTAAGATGGAAATGATATCTGAATTTTTTTCTAGAAAATGTGGGAGCAGACCAAAAAAATGGGGCTGGCAGAGTCAGGAGGCATAATGTAGAACCTGGGGACTCAGCAGCCTGTGAATAGAAGGTGGTAAGCAGTAGGTAGAAGCTAGTGGGAGACACATTGCCTATGAGCTGTCAAGGAAAGGGGTATGCAGCCACTGCTCAGGGTACCGAGAGGAGCTGAGAAGGGATGGGTGGCCACAGAAACACAAGAAGAGCCAAGAGGATAACAAGTGAAATGGACAGAATGGAAATGATACAAATGGTACAACAGCTGTCAACAAAAAATAAGCATGGTTGTATTATTTTTAAATGATCATTTTCTTTTAATTTAAAATTGAGATGTAAATATTATTTGGAAATGCTTATTAAAGGAAAGTGATTTACACATGAAAAATAGCTAAGAATAATTTTTTCACCAGTTAAACAATTATCTACGACAGCAGATCTCTGCAAGCCTGGTTCATTTTCATGCCCAGGGAAACCCTCTATTTCAGACTTTACCTACCATTCCCATACAACCCCCATCTCTGCTTTCCTAGTTCATCAGCACAGCCACTGACCATTCTACAAATTCTACTTTGTTTGCCTGCCAAATCTGCTACAGGAAATACACTTTCCTTTCAGACTGCACCAGCAAGCATAACAGAGTCTGGGAATGTTTTAAGGTAGTACTGATCTCTGTATCTCATTTCTCTTTGAATCACTTAGAGAAATTCCTTGGGGCTTTGAAGTGCAAATTTCAGAAGAAAAGTTCCAAGGGGATAGAACCGTCTTCTGATTTGGGTTATGATCAATAGACAACAGAATATAAGTGACATATGTATGACTAGTAGGTCCTTCCACTTAAAAGAGTCAGGTTTAGTTCTTTTGTGGCACTCGCCTTGCTGATTGTGAATAGTCCTACTATATTATAATCACTCTGAAATTCTTGTGGTAGTCTGGTTGAAGTGAGGTGTCTGCAATTAGTTGGAAAGGGAAAATGCCATAAGGAGGTACTGAAGCAGAATTTCAAGCAAGTCAGCATAGCTGTGGAACGGTGGGAAGCTAGCCAAGTGAGCAAGCAGGAACAGACAGCATAGCTCTTTTGAAGCAAAGGCATCAGGCAGATATGCCATGAAGAGGCAGAGGTTTGAAGAGTGCCAGGTTCTACAAATAGCTATTATTGCCACAAACAAAAATACCAGCATCCCATGCACATCTTTGGAAAGAATCGCAAGTTGCTATTTTGTTGGGGTTTCTGCCATATTTATGCATAAAGATGGCATTTACATAAAATCAAAAGATATATATATAGAGAGAGAGATACATACATACATATAGAAATAGAGTATCAATTTATGTATAGGAAAGTCCAGCTGAGAGCATTGGATATTTTATATCTGGAACAAAACTACTTTAAAATTTTGAATTGATAGACTCAAATTGTTATACTCTCTGTCTCAATGGTGAATTCTTACATCATTTGTTTACTTTTTACATCACTTCTCATATCTTAACACATATTTTAAACATGACTTACTTGCTATATTAATTTCCTTTTGCTCCTATAACAAATCATCACAAGTTTATCAAAACAATACAAATATATTGTCTTACAGTTCTGGATGTCAAATCTGAAATGGGTCTCGCTGAGTTAAAATCAAGGTGTCCGTAAGTGTTGTTCCTTTTCTGGAGGCCCCGGGAGAGCATCCGCTCCTCACCTTTCCAGCTTCTAGAGGCTCTGCCCACATCCCTTGGCTTGTGGGCCCTTCCATCTTCAAAGCTAACAATGGCCATATGAGTACTGGTCACATTGCATCACTCCAACACTGACTTTTTGGCCTCCCTCTTCCACACAGAAGGACTTTCGTGATTACCTTGGGCCCTCCCAGATAATCCAACGTTGTTGTCTTAAAGTAAGTTGATTAGCATCCTTAATCCAACGTACTATCTTCAATTCCCATTGTCGTGTAGCCAAATATATTCACAGATGCCAGGGATTAGATCATAGACATTTTTTTTTGAAGGAGGAAGGGCATTAGTCTGTCTACTACAAGTGATTTTTCTCTTCTTATAGAAATTGAACTCATTGTAGGGAGGATAATGTCTTGTACATACTGTATTTTTACAGTGTTAGCATAGTAAGTCAATAAATATTTGTTGAATACATGTAAGTGGCATATACAGCCTAGTGAAAATTAAGTTATCCTGTGAATTCACTTTAAGAATAGTTACATGAGCTATACTTCAATAGCTATAATGGCATACAAGTTATAAAATATAAAAAAAATTTTTGGTCAAAAAACTAACACGGTGGGTTGTTTTCCTGATAATTGTTTGATTTATTTTGCACAGAAATAAAATAATAAGCCTCAAACTATCAGCAAATTATTGTGAAAAAATGTTAAAAAAGGAAAACCTAGATTATAATATTTTCTTAGGCAAAATACGTAGGATGTTATCATTTGAAAAACATACTTCTTGAATATGCAATAATAAGTTAAATGTTAAGAGTTTTCTAGGAGAAGATTTTACCAAAAAAGGCTGATAACTACGGACACCTAGAAAAAACATGGGAATGCAAAATGGAGATAGAACATATGCATTATTTCTTCATTTTGTTTCTTGAATGTTTAGGACAATTTTAGTGAAGGGCGGACGCTGGTCCTTGGATGTTGGCGCAACTGTGTGATTGGGTCCAGAGGTGATGTTATGATTGATCAGTGTGTGATCAGGGCTAGTCCGTAAGACCCCCTTGTGGCAATTAGTAAATGGTACCCATTTCTGCATATGGGTCTGCTCCTGGGCATCTGAATGTGAAAGGAATCAGCCCTTCTCTCTCCCTCAACCTAGTGTCCTTAACATGACAGCTGTACGCAGCAGCCCTGGGGAGAGGGATGGTGTTGGTGACTGGAAGCAAGTGGCCGCAGAAGAAGTCAAAGAGACACGTGTGTTAGGAAGCAGGAATAATTGTGGGAGATCGAGGAGAAAGAAATTAGCTTTTCCCTTGAGTACTCAGCAAGTAAGTCACAGGTTCCAAGTCATGAGAGCATTCTACATACAACTGAGCAGGTCAGTAACAGCAGATATTTGAGAACAGGAAATGAATCATACACTTCCAGCTCAGGAGGACTGAAAAGGCAGATTTTTATAATAGAGGTAGAGGGAGGGAAGACAAATCATTGTCTTTTTCAGCACTGTGAATTAATAGGCATTTCAGGCAACATGGGAAAGGTGAATTTTAAAATTCATACACCAGTAATGGTGAAATATGGGTGATACAGTATTATCCCTTAATTGAATTTCTTAATATAACTAAACTGAAAGTACTTACAATATGTGATGTAATTAAAGTCATGATCTCTACCCTTTGTAGAAGGTGTATCAGCACAGCGGTTATGTAACTGATAAACAAGCAGTAACTTAACTTCTACACAGAGCTCATGAACCTGGGCAACACATTCTCTCTAGATCATTGGCTCCTTTATCTTTAAAATAAAAAGGCTGAATGAGATGAACTTCAAGGTCTCTTTCAGATCAAAAGAAAATACACACCTACAATGGAAATATACTTGAGATTCCACGTGGTCCAGTCTCAAATGTACCATATTCAAAAACATGCAGTCCAACAATTAACCACTAAATAAATATAAACACACCTAAACACTTTGCTCCACCTTTCCAGGAAACAACAAGATAAGGAAGGCATTCTTTCCATACAGGAAACTTCTTTAAAAATCTTCCTTCTCCTTTGCCACTGCTTTCAATATTCTCTGTACAGATGGGAGCTAATCCTGGAAATTTTCTCTCCCACTCTCAACTTCTCTCCTGAACACCCACCTAGACCAAACAGCATTCTCTCCCTCCCTCCCTCCCTCCCTCTCTCTCTCTCTCTCTCTCTCTCTCTCTGTTCCTCAGCCCTCCCCTTGAGCCCTCTTTTCTACACATCAGATCAACCGAGTCACAGGCTGGGCAGAAGAGAGTAAGGATAGATAGATGAAATTGCTCTCACATGAATATCTGTGGTAACCATTACACGTTGATAATTTTGTCCCTACCGTGACTCTCAAGCTTTTAATTTCATTTCTTGAAAAATAAGCCTCAACGAGAAATGTGAATTTGTTTCATACATTTTCCATTTGACAGCCGTTAGAATATTTGGGGTCTACAGTGTAAATACAATAGAAAGACAATATGATACTATCTGACCTAAATGTATTCAACCTTTTATTTCTATGTTAAAAATAAAGTAATCAGACAAAGTCCTTAATTTAACATTAACCTCTTTGACTTCTTTCATCTTTTAGTGCAAAATTCAAATTAAAGTTTAGTTGTTGAAAAACTGCTATCAATAGACAGGTGAAATATTTCTTTTCTTTCTCACCGAAGCATATATCTGAACTCTGATTTTCTAGACAAGAAAATTTAGGAATTTTCAACATGGTTAATACTCACACATGCATTCACGTTTCAGACAGAAAGAAAAGCACTGCATTAGATAATTAAAGTAACATCGAGTCCACGACAATATTTTACCTACATAATATATTTCATTTAATATGCATGGAAATCTTTTTAAAACACTCCATTTAAATCACTGTACTGCAGTGTATCCTTTCCATTGCCTTTGAAGTCAATCAGCGTGGAGTTTCTCAGGAGGCTAGGAGTTGGGCAGAACGTCCCTAAAACACCTCGGGCTGCTCAGATGAAAGGTGCTAAGTACAAAGATCCTAATAATTTCAACAGAGTTAACAACTCCACTCACTCCCAAGCCAATACCTAACTCGACCTCCCCTATTTGGTACTTTGAGGCATAATCCTTAAATTAAATTTCTCCAGTAGGGTGTGTGTAACCTTGTTTCACAAAACTAGTTCAGAAAAAAATAACATCAAAAGAGGAAGATTCCAAAAACATCACATTCTAGGTCTGTGAAGAGGAGAAAATCTCTTCATTAGGAAGGAAAGCACAAGACTAACAAGAGATATTTGTTCCTACAGAGATTGAAAGGGTTACTTTCCCCCAGAGTAGAACTTCCTGGACGTTCTTCTTTCTTCATATCT